>NC_092716.1:176164609-176479609 GCF_047496885.1 Scyliorhinus torazame
GGCAGTATCAAGGTGCCACCCTACCCTGGCTCGACCACCCAGGTCTCCAATGGCCTGAGACACACACCCCCACCCCTGGTGCTGTTATGACTGGTCTACGTTTGTGTAAACTAGTACTACATAGGCCCTGGTGAGGTTCGTACGGATCATTTAAATATGCCCAGTGAGGGCGAGATTCGGATCACGGCGGGCAGATGGAATCGGGTGACTTGCGCAAGATTTTGTGCCCGACGCAGAGCCTGATTTGGGGCTCATGCGCGACTCACTTATTGTGGCCATATCCGCGCCGGGTTCATTGGGGTCACTGAATCGTGCCCTATAACTAGGGAATACAGTTTAAAAATATGTGATCGCCCTTTTAAGACGGAGATGAGGATAGTTTTATCCTCTCGGGGGTCATTAGTCTGGAATTCAAAGCCGAGTTAGACATTTTTCCTAGACAAGTGAGTCAAGGCTTATGAAATGAAATGAAATGAAAATCGCTTATTGTCACAAGTCGGCTTCAAATGAAGTTACTGTGAAAAGCCCCTAGTCGCCACATTGCGGCTCCTGTTCGGGGAGGCTGGTACGGGACAGAAAGATTAGCCATGAACTTATTGAATGGTGGAGCTGCTCGAAGGGCTGAATGGCTTCTACTTGCTCCTATGTTCCATTTTCTTATGAACTTATCCAACCTTCTTCAAAATTCTTCCCTGCCGAGGCCGCACCTCAGGCCATTCAAAGACCGATATATGTATATTCCCAGGTCTATGCCTGCACTTCCTTTAAATGTGTACCATTTAGTTCATATTGCCTCGTTTCATTCCTCCTACCAAAATGTATCACTTCACACTTCTGTGTAATTCATTTTATTGCCACATGTGTCTAGCCAATTCACCAGTCTATCTTTATCCTCCTGAAGTCTGCTACTATCCTTCTCATTGTTTACTCCATTTCCAAATTGTGTATTATCTGCGCATATTGAAACTGCGCCCTATATTTCCTAGTCTAGATCATTAATATATATCAACCCCTGAGGGACATCCTTCCAGCCTGATAAACAACATTCACCATGACTCTCTGCTTTATATCCCTTAACCAATTTTATATCCACATTACCAGTCTCCTTTTAATTCCATGGACTTTAATTTTATTAACAAGTCTATTATGCGGTATTTTGCCAAATGTCTTTTTAAAAAATATATATTTTTGTTGGAGTTTTCCATTTTTACAAATAACGCAACATCTCCTCAGGATTGGTACAGCACAGCATAGGTGCCTCAGCATACATGAATACAGAAATAGACAGGAGAACAACAACACAGTTGGTTAAGCTTAATCATTAAATTCAGTGCCTCTGCATGTACCAATGGATACACAGGGGAATGAGGGAGAAGAGAAAAAGGGCATGACAACATGGTAAAATGGCACACATCTTCCCACGTGGTGAATGCTCGCACAATCCATGAAAATCAAGGATAAGATCTTCATGCCATGTTCGGGTGCGCACCAGAATACATCTCCCCCAATCACACCAGAAGCATCAATAACATATTGTGATGTCCTTTTCTCAGATACAAGCCCTGTCTGTACCTTTGCAAGAACCAGTCAATGATTCTTTAATACCAAAATAACAAAGACGAAAATTACAGAAACAAATTTGTGATGCTAAGAGGATATATTACATATAACCACCAGGCGCAACAAATCCCCAAACTCCAGCACAGGACAGAGCGATCATCATTCCACACATTTATACAGAGAAGATCATCAAATATTCATCCAGTTGGTTCAGATTATAATCATTGCAGTGAGCATCTCCCAACACACTAACAAAGACTGGATAAAAAATTACTACCAAGAGCAGACGACCTCAGGATAACAGGATGCCAGGATTTAGCCATGAGCACATGGTCCCCTGGTGCACGCCCCTCACCACAAGGCAAAGAAAGAAAAAGCTGCTCATGCAAACCTCACTCAGCCTCCCAAGACATCCCGGTCAAGAAGGAACATCCAAGCAAAGGGAGCAACAGGATACAACCTACAGTACAAGCCATGGCCTGGCATTGTACACTCTCATATACAGTAGCCAGTACCAAGGATACCCACACCATGCCAAGACTCACTACATCACCAATCTCTCTCCTCTCAAACCACATCAGAGACACTGCATTTCCCCCATTGACACATGAAGATATACACCATCCTCCACCGAGGGATCCCCACCAACAAGGAGAAGGAGAATCGTCAAGACACCCACCAACTGGGTGCTTCATGAGGGGTGAGGTCCTCCACTCCTCGACATGTTAAGAGAGACCCCTGTGACATAATATATCAAATTGGGGCCTACATCAGAAAGTACCGACCAAGTAAGGACAGGAAACCCCAAAAAGAGAGGAACACCAGGATTAGCCAGGGAATGCCAGACTAGGTCGAGACTGATGTGTTGGGTGTTCTGGATCACAAACAGGTCACCAACACTGGAAGTGGTGCAACTCTATTTTATTATAAGGTTAACTATATTAACATACTTGAACTGTGGGTAAATGCAATACCAGCTTTAACTGTTGACCCTTGTTAGTCCTAACCAGGTGATGCACTCAGCACATGGTGAATGTCTGTGTTGCAGGCTGTGAGCTCTGTGCTCCGAGCTGGCTGCCACTAGAATGAGCGGGAACTCTCCTGTCCCCTGTCTTTATAGTGCGTGTGCTCTCACTGGTGATTGGCTGCGGTGTTGTGTATGTTGATTGGTCCCACTGCATGTCCATCAGTGTGTGTGTCTGCACCATAATATACTGGTGTATATTATGACATCCCCCCTTTTATATAAAGAACATGTGCCTCCATGACAATAAATATTGTGTAGTGAATGTCCCTGACTATGTGTGTGCATGTTATTTACATGACTATGTACATGAGGCTAATCTATTTACACAGGAAGGTGCCTGGTGCAGAGAAATAGGGTGTCACACCAACAACGAAATGAACATTATATACAAACTACTGGAATAATGAAACAGGATAACAGAACAGATCAAAGAGTCCAACATCGTAAAACTCATAAGTCAAGTCTCTGAGGTGGGTGACAAATTCTGGTTGACCGCCTCAAGGGTGGGTCAGGAGCCACCGGCTGAGGAACGGGCTGGGCCACGGCAGAGTGAGGAGGATGCAGAGTATTCAAATCTCCACATAGTCCAGGTTGGGACAACAGGAGGGCGTGGCACCTGTGGAGGATCACAGTGAGCGTGGAACAAGACGAAGGGCACGCCGATTGCGGAGGCGAATGGAACCATCTGGCAGACGAACCAGGAACGAGCGGGGAGACACCTGCCGAAGAACCACAGCAGTTGCAGACCAGCCACCCTCCGGAAGGTGGATGCGGACGTTCTCATCCAGCGCCAGAGCAGGGAGATCAGTCGCCCGAGCGTCATGCGCCGCCTTGTGTTGTGCACGAGACTGTTGCATCCACTGAAGGACCGGAACGTGGTCGAGGTCTGGGACGTGAATGGACGATATCGTGGTCCTGAGGGTGTGACCCATGAGCAGCTGGGCTGGCGATAGGCCCGTGGAGAGTGGAGCCGAACAATAGACCAGCAAGGCGAGGTGGAAGTCAGATCCTGCATCGGCAGCCTTGCAGAGGAGCTGTTTGACGATGTGGACGCCCTTTTCCGCTTTGCCATTGGATTGGGGGTGCAGGGGACTGGATGTCACATGCACAAAGTTGTACCTGCTGGCAAAGTTGGACCATTCCTGGCTCGCGAAGCAGGGGCCATTGTCCGACATCACAGTGAGTGGGATGCCGTGACGAGCGAAGGTCTCCATGCAGGCACGGATGACTGCCGATGATGTGATGTCGTGCAGGCGTACAACCTCCGGGTAGTTCGAAAAATAGTCTACAATCAGAACATAGTCCCTGCCGAGCGCATGGAACAGGTCAACGCCTACCCTAGACCAAGGGGACGTAACCAACTCATGGGGCTGTAGGGTCTCACGTGGTTGGGCCGGCTGGAACCGCTGACAGGTGGGGCAGTTAAGCACTGTGTTAGCGGTGTCCTCATTGATGCCGGGCCAGTACACAGCCTCTCGGGCCCTCGGTCGGCACTTCTCCACGCCAAGATGGCCCTCGTGTAGCTGTTCCAAAATGAGCTGGCGCATGCTGTGCGGGATCACAATGCGATCCAGCTTCAGGAGGACACCATCGACTACTGCCAGATCGTCCCTGATATTGTAGAACTGCGAGCATTGACCCTTGAGCCACCCGTCCGTCATGTGGCGCATGACACGCTGTAGTAGGGGGTCAGCCGCAGTCTCGCAGCGGATGTGGATAAGGCGTTCATCCGTGGCCGGCAGATTGGAGGCCATGAAGGCCACATGGGCGTCAACCTGGCAGACGAACCCCTCTGGGTCACAAGGGGTGTTGACTGCCCTGGACAGAGCACGGCTATGATCAGGTCCTTGCCCCGGGTGTATAGGAGCTGGAAATCGTACCGCCGGAGTTTAAGCAGAATGCGCTGGAGGCGAGGGGTCATATCATTCAGGTCTTTTTGTATAATGTTGACCAGCAGGCAATGGTCGGTCTCGACAGTGAATTGGGGGAGGCCGTACACGTAATCATGAAATTTGTCGACCCCAGTCAACAAGCCCAGGCACTCCTTTTCGATCTGCGCGTAGCGCTGTTCCGTGGGGGTCATGGCACGTGACGCATATGCAACGGGGGCCCATGATGAGGCCTCATCACGTTGCAGGAGCACCCCCCCAATGCCGGATTGGCTGGAATCCGTTGAAATTTTTGTTTCCTTCGTGGGTTCAAAAAATGCCAATACCGGGGCCGTGGTAAGCTTGGTCTTAAGCTCTTCCCATTCGCGCTTGTGGGCGGGAAGCCATTGGAAGTCTGTCGTCTTCCTGACCAGGTTCCGGAGAGCTGTGGTATGGGAGGCGAGGTTGGGGATGAACTTCCCCAGGAAGTTGACCATGACCAAAAATCGGAGGACCGCCTTCTTATCCGCTGGTTTCTGCATGGCCGTGATGGCTGCCACCTTGTCCACATCCGGCCGCACACCCAACCGGGAGATGTGGTCCCCTAGGAACTTGAGTTCCGTCTGGTCGAAGGAACATTTGGCTTTGTTGAGGCGAAGGCCTTGGTCTCGTATTCGTTTGAAAACGCGCTGGAGGCGACTGATATGCTCCTGCAGGGTGGTGGACCAAATGATGATGACGTCAACATAGACGCGCACACCCTCAATGCCCTCCATCATTTGCTCCATGATCCGGTGGAATACTTCTGATGCCGATATAATCCCAAACGGCATCCTATTGTAGCAGTATCTGCCAAACAGGGTATTAAAGGTACACAGCTTTCTGCTGGACCTGTCTAGTTGAATTTGCCAGAATCATTTCGAGGCGTCAAGTTTGGTGAAGATGTTGGCCCGAGCCATCTTGCACGTGATCCCCTCGCGCTTGGGGATAGGGTAATGCTCCCTCATTATGTTGCGATTCAGATCCTTTGGGTAAATGCAGATCCGGAGCTCGCCGGAAGGCTTCTTTACACACACCATGGAACTGACCCAGTCGGTTGGTTCCGTCACTCTGGAGTGCACTCCTTGGTCCTGGAGGTCCTGCAGCTGCTGCTTGAGACGGTCCTTGAGGGGTGCTGGGACTGCGAGGTGCATGAACCATAGGCGTGGCATCTTGTTTGAGCAGGATTTTGTAAGTGCATGGAAGCGTGCCCATGCCTTCGAAAACGTTGCGGTGCTGGTCGATGATGGCATTGAGTTGTGCCCTGAAGTCCGCATCCTGGAAGGCAGACGTGTCCTCTGGACCGAGAGAGTGTACTCGTTGAACGAGGTTTAGGAGTTTGCATGCCTGTGCGCCTAGCAGAGAGTCCCTCGAGGAGCCCACAATCTCGAAGGGAAGGGTGGCATTTCGCGAGTTGTGCGTCACTTCGTGTTGACATAAACCGGTAGCAGGAATGACGTTGCCATTGTAGTCCACTAATTGGCAGGTCGACGGAAGAATGGTTGGTTTAACCCCAAGGGTCTGAAAGGCTGACTACGCTAGGAGATTACCGGAAGCACCAGTGTCCAGGCGGAATTGTATCTGGGATCGGTTGACCATCAGGGTGGCACACCACTCGTCGTCTGGATTAATGCTGTGCACCGACAGCGGCTGGTGGTTTTGATTCGAGGACAGCCTGTTCTTTGTTATAACAGCAACTCGAAAAGGCTCCCTCGAGTCCTCGGTATCACTGGTCTGCGGGAAGTCGGAATCGGACTCAGTCTGGGGTTAGGTAACTGCTTGTTGCAGGGTTCTTCGTAGGTTTATTTCATTTCCTGGTTCAATTTGAGGCATTGTGCTGTCATTCCAGGTGAAGGATGGTTGTTTTACAGCTTTTAAAGATTTTTTTCTTTGATTTGGGACGTTTCCCTTTAAATGGGCGTGGTCCAGGGCCTCTGACGTCATGACGCGTGTGACGTAGCACATAGGAGGCGTTTGCACATGCGCAGATTGCGATTCGTTTACTGATGGCCGTTTTCCTGACTGCGCATGCGCGGCGTCGCACAACTGCGCAAGTGCAGTTCCTTTAGAAAGATAGCCATCGACCAAAATCATTCTCTGCTCCGGGATTTCGGCCTCGAGGTGAGTACTGACGCTTCTCTTACCTTTCCCTGCTGGTTGGAGTGTGTTTTCCTCACAGTATTTGCCAAATTTGTCCAGGACTGCCTGGAAGTCGCTCCTATTTTGCCCCTTGGAGAACTTGAATTTTTAAAAGATTTCTTCTGCTCTGGCACCGGCGATGGTGAGGAGAAGCTCAGTTTTTTTAGGATCGACCAGGTCTTCTAGTTCGGCTGCCAGCAGGAAGATTTCACACTTTTGCCGGAATGCCCGCCAGTTTTCGCGGAGATCGCCGTGGCACTGGAGCTGCTGCGGAACCCGGATCTTGAACATCTTGCCTGGGTACCGTTGCTGGTTGTCACTGTACGCTGAGGTATGGCTATCTGGACTGAACCAGTTCACTCCTGGTATCATGATGTGTTGGGTGTTCTGGATCACAAACAGGGGCGAAATTCTCCGTTATCGGCGGAAAGTCCGCCGATCGGCGCAAAAAACGGCGCAAATCCGACTTACGTCACGTCAGAAAAATGGGTCGATAGTCTCCGGCCCGAAATGGGCTAGCAGCGACGTAACGGGATCCGCGTTTGCGCAGTGGTTCACGCCGTGCAGCGTCATACGCGCTGCACGGCGTGACGGCTCATAAGGCCGCTCTGCTCCCCCCCACCCGACCGGAACACCCGACCGCAACACCCGACTGGATGGCTGGCCGTCGCTCAGCCCCGAGGTTCGAGTCACGCGATGTGGAGGCGCTCCTGGACGCGGTGGAGCAGAGGAGGGACGCAATGTATCCCGGGCACGGCCGCAGAGTTGCCCCACGCCACAGCCGGCGTCTGTGGAGGGAAGTGGCAGAGGCCATCACTGCTGTGGCCCTGACACCACGGACAGGCACCCAGTGCCACAAGTAGGTGAACGACCTCGTCAGAGCAGGCAGGGTGAGCCTCCCCCATATCCCCCATATCCCCCCTCCCCCATATCCCCCATACCCACCTCCCCCATATCCCCCCTCCCCCATATCCCCCATATCCCCCTCCCCCATATCCTCCCCATATCCCCCATATCCTCCCCATATCCCCCATATCCCCCCTCCCCCATATCCCCCATATCCCCCCTCCCCAATATCCCCCCTCCCCATATCCCCCCTCCCCCATATCCCCCATATCCCCCCTGCCCCATATCCCCCCTCCCCCATATCCCCCCTCCCCCATATCCCCCATATCCCCCCTCCCCATATCCCCCCTTCCCCATATCCCCCCTCCCCATATCCCCCATATCCCCACTCCCCCATATCCCCCCTCCCCATATCCCCCCCTCCCCCATATCCCCATATCCCCCCCTCCCCCATATCCCCCATATCCCCCCTCCCCCATATCCCCCATAATCCCCATATCCCCCCTCCCACATATCCCCCCTCCCCCATATCCACCATATCCCCCCTCCCAATATCCCCCCTCCCCCATATCCCCCCTCCCCTATATCCCCCATATCCCCCCTCCCCTATATCCCCCCTCCCCCATATCCCCCATATCCCCCCTCCCCCATATCCCTCCTCCCCCCTCCCTCATATCCCACATATCCCCCCTCCCCCATATCCCCCATATCCCCCCTCCCCCATATCCCCCATCCCCATAACCCCCATATCCCCCCTCCCCATATCCCCCCTCCCCCATATCCCCCCTCCCCCATATCACCCCCTCCCCCACATCCCCAAGTGAATATAGCCCTAACCTTAACCTCTGCAATGTACGCGCAACCGATGGCGTGCATTCATATACCTGCCTAACAGTGTTGCCTTTTGCCCCTGCCACCACCCCCCCCCCACCCACAGGAGAAGCGCGCACACAACAATAGGGAGCATGTGAGGACTGGAGGAGGGCCCGCTGATGAGAGGCCACTGACCGTACACGAGGAAAGGGCCCTGGAACTGGCTGGTGGACCTGAGGACCGGGAGGTTGCTGATGCAGAGGTCGGGGGCGTGGTAGCAAGTGAGCCACCGACAGCCCGTCCCCATATCCCCCCTCCCCTATATCCCCCTCCCCCGTATCACCTGATCACTGCCTGATGTCTAACCATGCATGCTTCATTGTGTATCGCAGGACCAAACGTCCAGGCACCCATCCCCGCAGATGCAGACCGTCCGCAGGATGCCCCTCGGAGACCACGGGAGACGGAGAAACCCGGACCCTCCAGCATGCGACGCCCACAGGATGCCCCTCGGAGACCACGGGAGAAGGAGAGACCCGGACCCTCCAGCATGCGACGCCCACAGGATGCCCCTCGGAGACCACGGGAGACGGAGAGACCTGGACCCTCCAGCATGCGACGCCCGCAGGATGCCCCTCAGAGACCACGGGAGACGGAGAGACCCGGACCCTCCAGCATGCGACGCCCGCAGGATGCCCCTCGGAGACCACGGGAGACGGAGAGATCTGGAGCAACAGGGAGACGACACCCCCGTCACGTGCGGGAGCGACCACCCAGCGATGAGGGGGGCAGCCACAGGCCCCCGTCACATCCGAGCCAGGACACCACTACCCAGGACACCCCTACCCGGGACAGCACTACCCAGGACACCCCTACCCGGGACAGCACTACCCAGGAAGACGAAATACCGGACAGTGAGTCAGAGTGGATGGGTGGAGACAAACCCCCACCCCAAAATGCCATGGACTCAGAGTGGGACGAAGAGCACGACACAACGCCACTGCTGTCACCAACACCCTCCACCATCGCAGAAACACTCACCACGGTTGGGCACTTTAGTGATGAGGCGTCTGGTACACTCACTGGTACGCACAACACAGCCGTCCCGGTACAGCAGGTGGAGGTAGGAGCAGCAGAGGAGCCGGGCGGTCGGAGGGCAGCCCAGCCGAAGCGAACATCTGCCGCCCAGATGGATCCCGGGTTCCTGCAGTTACCACACCCACACATAGATCCGATGCAACCACCGACCCGGAGACGAGCGAAGAGGGTGACGGGCGGCTTGCGGCGGCTGCGGTTGCAGGTGGAGGAGTCCACCCGCGTCCAGGAGCTAGGAGTGGTGCCGGTCATGCGTGCCACCCAGGCTGACACCGCACGGGTGGCGTCCGCGGTGGAGGCAATGGGTGCGACGGTGTCAGACATGGGGAACGGTTTGCGAGGCCTGGGGCCTTCCGTGCAGGCGGCGTCTGTGGCCCAGGAAATGGCTGTCCTCTCACAGGAGGCCATGAGCCAGTGCCAGCGGCAGATGGCAGAGGCGCTCAACGCCATAGCCCAGTCTCTGCAGGCCATGGCCCAGTCTCAGCAGGCCATGGCCCAGTCTCAGCAGGCCATGGCCCAGTCTCAGCAGGCCATGGCCCAGTCTCTGCAGGCCATCGCTGAGGGCATCGGCGCCAGTGGCCATGTGCGAGCCGGCGTCGCACTGTCACAGACAGGGTTTGCCAACCGCCTGGGCTCCATGGCTGCAAACCTGCAGACCCCTGTCGATACCAGCACGGGCCTCCAGGACTGGCAGCGCCAGATGTCGGGGGGGCGTCGGATGGCCAGTCCGTTCGCATCCCCCACCCATGTAGAGGCCTGGGGGCCATCGGGCACCCCGAGGGAGGAGGAGGTGGTGTGGTCCATCCCGGATACCTCTGTAGGTGAGGTCCCGGTACACCGCGACACCTCGGACTCCTCCCCTTCCGTCCCAGGTGCATCGGGTGGGCAACGGGCAGGACAGGCTGGCAGCTCGCCATCCCAGTCGCCCGGGCCACAGCCTGGCCCATCTAGGCCAGGACGCCCCAGGAAACGGCCGCCAAAGGGATCCAGTGTCAGAGGGCAGGAATCACAGGAGTCCACCTCCAGTTCTGCTGTACCGTCTGGGGAACCACGTAGACGTAGTCAAAGGGCCCGTAAGGCCAAACAATTAGACACTGAGTAAGTTGGCACGGGTGCAGGGCACAGATGAGTTTTAGGGGCTAGGGCACGTGCATGAACTCCTTTCGTTATTAAAGTCAATGTTACACCTACCGAAGCTGCCTTTGTGCTCTGTCCAAAGTGTGCGGGGGTGTCATGTACATTGAGCGCAAGTGTGTGTGTGAGGGGTGGTCTTACCTCAGCCCCAGGTGAGTCTGCCCCCTTCCCCCTGGGCCGCCATCAACATCCCCCGGGCAGAGGACGGGACCGTGCGCTGCAGTGTCACAGCCGCATGCAGGGATGGTCCGGGTGGATGGTGGTACTGTGGCCATGGGTCAGACATAGTCCAACGATGTAGAGCCAGGAGCTCATCGCAGGGCGGGTTGTCATCATCCTCCATGGCCTGCGATAGACACGCGTCCACCCGCAACTGTGTGAGCCCGGCCCGTTGTGCCGCAGGTGGATCGGCAATGGGGGGGGGGGGGGGGGGGGGGGTGTGCATGCGGGTGGGGTGGGTGGGGTTGGGGAGGGGGGTGAGGGTGCTGGGTGGGTGGATGGGTGGGGGGGTGTGTGTGGTCGGCCGTTGCCATGGTGTGCGGTCTGTGGCCATACTACCCGATTCCCACGCCCATCTAGTCAGTGAAGCGGGCGTCTATCAGTCTGTCCCGTGCCCGCTGGGCCAGCCGGTAACGGTGGACAGCCACCCGCCTGTGTCTACCCCGTCTGCCCTGACCATTGCCCCCATCCCCCTCATCTGGGGAGGACTGCGCCTCTTCCTGCTGCTCCTCCACTCCGCCCTCCTCTGCCTGCGGCACATCGCCCCTCTGCTGGGCTATTTTGTGCAGGACGCAGCACACCACAATGATGCGGCCGACCCTATCTGACCGATACAGGAGGGCGCCCCCAGAGAGGTCCAGGCACCTGAAACGCATCTTCAGCATGCCAAAGCACCTCTCGATCACTCCCCTTGTCTCTACATGGGCATCATTGTAGCGGTTCTCCGCCTCATTGCGTGGCCTCCGTATAGGCGTCATTAGCCACGATCGCAATGGGTAGCCCCTGTCGCCCAGCAACCAGCCCCTCAGCCGGGGATGGCGTTCCTCGTACATGCCGGGGATGGATGACCGCGACAACACGAATGAGTCATGTACACTGCCTGGGTGACGGGCGCAGACGTGCAGGATCATCAGGCGGTGGTCGCAGACCACCTGTACGTTCATCGAATAGGTCCCCTTCCTATTAGTGAACACGGCCCTGTTATCTGCATGTGGCCGCACGGCGACGTGCATCCCATCAATCGCGCCCTGGACCATGGGGAACCCGGCCACGGCAGAGAAGCCCACGGCCCGGGCATCTTGGCTGGCCCGGTCCACAGGGAAGCGGATGTAGCGGTGCGCCATGGCATATAGGGCATCTGTCACTGCCCAGATGCACCGGTGCACCGATGTCTGCGATATGCCGGACAGGTCCCCACTCGGTGCCTGGAATTACCCCGTTGCATAAAAGTTCAGGGCCACCGTAACCTTGACGGACACGGGGAGAGGGTGTCCCCCGCCAGTGCCACGCGGTGAAAGGTGTGCCACGGTTTCCCGGCTCATCCGGAGTCTCCTCCTGCATTCCCGGTCCGTGAGGTCCTGGTATGACTGCCGGGGCCGGTACACATGGGGCGCCCTCGGGTGCCTCCGTTGCCGTGGGGCCGCGACGTCCTCCTCCCCCTCCTCCCCCTGTCGGTCAGGTGTCCCTCCAGCCTGGGCGGCTGCCGCCTGCCCCTCTCTGGCACGCTCCTCCTCCTCCTCCTCCTCCTCCTCCTCATCCAGACATAGACATGAGCGGCTGCCACCACTGCGGCCAACATCGCTGGATGATCTGAAAACATGACGGCCTGGTGGGGGGGAGGGGAACGACGACATGTCATCATTGCCCATATCCCCTCCTCCCCCCAGCCAGGTGGCATGGACCGCATGGGTCCAACTGTTGGAGGCTGGCACCTGGCCAGGTGGACCAACTCACTTGCCCTCCCATCCCCCTCCTCAGCACGGACACCCCCCTAACCCCCAACCTCCACCCCAGCACGGACCCCCCCCAACCCCCAACCTCCACCCCAGCACGGAACACCCCCCAACCCCCAACCTCCAACCCAGCACGGAGCCCCCCCCAACCTCAACCCCAGCACGGACCCCCCCCAATCCCGAACCTCCACCCCAGCACGGACCCCCACCAACCTCCACCCCAGCACGAACACCCCCCCAACCCTCAACCTCCACCCCGGCAGGGACCCCGCCCAACCTCCACCCCAGCACGGACCCCCCCCCCAACCCCCAACCTCCACCCCAGCACGGACCCCCCCCAACTCACAACCTCCACCCCAGCACGGACCCCCCCCAAACCCCCAACCTCCACCCCAGCACAGACCCCCCCCAACCTCCACCCCAGCACGGAACCCCCCCCAAGCCCCAACCTCCACCCCGGCACGGACCCCCCCCCCAACCTCCACCCCAGCACGGACCCCCCCCCCCAACCCCCAACCTCCACCCCGGCACGGACCCCCCCAACCTCCACCCTAGCATGGACCCCCCCCCCAGCCCCCAACCCCCAACCTCCACCACAGCACGGACCCCCCCCAACCCACAACCTCCACCCCAGCACGGACCCCCCCAACCCCCAACCCCCAACCTCCACCACAGCACGGACTCCCCCCAACCCCCAACCTCTACCCCGGCACGGGCCCCCCCCAACTCCCAACCTCCACCCCAGCACGGACCCCCCCCTAACCCCCAAACTCCACCCCAGCACGGACCCCCCCCCAACCTCCACCCCAGCACGGACCCCCCCCCATCCCCCAACCTCCACCCCGGCACGGACCCCCCCCAACCTCCAGCCCAGCACGGACCCCCTCCAACCCCTAACCTCCACCCCAGCACGGTCCCCCCCAACCCTCAAACTCCAACCCAGCACGGACCCCCCCAACCTCCACCCCAGCACGGACCCCCCACCCAACCCCCAACCTCCACCCCGGCACGGACCCCCCCCCCAACCTCCACCCCAGCACGGACCCCCCCCAACCCTCAACCTCCACCCCGGCACGGACCCCCCCAACCTCCACCCCAGCACGGACCGCCCCCCAACCCCCAACCTCCACCACAGCGCGTACCCCCCCCAACCCCCAACCTCCACCCGGCACTGACCCCCCCCCAACCCCCAACCTCCACCCCAGCACGGACCCCCCCCCAACACCCAACCTCCACACCAGCACGGACCCCCCCAACCTCCACCCCAGCACGGACCCCCCCCCAACCACCAACCTCCACCCCGGCACGGATCCCCCCGAACCTCCACCCCAGCAGGGACCCCCCCCCCAACTCCCAACCTCCACCCCAGCACGGACCCCCCCCAACCCCCAACCTCCACCCCTGCATGGACCCCCCCCCAACGCCCAACCTCCACCCCAGCACGGACATCCCCCAACCTCCACCCCAGCACGGACCCCCCCCAACCCCCAACGTCCACCCCGGCACGGACCCCCCCCCAACCTCCACCCCAGCACGGTCCCCCCCCAACCCTCAAACTCCACCCCAGCACGGACCCCCCCAACCTCCACCCCAGCACGGACCCCCCACCCAACCCCCAACCTCCACCCCGGCACGGACCCCCCCAACCTCCACCCCAGCACGGACCCCCCCCCAACCCTCAACCTCCACCCCGGCACGGACCCCCCAACCTCCACCCCAGCACGGACCGCCCCCCAACCCCCAACCTCCACCACAGCACGTACCCCCCCCCAACCCCCAACCTCCACCCGGCACTGACCCCCCCAACCCCCAACCTCCACCCCAGCACGGACCCCCCCAACCCCCAACCTCCACACCAGCTTGGACCCCCCCAACCTCCACCCCAGCACGGACCCCCCCCCAACCACCAACCTCCACCCCGGCACGGATCCCCCCGAACCTCCACCCCAGCAGGGACCCCCCCCCAACTCCCAACCTCCACCCCAGCACGGACCGCCCCCAACCCCCAACCTCCAGCCCTGCAAGGACCCCCCCCCAACCCCCAACCTCCACCCCAGCACGGACACCCCCCAACCTCCACCCCAGCACGGACCCCCCCCAACCCCCAACGTCCACCCCGGCACGGACCCCCCCCAACCTCCACCCCAGCACGGACCCCCCCAACCCCCAACCTCCACCCCAGCACGGACCAGCCCCCAACCCCCAACCTCCACCCCATTACGGACGCCCCCCCCAACCCCCAACCTCCACCCCGGCACGGACCCCCCCCAACCTCCACCCCAGAACGGACCCCCCCCCAACGCCCAACCTCCATCCCAGCATGGACCCCCCCCCCAACCCCCAACCTCCACCCCAGCATGGACCCCCCCCAACCTCCAGCCCAGCACGGACCCCCCCCAACCCCCAACCTCCACCCCGGCACGGACCCCCCCAACCTCCACCCCAGCACAGACCCCCCCCAACCCCCAACCTCCACCCCAGCATGGACCCCCCCCCCAACCCCCAACCTCCACCCCAGCACGGACCCCCCTCCCAACCCCCAATCTCCACCCCGGCACGGACCCCCCCCAACCTCCACCCCAGCAGGGACCCCCCCCCAACCCCCAACCTCCACCCCGGCACGGACCCCCCCCCCAACCTCCACCCCAGCACGGACCCCCCCCCCCCCAACCCCAACCTCCACCCCAGCACGGACCCCCCCCAACCCCCAACCTTCACCCCAGCACGGAGCCCCCCCAACCTCCAGCCCAGCACGGACCCCCACCCAACCCCCAACCTCCACCCCAGCACGGACCCCCCCCAACCTCCACCCCAGCACGGACCCCACCAACCTCCACCCCAGCACGGACCCCCCCCAACCCCCAACCTCCACCCCGGCACAGACCCCCCCCAATCTCCACCCCAGCACGGAATCCCCGCCCAACCCCCAACCTCCACCCCAGCACGGACCCCCCCCAACCCCCAACCTCCACCCCAGCACGGACCCTCCCCAACCCCCAACCTCCACCCCAGCACGGACGCCCCCCAACCTCCACCCCAGCACGGACCCCCCGCCAACCCCCAACCTCCACCCCGGCACGGACCCCCCCCCCAACCTCCACCCCAGCACGGACCCCCCCCCCCCCCAACCCCCAACCTCCACACCAGCACGGACCCCCCCCCCAACCACCAACCTCCACCCCGGCACGGACCCCCCCCCAACCTCCACCCCAGCACGGACCCCCCCCCCAACCCCCAACCCCCAAACTCCACCACAGCACGGAACCCCCCAACCCCCAACCTCCACCCCGGCACAGACCCCCCCCAACCCCCAACCTCCACCCCACCACGGACCCCCCCCAACCCCCAACCCCCAACCTCCACCACAGCACGGACCCCCCCCAACCCCCAACCTCCACCCCGGCACGGACCCCCCCCAACCCCCAACCTCCACCCCAGCACGGACCCCCCCCCAACCCTCAACCTCCACCCCGGCACGGACCCCCCCCAACCTCCACCCCAGCACGGACCCCCCCCCAACCCCCAACCTCCACCACAGTACGGAACCCCCCAACCCCCAACCTCCACCCCGGCACAGACCCCCCCCAACCCTCAACCTCCACCCCACCACGGACCCCCCCCAACCCCCAACCTCCACCACAGCACGGACCCCCACAACCCCCAACCTCCACCCCGGCACGGACCCCCCCCCAACCCCCAACCGCCACCCCAGCACGGACCCCCCCCAACCCCCAACCTCCACCCCGGCACGGACCCCCCCCAAACTCCAGCTCCAGTCTGTCCCGTGCCCGCTGGGCCAGCCGGTAACAGTGGACAGCCACCCGCCTGTGTCTACCCCGTCTGCCCTGACCATTGCCCCCATCCCCCTCATCTGGGGAGGACTGCGCCTCTTCCTGCTGCTCCTCCACTCCGCCCTCCTCTGCCTGTGGCACATCGCCCCTCTGCTGGGCTATTTTGTGCAGGACGCAGCACACCACAATGATGCAGCCGACCCTATCTGACCGATACTGGAGGGTGCCCCCAGAGAGGTCCAGGCACCTGAAACGCATCTTCAGCACGCCAAAGCACCTCTCGATCACTCCCCTTGTCGCTACATGGGCATCATTGTAGCGGTTCTCCGCCTCATTGCGTGGCCTCCGTATAGGCGTCATCAGCCACGATCGCAATGGGTAGCCCCTGTCGCCCAGCAACCAGCCCCTCAGCCGGGGATGGCGTTCCTCGTACATGCCGGGGATGGATGACCGCGACAACACGAATGAGTCGTGTACACTGCCCGGGTAACGGGCGCAGACGTGCAGGATCATCATGCGGTGGTCGCAGACCACCTGTACGTTCATCGAATAGGTCTTCTTCCTATTAGTGAACACGGCCCTGTTATCTGCAGGTGGCCGCACGGCGACGTGCATCCCATCAATCGCGCCCTGGACCATGGCGAACCCGGCCACGGCAGAGAAGCCCACGGCCCGGGCATCTTGGCTGGCCCGGTCCACAGGGAAGTGGATGTAGCGGTGCGCCATGGCATATAGGGCATCTGTCACTGCCCAGATGCACCGGTGCACCGATGTCTGCGATATGCCGGACAGGTCCCCACTCGGTGCCTGGAATGACCACGTTGCATAAAAGTTCAGGGCCACCGTAACCTTGACGGACACGGGGAAAGGGTGTCCCCCGCCAGTGCCACGCGGTGACAGGTGTGCCAGCAGGTTGGCGATGTGTGCCACGGTTTCCCGGCTCATCCGGAGTCTCCTCCTGCATTCCCGGTCCGTGAGGTCCTGGTATGACTGCCGGGGCCGGTACACACGGGGCGCCCTCGGGTGCCTCCGTTGCCGTGGGGCCGCGACGTCCTCCTCCCCCTCCTCGTCCTGTCGGTCAGGTGTCCCTCCAGCCTGGGCGGCTGCCGCCTGCCCCTCTGCGGCAGCCTGCGCCGCCTCTCTGGCACGCTCCTCCTCCTCCTCCTCCTCCTCCTCCTCCTCCTCATCCAGGGCAACATAGACATGAGCGGCTGCCACCACGTCGGCCAACATCGCTGGATGATCTGAAAACATGACGGCCTGGTGGGGGGGAGGGGAACGACGACATGTCATCATTGCCCATATCCCCTCCTCCCCCCAGCCAGGTGGCATGGACCGCATGGGTCCAACTGTTGGAGGCTGGCACCTGGCCAGGTGGACCAACTCACTTGCCCTCCCATCCCCCTCCTCAGCACGGACCCCCCCCCCAACCCCCAAGCTCCACCCCAGCACGGACCCCCCCCAACCCCCAACCTCCACCCCAGCACGGACCCCCCCAACCCCCAACCTCCACCCCAGCACGGACCAGCCCCCAACCCCCAACCTCCACCCCATTACGGACGCCCCCCCCAACCCCCAACCTCCACCCCGGCACGGACCCCCCCCAACCTCCACCCCAGAACGGACCCCCCCCCAACGCCCAACCTCCATCCCAGCATGGACCCCCCCCCCAACCCCCAACCTCCACCCCAGCATGGACCCCCCCCAACCTCCAGCCCAGCACGGACCCCCCCCAACCCCCAACCTCCACCCCGGCACGGACCCCCCCAACCTCCACCCCAGCACAGACCCCCCCCAACCCCCAACCTCCACCCCAGCATGGACCCCCCCCCCAACCCCCAACCTCCACCCCAGCACGGACCCCCCTCCCAACCCCCAATCTCCACCCCGGCACGGACCCCCCCAACCTCCACCCCAGCAGGGACCCCCCCCCCAACCCCCAACCTCCACCCCGGCACGGACCCCCCCCCCCAACCTCCACCCCAGCACGGACCCCCCCCCAACCCCAACCTCCACCCCAGCACGGACCCCCCCCAACCCCCAACCTTCACCCCAGCACGGAGCCCCCCCAACCTCCAGCCCAGCACGGACCCCCACCCAACCCCCAACCTCCACCCCAGCACGGACCCCCCCCAACCTCCACCCCAGCACGGACCCCACCAACCTCCACCCCAGCACGGACCCCCCCCAACCCCCAACCTCCACCCCGGCACAGACCCCCCCCAATCTCCACCCCAGCACGGAATCCCCGCCCAACCCCCAACCTCCACCCCAGCACGGACCCCCCCCAACCCCCAACCTCCACCCCAGCACGGACCCTCCCCAACCCCCAACCTCCACCCCAGCACGGACGCCCCCCAACCTCCACCCCAGCACGGACCCCCCCCCCCAACCCCCAACCTCCACCCCGGCACGGACCCCCCCCCCAACCTCCACCCCAGCACGGACCCCCCCCCCCAACCCCCAACCTCCACACCAGCACGGACCCCCCCCCCAACCACCAACCTCCACCCCGGCACGGACCCCCCCCCAACCTCCACCCCAGCACGGACCCCCCCCCCAACCCCCAACCCCCAAACTCCACCACAGCACGGAACCCCCCAACCCCCAACCTCCACCCCGGCACAGACCCCCCCCAACCCCCAACCTCCACCCCACCACGGACCCCCCCCAACCCCCAACCCCCAACCTCCACCACAGCACGGACCCCCCCCAACCCCCAACCTCCACCCCGGCACGGACCCCCCCCCAACCCCCAACCTCCACCCCAGCACGGACCCCCCCCCAACCCTCAACCTCCACCCCGGCACGGACCCCCCCCAACCTCCACCCCAGCACGGACCCCCCCCCAACCCCCAACCTCCACCACAGTACGGAACCCCCCAACCCCCAACCTCCACCCCGGCACAGACCCCCCCCAACCCTCAACCTCCACCCCACCACGGACCCCCCCCAACCCCCAACCTCCACCACAGCACGGACCCCCACAACCCCCAACCTCCACCCCGGCACGGACCCCCCCCCAACCCCCAACCGCCACCCCAGCACGGACCCCCCCCAACCCCCAACCTCCACCCCGGCACGGACCCCCCCCAAACTCCAGCTCCAGTCTGTCCCGTGCCCGCTGGGCCAGCCGGTAACAGTGGACAGCCACCCGCCTGTGTCTACCCCGTCTGCCCTGACCATTGCCCCCATCCCCCTCATCTGGGGAGGACTGCGCCTCTTCCTGCTGCTCCTCCACTCCGCCCTCCTCTGCCTGTGGCACATCGCCCCTCTGCTGGGCTATTTTGTGCAGGACGCAGCACACCACAATGATGCAGCCGACCCTATCTGACCGATACTGGAGGGTGCCCCCAGAGAGGTCCAGGCACCTGAAACGCATCTTCAGCACGCCAAAGCACCTCTCGATCACTCCCCTTGTCGCTACATGGGCATCATTGTAGCGGTTCTCCGCCTCATTGCGTGGCCTCCGTATAGGCGTCATCAGCCACGATCGCAATGGGTAGCCCCTGTCGCCCAGCAACCAGCCCCTCAGCCGGGGATGGCGTTCCTCGTACATGCCGGGGATGGATGACCGCGACAACACGAATGAGTCGTGTACACTGCCCGGGTAAAGGGCGCAGACGTGCAGGATCATCATGCGGTGGTCGCAGACCACCTGTACGTTCATCGAATAGGTCTTCTTCCTATTAGTGAACACGGCCCTGTTATCTGCAGGTGGCCGCACGGCGACGTGCATCCCATCAATCGCGCCCTGGACCATGGCGAACCCGGCCACGGCAGAGAAGCCCACGGCCCGGGCATCTTGGCTGGCCCGGTCCACAGGGAAGTGGATGTAGCGGTGCGCCATGGCATATAGGGCATCTGTCACTGCCCAGATGCACCGGTGCACCGATGTCTGCGATATGCCGGACAGGTCCCCACTCGGTGCCTGGAATGACCACGTTGCATAAAAGTTCAGGGCCACCGTAACCTTGACGGACACGGGGAAAGGGTGTCCCCCGCCAGTGCCACGCGGTGACAGGTGTGCCAGCAGGTTGGCGATGTGTGCCACGGTTTCCCGGCTCATCCGGAGTCTCCTCCTGCATTCCCGGTCCGTGAGGTCCTGGTATGACTGCCGGGGCCGGTACACACGGGGCGCCCTCGGGTGCCTCCGTTGCCGTGGGGCCGCGACGTCCTCCTCCCCCTCCTCGTCCTGTCGGTCAGGTGTCCCTCCAGCCTGGGCGGCTGCCGCCTGCCCCTCTGCGGCAGCCTGCGCCGCCTCTCTGGCACGCTCCTCCTCCTCCTCCTCCTCCTCCTCCTCCTCCTCATCCAGGGCAACATAGACATGAGCGGCTGCCACCACGTCGGCCAACATCGCTGGATGATCTGAAAACATGACGGCCTGGTGGGGGGGAGGGGAACGACGACATGTCATCATTGCCCATATCCCCTCCTCCCCCCAGCCAGGTGGCATGGACCGCATGGGTCCAACTGTTGGAGGCTGGCACCTGGCCAGGTGGACCAACTCACTTGCCCTCCCATCCCCCTCCTCAGCACGGACCCCCCCCCCCAACCCCCAAGCTCCACCCCAGCACGGACCCCCCCCAACCCCCAACCTCCACCCCAGCACGGAACACCCCCCAACCCCCAACCTCCACCCCAGCACGGACCCCCCCCAACCTCCACCCCAGCACGGACCCCCCCCCAACCTCCAACCTCCACCCCAGCACGGACCCCCCCAACCTCCACCCAAGCACGTACCCCCCCCCCAACCCCCAACCTCCACCCCAGCACGGACCCCCCCCCAACCCCAAACCTCCACCCCAGCACGGACCCCCCCCCCCCCACCCCCAACCTCTACCCCGGCACGGACCCCCCTCAACCTCCACCCCAGCACAGACCCCCCCCCAACCCCCAACTTCAACCCCAGCACGGACCCCCCCCCAACCCCCAACCTCCACCCCAGCACGGACCCCCACCAACCTCCACCCCAGCACGGACCCCCCCCCAACCCCCAACCTCCACCCCGGCACGGACCCCGCCCAACCTCCACCCCAGCACGGACCCCCCCCCAACCCCCAACCTCCACCCCAGCACGACACCCCCCCAACCCCCAACCTCCACCCCAGCATGGATCCCCCCCAACCCCCAGCCTCCACCCCAGCACGGACCCCCCCCAACCACCACCCCAGCACGGACCCCCCCCCAACCCCCAACCTCCACCCCGGCACGGACCCCCCCCAACCTCCACCCCAGCACGGACCCCCCCCCAACCCCCAACCTCCACCCCGGCACGGACCCCCCCAACCTCCACCCTAGCATGGACCACCCCCCAACCCCCAACCTCCACCACAGCACGGACCCCCCCAACCCACAACCTCCACCCCAGCACGGACCCCCCCAACCCCCAACCCACAACCTCCACCCCAGCACGGACCCCCCCCAACCCCCAACCCCCAACCTCCACCACAGCACGGACCCCCCCCAACCCCCAACCTCTACCCCGGCACGGACCCCCCCCCAACTCCCAACCTCCACCCCAGCACGGACCCCCCCCAACCTCCACCCCAGCACGGAACCCCCCCAACCCCCAACCTCCACCCCGGCACGGACCCCCCCAACCTCCAGCCCAGCACGGACCCCCCCCCAACATCCAGCCCAGCACGGACCCCCCCAACCCCCAACCTCCACCCCAGCACGGTCCCCCCCCCAACCCTCAACCTCCACCCCAGCACGAACCCCCCCAACCTCCACCCCAGCACGGACCCCCCACCCAACCCCCAACCTCCACCCCGGCACGGACCCCCCCAACCTCCACCCCAGCACGGACCCCCCCCCAACCCTCAACCTCCACCCCGGCACGGACCCCCCCCAACCTCCACCCCAGCACGGACCGCCCCCTCACCCCCAACCTCCACCACAGCACGGAATCCCCAACCCCCAACCTCCACCCGGCACGGACTCCCCCAACCCCCAACCTCCACCCCAGCACGGACCCCCCCAACCCCCAACCTCCACACCAGCACGGACACCCCCAACCTCCACCCCAGCACGGACCCCCCCCCCCAACCCCCAACCTCCACCCCGGCACGGATCCCCCCCAACCTCCACCCCAGCAGGGACCCCCCCCAACCCCCAACCTCCACCCCAGCACGGACCCCCCCCAACCTCCACCCCAGCACGGACCCCCCCCCCAAACCCCAACCTCCACCCCGGCACGGACCCCCCCCAACCTCCACCCCAGCACGGAACCCCCCCCCAAACCCCAACCTCCACCCCGGCACGGACCCCCCCCCAACCTCCACCCCAGCACGGAACCCCCCCCAACCCCGAACCTCCACCCCAGCACGGACCCCCCCCCCAACCCCCAACCTCCACCCCAGTACGGACCCCCCCCCCCCAACCCCCAACCTCCACCCCGGCACGGACCCCCCCCCAACCTCCACCCCAGCACGGACCCCCCCCAACGCCCAACCTCCATCCCAGCATGGACCCCCCCCCAACCCCCAACCTCCACCCCAGCATGGACCCCCCCCAACCTCCAGCCCAGCACGGACCCCCCCCAACCCCGAACCTCCACCCCGGCACGGACCCCCCCCAACCTCCACCCCAGCACGGACCCCCCCCCCAACCCCCAACCTCCACCCCAGCATGGACCCCCCCCCCAACCCCCAACCTCCACCCCAGCACGGACCCCCCCCCAACCCCCAATCTCCACCCCGGCACGGACCCCCCCCCCAATCTCCACCCCAGCACGGACCCCCCCCCCCCAACCCGCAACCTCCACCCCGGCACGGACCCCCCCCCAACCTCCACCCCAGCACGGACCCCCCCCCAACCCCAACCTCCACCCCAGCACGGACCCCCCCAACCTCCACCCCAGCACGGATCCCCCCCAACCTCCAGCCCAGCACGGACCCCCCCCAACCCCCAACCTCCACCCCAGCACGGACCCCCCCCAACCTCCACCCCAGCACGGACCCCCCCAACCTCCACCCCAGCACGGAACCTCCCCCCAACCCCCAACCTCCACCCCAGCACGGACCCCCCCAACCCCCAACCTCCACCCCAGCACGGACCCCCCCCCTCCCAACCCCCAACCTCCACCCCGGCACGGACCCCCCCCCCCAACCTCCACCCCAGCACGGACCCCCCCAACCCCCAACCTCCACACCGGCACGGACCCCCCCCCCAACCCCCAACCTCCACCCCGGCACGGACCCCCCCCAACCTCCACCCCAGCACGGACCCCCCCAACCCCCAACCCCCAACCGCCACCACAGCACGGAACCCCCCAACCCCCAACCCCCAACCTCCACCACAGCACGGACCCCCCCCCCCAACCCCCAACCTCCACCCCGGCACGGACCCCCACCCAACCCCCAACCTCCACCCCAGCACGGACCCCCCACCCCAACCCCCAATCTCCACCCCGGCACGGACCCCCCCCCCAACCTCCACCCCAGCACGGACCCCCCCCCAACCCCCAACCTCCACCACTGCACGGAACCCCCCAACCTCCACCCCGGCACAGACCCCCCCCCCCAACCCCCAACCTCCACCCCACCACGGACCCCCCCAACCCCCAACCCCCAACCTCCACCCCACCACGGACCCCCCACAACCCCCAACCTCCACCACAGCACGGACCCCCCCCCAACCCCCAACCTCCACCCCGGCACGGACCCCCACCCAACCCCCAACCTCCACCCCAGCACGGACCCCCCCCCAACCCCCAACCTCCACCCCGGCACGGACCCCCCCCAACCTCCACCCCAGCACGGACCCCCCCCCAACCCCCAACCTCCACCACTGCACGGAACCCCCCAACCCCCAACCTCCACCCCGGCACGGACCCCCCCCCCAACCCCCAACCTCCACCCCACCACGGACCACCCCAACCCCCAACCTCGACCACAGCACGGACCCCCCCCAACCCCGAACCTCCACCCCGGCACGGACCCCCCCCCAACCCCCAACCTCCACCCCCAGCACGGACACCCCACAATCTCCACGCCAGCACGGACCCCCCCCCCAACCCCCAACCTCCACCCCGGCACGGACCCCCCCCAAACTCCAGCCCAGCACCGACCCCCCCCAACCCCCAACCTCCACCCCAGCACGCACCCCCCCAACCCCCAACCTCCACCCCAGCACGGACCCCCCCCAACCTCCACCCCAGCACGGACCCCCCCCAACCTCCACCCCAGAACGGACCCCCCCCAACACCCAACCTCCACCCCGGCACGGACCCCCCCCAACCTCCACCCCAGCACGGACCCCCCCCCAACCCCCAACCTCCACCCCGGCACGGACCCCCCCCAACCTCCACCCCAGCACGGACCCCCCCCCCAACCCCCACCACAGCACGGACCCCCCCCCAACCCCCAACCTCCACCCCGGCACGGACCCCCCCAACCCCCAACCTCCACCCCAGCATGGACCCCCCCAACCCCCAACCTCCACCCCAGCACGGAACCCCCCCAACCTCCACCCCAGCACGGACTCCCCCCACAACCTCCACCCCGGCACGGACCCCCCCCAACCTCCACCCCAGCACGGACTCCCCCCCCCAACCTCCACCCCGGCACGGACCCCCCCCAACCACCACCCCAGCACGGAACCCCCCCCCAACCCCCAACCTCCACCCCGGCACGGACCCCCCCCCAACCTCCACCCCGGCACGGACCCCCCCCAACCCCAACCTCCACTCCAGCACGGACACCCCCCCAACCCCCAACCTCCACCCCAGCACGGACCCCCCCCAACCTCCAGCCCAGCACGGAACACCCCCCAACCCCCAACCTCCACCCCAGCACGGACCCCCCCCAACCTCCACCCCAGCACGGACCCCCACCAACCTCCATCCCAGCACGGACCCCCCCCAGCCCCCAACCTCCACCCCGGCACGGACCACCCCCAACCTCCACCCCAGCACGGAACCCCACCCAACACCCAACCTCCACCCCAGCACTGACCCCCCCCAACCCCCAACCTCCACCCCAGCACGGACCCTCCCCAAACCCCAACCTCCACCCCAGCACGGACACCCCCCAACCTCCACCCCAGCACGAACCCCCCCCCAACCCCCAACCTCCACCCCGGCACGGATCCCCCCCCCCCAACCTCCACCCCAGCACGGACCCCCCCCCCAACCTCCACACCAGCACGGACCTTCCCCCAACCCCCAACCTCCACCCCGGCACGGACCCCCCCCAACCTCCACCCCAGCACGGACCCCCCCCCAACCCCCAACCTCCACCACAGCATGGAACCCCCCAACCCCCAACCCCCAACCTCCACCCCGGCACAGACCCCCCCAACCTCCAACCTCCACCCCACCACGGACCCCCCCCAACCCCCAACCCCCAACCTCCACCACAGCACGGACCCCCCCCCCCAACCCCCAACCTCCACCCCAGCACGGACCCCCCCCCAACCCCCAACCTCCACCCCGGCACGGACCCCCCCGAACCTCCACCCCAGCACGGACCCCCCCCCAACCCCCAACCCCCAAGCTCCACCACAGCACGGAACCCCCCAACCCCCAACCTCCACCCCGGCACAGATCCCCCCCAACCCCCAACCTCCACCCCACCACGGACCCCCCCCAACCCCCAACCTCCACCACAGCACGGACCCCCCCCAACCCCCAACCTCCACCCCGGCACGGACCCCCCCCCAACCCCCAACCTCCACCCCAGCACGGACCCCCCCCAACCCCCAACGTCCACCCCAGCACGGACCCCCCCCCAACCTCCACCCCAGCACGGACCCCCCCCAACCCCCAACCTCCACCCCGGCACGGACCCCCCCAAACTCCAGCCCAGCACCGACCCCCCCCAACCCCCAACCTCCACCCCAGCACGGAACCCCCCAACCCCCAACCTCCACCCCAGCACGGACCCCCCCAACCTCCACCCCAGCACGGACCCCCCCCCAACCCCCAACCTCCACCCCGGCACGGAACCCCCCCCCAACCTCCACCCCAGCACGGACCCCCCCCCAACCCCCAACCTCCACCCCGGCACGGACCCCCCCCCCAACCTCCACCACAGCACGGACCCCCCCCCCAACCCCCAACCTCCACCCCGGCACGGACCCCCCCCAACCCCCAACTTCCACCCCAGCATGGACCCCCCCCAACCACCAACCTCCACCCCATCACGGACCCCCCCCAACCTCCACCCCAACCTCCACCCCAGCACGGACTCCCCCCCCAACCCCCAACCTCCACCCCGGCACGGACCCCCCCCAACCTCCACCCCAGCACGGACCCCCCCAACCCCCAACCTCCACCCCTGCACGGACCCCCCCCCCAACCCCCAACCTCCACCCCAGCACGGACCCCCCCCCAACACCCAACCTCCACCCCAGCACGGACCCACCCCAACCTCCACCCCAGCACGGACCGCCCCCCCAACCCCCAACCTCCACCCCGGCACGGACCCCCCCCCCAAACTCCACCCCAGCACGGACCCCCCCCCAACCCCCAACCTCCATCCCAGCACGGACACCCCCCCAACCCCCAAACTCCACCCCAGCACGGACCCCCCCCCAACCCCCAACCTCCACCCCGGCACGGACCCCCCCAACCTCCACCCCAGCACGGACCCCCCCCCAACGCCCAACCTCCATCCCAGCACGGACCCCCCCCCAACCCCCAACCTCCACCCCGGCACGGACCCCCCCCAACCTCCACCCCAGCACGGACCCCCCCCCAACCCCCAACCTCCACCCCAGCATGGACCCCCCCCCAACCCCCAACATCCACCCCAGCACGGACCCCCCCCCCCAACCCCCAATCTCCACCCCGGCACGGACCCCCCCCCAACGCCCAACCTCCACCCCAGCACGGACCCCCCCCCCAACCCCCAACCTCCACCCCGGCACGGACCCCCCCGAACCTCCACCCCAGCACGGACCCCCCCCCAACCCCCAACATCCACCCCAGCACGGACCCCCCCCCCCAACCCCCAATCTCCACCCCGGCACGGACCCCCCCCCAACGCCCAACCTCCACCCCAGCACGGACCCCCCCCCCAACCTCCACCCCAGCACGGACCCCCCCCCAACGCCCAACCTCCACCCCAGCACGGACCCCCCCCCCAACCTCCACCCCAGCACGGACCCCCCCAACGCCCAACCTCCACCCCAGCACGGACCCCCCCCAACCTCCATCCCAGCACGGACCCCCCCCCAACCCTCAACCTCCACCCCAGCACGGACCCCCCCCCAACCTCCACCCCGGCACGGACCCCTCCCCCATCCCCCTCCCCAGCACGGACCCCCCTCCCGGCACTCCCCCGGAGCCCAGCCTACTCTAACCACTCCCCCCCCCCCCGTCACACACACACACACAACCCGGGACACACCTCTCCTCACGCAATCAGACTGCGGCCACGCCATTTCCTGCCCAGAGCCAACCCCCCAGGCCGTCACTCACCTCCATGCTGGTCGGCGTGAGCCTGGAGCACCGGGTCATGCCGATGAAAAGGAGGTTTGATTCACGTCGACGTGAACGGTCATCACGTCGACGGGACTTCGGCCCATCCGGAAGGGAGAATATCGGCAGGCCGAAAATCGGCTGCCTTGCGCAGACCCGTGACATTCTCCGCGGCAGCGGCGACATTAACGCCCCGCCGACTTTTCTCCCTTCGGAGACTTCGGCGGGGGCGGGGGCGGGATTCACGGCGGCCAACGGCCATTCTCCGACCCTCTGGGGGGTTGGAGAATGACGCCCCAGGTCACCAACACTTGAAGTGGTGCAACTCTATTTTATTATAAGGTTAACTATATTAACATACTTGAACTGTGGGTAAATGCAATACCAGCTTTAACTGTTGACCCTTGCCTAGTCCTAACCAGATGTTGCACTCAGCACATGGTGAATGTCTGTGTTGCAGGCTGTGAGCTCTGTGCTCCGAGCTGGCTGCCACTAGAATGAGCGGGAACTCTCCTGTCCCCTGTCGTTATAGTGCGTGTGCTCTCACTGGTGATTGGCTGCGGTGTTGCGTATGCTGATTTGTCCCACTGCATGTCCATCAGTGTGTGTGTGTCTGCACCATAATATACTGGTGTATATTATGACAACAGAGACCATACACCATCATAAAAAGGATACCAGGGGCGAACAGCCCCATCCAAGCCTCATCTAGGACAGAACACTGCCTCACTGGGGGGAGCCCAGTTTCAAAAAGGAAGTCTCTATATAAGACCTCTTAGAAGAGGGCACCTATCTCCTCCACTCAGCCTACCTTGGAATCGAAGAAGGACTTCAACAACACCGATCCACAGCACAGACTCTCACTCAAACCCTGTAGTCCACAGGTTACTATCTCCCCAGTGGAACCCCATCTCGAGAGGGAGAGAGCAGACCAGGAGGCCCCAAAAAGGAACAACTCAGGGTAGGGCAACCCACTCCACTACCTGACATACCCTCCACCCGACCCAGGCAAACACAGTTACTCCTGAAGGTAAAGTGACCACTGCTACTACCCACACAGCCAAATAAATATTGAAGAAGAGAAGTCAAGCAAGGTTTAGCTGGCTGCACGCAGGCGTGCACCATTACACATTTCTCCCTACTCCAGCAACTCCAGGGATTCCAACCATACAGAAAAATCACAAGGAACCCAGTCCTCTCTCGGATACATGATGTGTCTGGACCTTCGGAAGAGATAAGTACAGATTCTATTATCCCAAAATAACAAAAATCCAAAAGGCAATATGACACAGATTGTTCTAACTGGGGGCTTTTCTCACCCGCAATGAGGACTTACATTGCCATATCACCCACCACCACACCAAACCATCCACCCACCACCCTGCCATGACGCTACTCATCTCCTTTACAAACTAACTGAGGCGTAACTAAAATATGCTCCCTCTTTGTAAATGCAAGGATTACAGCACATTAAAAAAGAGGCAAAACTAGGTAGATACTGCACTGACCTCATGTAACACTACGGTCTCAGTATGGTTTTCGTCATAACAGGATAACAGGCGTCAACTGAATCTGGGCTCATAGATCATACACCCTTGTCAGGAAAAAAGACAATAACATAAAATTAGTGGCATAGTGACAAGGGGATAACGTTCAGGATTATTGATGAACTGCAGGA
Organism: Scyliorhinus torazame; assembly: GCF_047496885.1. Lineage (NCBI taxonomy): Eukaryota > Metazoa > Chordata > Chondrichthyes > Carcharhiniformes > Scyliorhinidae > Scyliorhinus > Scyliorhinus torazame. Next base: position 176,193,980 of record NC_092716.1, read on the forward strand.
TTGTATCACTGTCCACGGATCTTGGAAAGGCTAAAGTCATGACAAGATCATCGAGCCGCATTTAGGATTTTTCCAGAGTTCCATCGGAGTGCCTATATCTCTGCCATGCCCCGTTCCAAAGCCCAGGCAACAAGAAACCTAGGCAACCCACTGTGTGCAGCCACCTCCAACACTTCTCAGTGTGCATCGAGGACAAGGCCAACCCCAGACCTCAAAGGCCAGATACAACACGTTCTGTCAAACCCCAAAACGCCAGCCTTCAAATTGAGATTGCGAAACAAAAGCAGCCAACTTTCAAATTGGGCCGGAAATTTGTCTCACACTCCCCTCCGAAGACCGGGTGCATGAACACTCCCTGACCAGCTCTGTCGCCACCAATCAACCAGGATATTCGACATGCCATGCAACAGGATTTCCAAGGACTGAAGGCAAGCCCTCACCGGGGGGGACTGCCCTATCGAGTGACAGCATTCTCTGTCACTGTTCATTACAATCGCCAGAGCTCACGGAAAAGCAGTTGCTCCCGCTGTCGCATCATGTGACCCCTGCCAAATCACTTTGAAAGTCCATATATGGGCAGTGCAGCACGGTAGCACAGTGGGTAGCACTGTTGCTTCACAGGTCCAGGGTCCCATGTTCGATTCCCGGCTTGACTCATTGTCTGCGTGGAGTCTGTGCGTCCTTCATGTGTCTGCGTGGGTTTCGTCCAGGTGCTCCGGTCACCTCAAGTCCCGAAAGACGTGCTGTTAGGTGAATTGGACATTCTGAATTCTCCGTCAGTGTCCCCGAATAGGTGGCAGAAAGTGGCGACTCGGGGATTTTCACAGTAACTTTATTGCAGTGTTAATGTAAGTCTACTTGTGACAATAAAGATTATAATTATATGCAATGACCCTCATTAATCCTCTACATGGCCCAATCAAAAAACTCAATGGCATTAGCCAAACATGACCGCCTTGAAACATATTTGTGCTGACGTTCATTTATGATCCCAGACGTTTCCAAATGTCAATTCATTCTGCCCTGGATTATTGTCTCTAAACCTTTCCTCACCACCAATATTCAGTCAATGGCCTTTAATTTACCTGCTAATCTCACTCCCTTTTTTTTAATCCTCCAGTCCTTTGGCACTAATCCCCCATATCGGGAGATGATTGGAGAATTATGGCCAAAGTTTCTAAAATTTGTACCCTGACCTCTCTCACTTCACAATAGCTTTTTTTTTGTCTATCGTCAGTAACACTCTGCCTTGGGCTATCCTTTCATTATTTGCCTGTTTAGAAAATACTTTTGGGTAACCTTTTACGTTCACTGCTACTCTATCACCATACTCTCTCTTTGTCCTTCTTATTCCTTTTTTATATATTGCCTCGGTACATTCTGTATTCAGCTTTGTCTCCTACTGTGTTTTGAAGCTTTAATAAAGACGAATAGGAGTCAGACGAATAACATTAATAGGACGTTTATTTACGTCACGTACTATGTACAAAGGGTCCGGACAGACTTTACCGGGTCCTCTCTCTCTGACGGTCAGTTCCTATCTGGCCGACCTTAAACACACATGGTAATAGCCCCGTAGTTAGAGGGGGAACTCATGCTCCTCGGGCCACACGGGGAAAACAATCAAGGGGAGCTCAGTGCAGATTATTACACCACCCCATCCCCAAAGTCAGAAGACCCACAAAGAAAACACCGATGACGGGAAAGACTCAGAAGAAACCGGCGGAGCCCCACCGGGCAGGAGGTAGGTGATGCAGATGCTTTGGTCGTGGTACATCGTTGGCTGGTGGTGAGCCTCCGAATGTGGGCAAACGATAATGTCCTAGTCAGAGACCTGGGGCGAAATTCTCCGGTATCGGCGCGATGTCCGCCGACTGGCGCCCAAAACGGCGCAAATCAGTTGGGCATCGCGCCGCCCCAAAGGTGCGGAATGCTCCGCATCTTGGGGTGCTGAGCCCCAACCTTAAGGGGCTAGGCCCGCGCCGGACTAATTTCCGCCCCGCCAGCTGGATCAAAGGATCCTTTGAAGATCCTGTGTGCGGCGCAACCTTTGTCCCGATGTCGGGTAGCAGCAACCCCAAGTGAGTGCAGTCGGAATCCCATCGACATTTCAGCCGGGGCCACCCCGGCATGAGGAGTTCGATATGAGAAGAGGAAGCGTGCCAGTCAGGTACCCATCAAATCTGCGGTTTGTTTCTTCAGGCCCTGCTTCACAGTCTGCATGGCACGTTGTGCCAATACATTGGATGATACCGGATGATAAGACGCAATGTGAGTGTGGCAAATGCCATTCGCCTGTATGAAGGCAGCAAACTCCTCGCTTGTAAATGAGGCCCTGTTGTCTGTAACAAACACCTCCGGTGGAAAAGGATGTGCGTAGAAGCTCAATGGTTGCGCGAGAGGTGATGGGCGTCAGTTTGTGGACCTCCAGCCACTTCACATGCGCATTAACCGGCCACGCCCATGGGTGCAAAGGCGCTGCCGCCGAAAGCGTCTGATGGGCTTGGCACAGAGGACAGCATTGGGCCACCAGATCAATGTCTGCATCGATGCTGAGACACCGGACGTAACTCCTAGCCAGCATTTTCATTTTGGAAACGCCCGAATGAGCAGCCTGAAGGTCTTTCAAAACCAAGGGTTGACCTTTCGTCGGGAAGAAAACTCTTGTGTCCCACAGGAGGACGCCATCTTTAACGGTCAGCTCCAACATCTTGGGTCGAAAAAGCTTTCAAACCCACTGGAAGCTGTTGCTGCGGTCCACCAGATAAAACCAAATGTCACACCTTTGCTAACACCGGATCATACTGTGTCCAATCACAGATGCAAGTAGCCATCACTGGCAAGCTGTCCATGAAATTGAGGACTGCCACATCTCGTCGGCCGTGGGTAGATCTATCAAGACAATTGGCAATGGGAGTCGACTTAACGCGTTAGCATTTGCAATTGACATGCCTGGACGATGTTCGAATGATTGTTGGAATGCAGCCCATAGTAGAGCCCACTGGATCCGGGCTGAAGCAGTTGGAGGCGCTGCCTTATCCACGCAAAAGAGGCCAAGCGCATCTTATGATTTGACATGATGAAAAAATGGCGGCTATAAACATATTGGTGGAAGAGTTGAACTACGAAGACAACCGCCAGATCTTCTTCAATATGGGCTTATTACGTTCAGCAACCGATAACGTCCTGGAGCCAAAAGCTAAAGAACAGTTCTAGCCATCACCCATGTGGTGGGAAAGGGTGGCACCAATTCCGTACGGTGATACGTCACATGTCAAATAAAGGGGTTTTGTGGCATCAAAATGAGTGAGAACTTTGGATGAAACCAACGTCAGTTTCACCAAACCCCAGGGTTGGGTTTTCTGCAGATGAAAATGGAGGGGGGCCAGGATTGTTGCCAAATTCCTATGAAATGGCCATAATAATTGATCAGGCCCGAGAAAGAGCGAAGCTCTGTAACATCATTATTGCAGTACTTTGTCAGCGACTGAGTGTAGGCAGTTCCATTCCACTTAGTAGCCTAAATATTCCACTTCCTTCGTATTGAAGATGCACTTTGCTTTATGCAGACGGATGCCATATTCTGAAAACTGCTGCAAAACTGTCTCAAGGTTTTTGCGGTGTTCCATTTCCATTGGTCCCATAATTAACTTATTGTAAAGGTATACCGCAATGCCCTCATATTTTCGTGAGGCCTCGTGCAGTTGGAGCGGCAAATAGACATTGCTCAGATCCAATTTTGTGAAGATGGAGCCACCTGCTAGTGAGGTGTACAGGTCTTCGATACGAAGGAGTGCGCAGCAGTCCAAACGAGAAGCCGTATTTGCAGTTAATTTGTAATCACTGCAAAGGCAGACAGTTCAGTCCGGTTTCATGACCGGCGCCACCCAGGTGCCAAGGCTTTCTAACCACTGGAGTTCGGCTTCGGCCTTGCCCACAATGGCTTAGGGGACTGCTTGAGCATGGAAAAAACCAAGGTTTGGCCGACGGATCCACAGGAATTTTCGCTGCAGCCCCTTTATTTTCCCAAGGCCGTGCCCAAAAACGTCAGGGAATTTCTTCAAAACCGCATATAAACCACCTGTTCCAACCTTGAGGATACATCATCAGTCGAGCTGCAAATGGTGCAGCCAATCCCAACACAGCAGGTTGGGACTGTCGCCCTACACCACCATAATGTGAAAACTGAAAGACTGGGTGTCCGTAAACCACCGGGTGAGCGTGGAGCCCCCAATCGACAAACGCTATATGTAGCGAGGTGGGCGGCCGTATCAGCTAGCAACAATTTACTCACTCTATGTCGGATCTGGTCGAACACGTGGTGGGGATGTGTTAGGCAGGTAGGTTCGATGTGGACTGCACTCGATGCAGGGAAGCTAGGAACAGACGTCTAACACTGGAGAAGATCCAACACTGTTTTATTCAACGATAGAACTGATATACATATTCAGCTGTGGGTCAACGCTATACTGAACTGACTGGAGACCTTGTAGTAGCCTGACCAGACTTACTCGCTGCCGCATGGTGTTTGCACTTGCTACCTCGTGGACTCTAACTGTCTCAGTGGCTGGGTCCCGAGAGAGTGGGTAAACTAGTGCCCTCTGGCTTTATAGTGGTAGTGCCCTGTCTGGTGATTGGCTGCACTGTGTTGTGAGCTTACTGGCCATCCTGTGTGTCAATCACTGCCTGTCTGCATCTCATTATATACATGAGTGGATATTATGACACCTCACCCCCTTTTTTTTTAGATAAATAAATACTAAGGTGTGCGTGCGTATATATATATATATATATATGCCTGACTATATACAAACGGTGTCTAAATGAACGTATATACATAGGAAGGTGTCGATAGTGCAGATACATGGCAAACAAAACAATATTTACAGAGGTTAAATCGATCAAGTCACAAAATGTACAAAAGTTCAGTCTACAGATTCAGTCTTTGTGGTGGGCAACAAATTCTTGTTGATCGCCGCCGCCTGCACGTGGATAGGTGGGATCGCTGCCATCGCGGTGGTCGCATGGGCTGGCAGGATTGCTGGTAGATCGGTGGCCTCGTGGCAGGGTACGTCCGGAGGAAGCATCGTAGGCGGCGGGGAAGTTCGGTCAGGTAGCGGGCGTGGAACTCTTCGCAGTGCCCGTCTGTTGTGCCGTAGCAGGGAGCCATCAGCCATGCGGACAAGGAACAATCTTCGGGCCACTTGTTTGATCACAACAACTGTGGCTGACCAGCCGCCCCCAGGCAACTGGACACGAACATGATCAGTTGGGGCCAGCTCGGGTAGATCCGTGGCATGAGCATCGTATGTGGCCTTCTGTTGGGCCCGTGACTGCTGCATTTCCTGTAAGACCATGAGGTGGTCAAGGTCTGGAACATGAATGGCTGGAACTGTGCTCCTCAGAGTGCGATTCATGAGCATCTGCGCTGGAGACAACCCAGTGGACAGTGGGGTTGCCCTCTATGCCAGCATCGCCAGGTTGAAGTCGGAGCCTGAGTCTGCAGCTTTGCACAGCAACCACTTTACAATATGGACCCCTTTCTCAGCCTTCCCGTTTGACTGCGGGTTGTGGGGGCTGGTGGTTACGTGACGGAAGTTGTAGGACTGTGCAAAATCAGACCATTCCTGGCTGTAAAAGCAAGGACCGTTGTCGCTCATTACCGTGAGTGGAATCCCATGCCTGGCGAACATTTCTTTGTAGGCTTTGATTACCGCCTTCGACGTGAGGTCGGACAGTTTCACCACTTCTGGCTAACTGGAGAAGTAGTCGACCAGGAGTACGTCATCATGCCCCTTGGCGTGGAAAAGGTCTACGCCTACTTTGGACCACGGAGAGGTCACAATCTCGTGCTGTTGCAGCGTTTCCTTGGGTTGAGCTGGTTGAAACTTCTGACAGGTAGGGCAGTTGAGGACTGTGTCGGCAATGTCCTGGCTGATGCCCGGCCAATAGACCACCTCCCAAGCCCTGCGTCGGCATTTTTCAACCCCAAGGTGACCCTCATGGAGTTGGCCCAACACCATAGCCTGCATGCTCTGAGGAATTACGATCCTGCCGAGTTTCAGAAGGATTCCCTCCACCACCGTCAGGTCGTCTTTTACGTTATAGAACTGGGGACATCGTCCCTTCGGCCAGCCATTGGTAAGGTGCTGCATCACACGCTGCAGCAAAAGATCCTTGATCGTCGCCTCACGAATTTGGACCACCCGTTCGTCAGAGGCCAGAAGGTTGGTGGCACACAACTGCACTTGCGCTTCTATGTGGCAGATGAAGTCACTTTGTTCACACGGTGTGGTAATGGACCAGGATAGGGCATCTGCAACGATCAGCTCTTTGCTTGGCATGTAGACAAGTTCGAAGTCGTAGCGGCGTAGCTTAAGAAGAATTCGCTGTAACCGAGGTGTCATGTCATTTAAATCCGTCTGGATTATACGGACTAGAGGCCTGTGGTCTGTTTCTACCGTGAATTTTGGCAGGCCGTAAACGTAGTCGTGAAACTTGACTATCCCTGTCATGAGGCCCAGACACTCCTTCTCAATCGGAGCGTACCGTTGCTCAGTGGGAGTCATGGCCCTGGAGGCATACGCCACTGGAGCCCAGGATGAGGAGTCATCTCACTGAAGGAGCAGCGCCCCAATGCCGTCCTGGCTTGCATCAGTCGATATCTTGGTTTCCTTGGTTGGGTTGAAGAATGCTAGAACCAGGGCTGTGGTGAGCTTTGCTTTCAGCTCACGCCATTCCTCTTCATACGTGGGCAGCCCCTGGAATTCCGTCGACTTCTTGATGAGATGGCGGAGGGCCGTGGTGTGGGATGCCATATTGGGAATGAATTTCCCGAGGAAGTTGACCATCCCGAGGAAGCGGAGGACCGCCTTCTTGTCCTCCGGGATCTTCATGGCGTTGATCGCCGAGACCTTGTCGGCGTCTGGCCGCACACCCTGCCGCGAGATGTGGTCACCCAGGAACTTAATATCTGATTGACCAAATGAGCACTTGGCCCTGTTGAGCTGGAGACCATGTTCATGAATTCTCTGGAATACCTTCTTGAGGCGAGCGATGTGTTCCTGGGGCGTTGTGGATCAGATAATTACATCGTCAATGTATACTCGCACCCCCTCGATGCCCTCCATCATCTGCTCCATGAAGCGGTGAAATACTTCGGAGGCAGATATGATCCCAAAAGGCATCCGGTTGTAGCAGTCGCGACCGAACGGGGTGTTGAACGTGCACAGCTTGCGACTGGACGCGTCGAGCTGTATTTGCCAAAAACCCTTGGAGGCGTCCAGCTTAGTAAAGAATTTGGCATGAGCCATCTCACTGGTCAACTCTTCACGTTTTGGTATCAGGTAATGCTCCCGCATGATGTTGCGGTTTAGATCCTTAGGGTCAATGCAAATGCGAAGCTCCCCAGGTGGCTTCTTAATGCAGACCATGGAGCTGACCCAGTCTGTTGGCTTTGTGACCTTCGATATGATGCCCTGGTCTTGGAGGTCCTATAATTGCTTCTTCAGACGATCCTTGAGGGGTGCCGGCACCCGGCGTGGTGCATGAATTACAGGGGTGGCGTTCGGCTTGAACAGGATTTTATATCTGTATGGGAGCGTGCCCATTCCATCGAAAACGCTGTGGTACTGCGTGATAATGTCATCTATGTCGGCTTGCAAGTTTCCATCAGGCGAGGCCGTCGCCAGTGATGATGACATGGTGTGGACTCGCTGAACCAGGTTCAGGAGCTTGCAGGCTCGAGCACCGAGCAGGGATGCTCTGTCAGGCCCGACGATTTCAATCCACAGTGTTGCCTTGATCACCTTGTTGGATACCCCTAGTTGACAGGAGCCACTGGCAGCTATGGCATTGCCATTGTAGTCAAGGAGCTGGCAGGCCGGTGGAAGAATGCTCGGTCTGGCGCGGATGGTGTCGAGGTCGGATTTTGAGATGAGGTTCGCTGATACGCCAGTGTCCAGTTTAAATCAGATGGGAGCCTTGTTAACTGCGAGGACAGCACACCACTCATCGTCGGGATCCACACTGAGGATCGAGAGGCGTTTCGCCGTTGTGGTGGAAGGCAGCGCATGTGTAGTTATGATGCCCACCCGGTATGGGGACTTGAGGCACTCAGCATCAGGGTCTGTTGGGCTGTCGGGATCGGAATCTGGCTTGCCTTGTTGTATTGAGTGGACACTTCTGCGCCGCAGCTGGGATCGCTGGCTGATGAGCAGTGGAACAGATCTGCAAAGGGCTGCGTAGTGGCCAAGCTTGCCACACTGTAGACACCGGCGTCCTTTTGCCGGACATTGCCGCTTTAAATGGGCGGAGCCACAATTCGGACATGTCATGACGCCGACGTCAGCGCGTTCCGTGCGCTATCACGTATGCGCAGTGCGGGTGGTCGACGTACCCACCTGCGCAGTCGGGTTGTCGGGCTCGTCGTCCACTCGGTCGTGGCGCGCATGCGCAGGGACCCGGGAAAAGCGTGCGAAACGGCCACTCTCCTCGATGCTCAGGCCCTGCATTTGTGCAATGACCTGCACCCGTTCCTACTCGTGGGAGGCCAGCTTTGCAGTTTCTGCCACCCTGATGTGAGAGTAACGATTCTTAGCATGCTCATGTACAACGCACGTCTCGATAGCGACAGAGAGGGTCAACTGTGACTTTCAGGAGCTGCTGCCGAAGGGAGTCGGAGTGGACTCCGAAAACGATCTGATCCCGGATCATGGAATCAGCCGTCGAGTCATAGTTACATGACTGCGCTAGGACGCAGAGATGGGTCACAAAGGACTGAAAAGGTTCATCCTTACCCTAAAGCCTCTGCTGGAAAACGTACCGTTCAAAGCTCTCATTCACCTCAATGTTGTAGTGGCTGTCAAAGTTCAGCAGGACTGTTTTGAATTTCGTTTTGTCTTCGCCATCAGCGAACGTAAGGGAGTTGTAGATGTGGATGGCGTGGTCCCCGCGGTGGAGATAGATAGCGCAATCTTCATGGCATCCTATGCTGCTTCGAGGTCGGAGGCCTCGATGTACAAGAGGAACTTTTGCTTGAAGATTTTCCAATTGGCGCCGAGGTTGCCGGAGATGCGGAGCTGCGTAGGAGGCTGGATGATTTCCATTTCACCGGATGGCTGCTTGCTGGTCAATGCTGATTCACTCGAGGTAGGTCCGTCAAGATCAGTATCACTCTGGTACCATGATGTGTTAGGCAGGTAGGTTCGATGTGGACTGCACTCGATGCAGGGAAGCTAGGAACAGACGTCTAACACTGGAGAAGATCCAACACTGTTTTATTCAACGATAGAACTGATATACATATTCAGCTGTGGGTCGACACTATACTGAACTGACTGGAGACCTTGTAGTAGCCTGACCAGACTTACTCGCTACTGCATGGTGTTTGCACTTGCTAGCTCGTGGACTCTGACTGTCTCAGTGGCTGGGTCCCGAGAGAGCGGGAAACCTAGTGCCCTCTGGCTTTATAGTGGTAGTGTCCTGTCTGGTGATTGGCTGCATTGTGTTGTGTGCTTACTTGTCATCCTGTGTCTCAATCACTGCCTGTCTGCATCTCATTATATACATGAGTGGATATTATGACAGTGGGGTACCATGAAGACGGGCAGTTCCTGTATCTAATTCCATCTGAATTAAGTGGCCATTAGTTCGTACGGGGATGCGGATGGGAGCCACTTGAGATGCAGCCACACAGTTCAGCTACATGTTGGACTCATCTTCTGCTTCTTCAGGATCATCCAAATGAAGGGCCCACGCATGGGGCCATTGTCTACCTCGCCGTGTGTGGTCTGGGTGCTGTCTCTCTTGCAACCAGCGGCTTCGGCGACTCCGACATCCATACCGGAGAGGGAATGCGCTGCGGCCTCGTTCCTTGAGACTTTGGACCTGTTACATCGTGCCTGTCCCGTCTAGCCGGAGAAAGGTGGAGAGCAGGGCGTTATCAAATGACATTAACTTTCATACCTTGGGAGCTCCTGTACACTACCAGCAGCACTCTACTTTGAAAGAGTAATTAGCAAAGCCTGCTGGAACGTTAGGAAAGCTTTTCCCAGAGGCCCTTATTGTACGTCGAAATTATTAATACCACAAACCAAGCGGCCACCAAGCATATCCGTCAACACAGCCCCATATTCGCAATACTCTGCAATATCACACGGCAGGAAACATACTCAGCAACTGATCTCCTCCGAGGTTTCCGCCGTACTAAATCTGTACTGTTCCACAATGATGGATGGTGTCAAGTTAAAGTGATTCCCCACCAGCGCAATGAACTGGTCGAATGCTACTGCATCTGGTGTTGCTGCAAATGTAAGGCCCTGAATTATTGACGAATAATAATATCAGTCTGGCGTTCATATTCGGTAATGTTGTTGGCCCAAAAATGGATCACAAAAGTTCTGTATACTAGTTCCACAACTCAAACGGAGGGTCAAAAACATCCAGCTGGGCAGCACGGTGGCGCAGTGGTTAGCATTGCTGCCTCACAGCGCCGAGGTCCCAGGTTCAATCCCGGCTCTGGGTCACTGTCCGTGTGGAGTTTGCACATTCTCCCCGTGTTTGCATGGATTTCGCCCCCACAACCTAAAAAATGTGCAGGGTAGGTGGAGTGGCCACACTAAATTGCCCCTGAATCAGAAAAAAGGAATTGGGTACACTAAATTTATTTTTAAAAACATTCAGTCGATCAAACAAAGGCATAGTGAAGACTCAACGCTGTACCTTAGTCCCAAGTATTGTAATGGTACGAAGAGATGGCGTGGGCAGCAGAGTAGCACGTCGACAGTTCCAGTTTACCTTCATCGCCAGTTAAATAAAGGAGTCAGACCAGTAACATTAAGAAGGCGTTTATTTACAACACGTTCTATGTACAAAGGGGCCCAGACAGACTTTACCGGGTCCTCTCTCTCTGTCGGCCGGTTCCTATCTGGCTGACCTTATGTACACATGATAGCAGCCTCGTAGTTAACAGGGGAGCTCATGCCCCGCGGGCCACCCGGGGAAAACAATCAATCCGGCCCCTTGTGTTCCGTGCAAGTTATTACAAAACCTTCCAATTATCGTAAGCCCCTTCTTTGTCTCATTTTAATCTCTATATCTTTGGCTATCCCAGGAGCCCTAGCTATGGATGCTCTTCCTTTCACCCTTACGGGATCATCAATATTTAATTTTAATTCGCCAGAGCCCTTTTCAACTCAATGAAGTTAGCCCGCATCCAAGTTAATTACTTTGTGCTTGATCTTGCCTTGTTCATCTCCATAGTTCAATTCCGGCCTCGGGTGACTGTCTGTGTGGAGTTTGCACGTTCTCCCCGTGTGTGCGTGGGTTTCCTCCGGTGCTCTGGTTTCCTCCCACAGTCAAAGATGTGCAGGTTAGGTGGATTGGCCATACTATATTGCCCCTCATTGTCCAAAAGGTTAAATTTGGTTACGGGGATAGGATGGAGGCGTGGGTTTACGTTGTGTGCTCTTTCCAAGGGCCGGCGCAGACTCGATGGGCTGAATGGCTTCGTTCTGCACTGTAAATTCCATGATTCTATAACTATTCTAAATCGGATTCCTGTTCCCCAAATCCTCTCTCACTGAGACATGCTCCGCTTGCTCCTCTTCACATGCCAGGACAATATTCAGTGTTGCTCCCTTCCTGGTTGAGCTGCAAATGCACTGATCAAAACAATCTCCTGTGCACATTTCAGAAATCCCTCCCCCAGGTAATGGTGTACATCAATTGTGTTTAATTATTTGCAGGTTGAGAGCATTATTTGGGTTTTGTTGGAGCTCTATAAAGGACAACTGAATACTAAAACTATTGGCTGTTGTGTATGCTGCAATGTTTCACTCTGTTGGTAAATTTAGGGTGTAGTAAATATTGCCTCTAAGTCCATCCTTCACCAAATGGCTTAGCTGAAAAGAACACCCCTATTTGATTTTACATTGTTACTATCGCAGTCTATCCCTACATAACTATCCCAGAATTTGGGTAATTAAAGACCCCCATTATCACAATTTTGTACTTTATGCACCTGTCTATGATTTTCCTGCTAGTTTCCTCTTCTTTTTCTTCCCACTGTTTGGTGGTCGCAGGCGGGTTTTGGTAGGATCATGCAGCGACCGGTTGCGCCGCTCCCATGGTAGTCCCGATCATGGGAGAAGTGACCAACGGCTGCTACCAGCACTTATGTTGACAATGGTGGCCACTGCCGCATTTTGAATGAAACTGAATGAGGCTGTGTGGAATCTTCTGGCCAGAAGCGGCAGCAGAGAACAGGTGACACGCCCTGCACGTACACTTGATGTCCGGTGCCGTGTATGTGTTTTTGGCACCAAATCACAGAGCAGAGTTAGTTCCATTTTTCAGCTGCTAGCAAGAGGACTGTGAAGATGGATCATTTTCTTAAAAGCAAGAGACGGCCAGAGAATCAAATAGACAGTATACCTACCTATCTACAGTATGTAGATAGGCCAACGAGAGGCGAGGCCACATTGGATTTGGTACTGGGTAATGAACCAGGACAGGTGTTAGATTTGGAGGTAGGTGAGCACTTTGGTGATAGTGACCACAATTCGATTACGTTTACTTTAGTGATGGAAAGGGATAGGTATATACCGCAGGGCAAGAGTTATATCTGGGGTAAAGGCAATTAGAATCATAGAATCATAGAAGTTTACAGCATGGAAACAGGCCCTTCGGCCCAACCAGTCCATGCCGCCCAGTTTTTACCATTAAGCTAGTCTCAGTTGCCCGCACTTGGCCCATAACTATGATGCAATGAGGCAAGACTTAGGATACATCGGATGGAGAGGAAAACTGCAGGGGATGGGCACAATGGAAATGTGGAGCTTGTTCAAGGAACAGCTACTGCGTGTCCTTGATAAGTATGTACCTGTCAGGCAGGGAGGAAGTGGTCGAGTGAGGGAACCGTGGTTTACTAAAGCAGTCAAAACACTTGTCAAGAGGAAGAAGGAGACTTATGTAAAGATGAGACATGAAGGTTCAGTTAGGGCGCTCGAGAGCTACAAGTTAGCTAGGAAGGACCTAAAGAGAGAGCTAAGAAGAGCCAGGAGGAGACATGAGAAGTCTTTGGCAGGTAGGATCAAGGATAATCCTAAAGCTTTCTATAGATATGTCAGGAATAAAAGAATGACTAGGGTAAGAGTAGGGCCAGTCAAGGACAGTAGTGGGAAGTTGTGCTTGGAGTCCGAGGAGATAGGAGAGGTGCTAAATGAATATTTTTCGTCAGTATTCACACAGGAAAAAGACAATGTTGTCGAGGAGAATACTGAGATTCAGGCTACTAGACTAGAAGGGCTTGAGGTTCATAAGGAGGAGGTGTTAGCAATTCTGGAAAGTGTGAAAATAGATAAGTCACCTGGGTTGGATGGGATTTATCCTAGGATTCTCTGGGAAGCTAGGGAGGAGATTGCTGAGCCTTTGGCCTTGATCTTTAAGTCACCTTTGTCTACAGGAATAGTGCCAGAAGACTGAAGGATAGCAAATGTTGTTCCCTTGTTCAAGAAGGGGAGTAGAGATTACCCCGGTAACTATAGACCAGTGAGCCTTACTTCTGTTGTGGGAAAAATTTTGGAAAGGTTTATAAGAGATAGGATGTATAATCATCTGGAAAGGAATAATTTGATTAGAGATAATCAACACGGTTTTGTGAAGGGTAGGTCGTGCCTCACAAACCTTATCGAGTTCTTTGAGAAGGCGACCAAACAGGTGGATGAGGGTAAAGCAGTTGATGTGGTGTATATGGATTTCAGTAAAGCGTTTGATAAGGTTCCCCATGGTAGGCTACTGCAGAAAATACGGAGGCATGGGATTCAGGGTGATTTAGCAGTTTGGATCAGAAATTGGCTAGCTGGAAGAAGACAAAGGGTGGTGGTTGATGGGAAATGTTCAGACTGGAGTCCAGTTACTAGTGGTGTACCACAAGGATCTGTTTTGGGGCCACTGCTGTTTGTCATTTTTATAAATGACCTGGAGGAGGGTGTAGAAGGATGGGTGAGTAAATTTGCAGATGATACGAAAGTCGGTGGAGTTGTGGACAGTGCGGAAGGATGTTACAAGTTACAGAGGGACATAGATAAGCTGCAGCGCTGGGCTGAGAGGTGGCAAATGGAGTTTAATGCAGAAAAGTGTGAGGTGATTCATTTTGGAAGGAATAACAGGAAGACTGAGTACTGGGCTAATGGTAAGATTCTTGGCAGTGTGGATGAGCAGAGAGATCTCGGTGTCCATGTACATAGATCCCTGAAAGTTGCCACCCAGGTTGAGAGGGTTGTTAAGAAGGCGTACGGTGTGTTAGCTTTTATTGGTAGAGGGATTGAGTTTAGGAGCCATGAGGTCATGTTGCAGCTATACAACACTCTGGTTCGGCCGCATTTGGAGTATTGCGTGCAATTCTGGTCGCCGCATTATAGGAAGGATGTGGAAGCATTGGAAAGGGTGCAGAGGAGATTTACCAGAATGTTGCCTGGTATGGAGGGAAGATCTTATGAGGAAAGGCTGAGGAACTTGAGGCTGTTTTCGTTAGAGAGAAGAGGGTTAAGAGGTGACTTAATTGAGGCATACAAGATGATCAGAGGATTGGATAGGGTGGACAGTAAGAGCCTTTTTCCTCGGATGGTGATGTCTAGCACGAGGGGACATACCTTTAAATTGAGGGGCGATAGGTATAAGACAGATGTCAGAGGTAGGTTCTTTACTCAGAGAGTAGTAAGGGCATGGAATGCCCTGCCTGCAACAGTAGTGGACTCGCCAACACTAAGGGCATTCAAATGGTCATTGGATAGACATATGGACGATAAGGGAATAGTGTAGATGGGCTTTAGAGTGGTTTCACAGGTCGGCGCAACATCGAGGGCCGAAGGGCCTGTACTGCGCTGTAATGTAATGTTCTATGTACTGGCTAGGATCTCATAACAGAATCTGCTGGAGAGATCTGCACAGGAGAGTCCAGTGCACGACAGAACAGTGCTCGTGTTAGCTCTTTACAGAGCTCCAAGGCCACTACTCAACAGTCTACAAAGAATAAACTTAACTCAGGAACAAAGCAGTATGAAGATGATTTCTTGAGTTATGGTTTTGTCAATTCTGCCAATGCAAATAAGGGTGCAGAGCCATTGTGTTATATGCAGGGAAGTACTGGCAAATGAGAGATTAAGTTTCAGATTTTGAACGAGAAGTGATGTATGAAAAATTCCTTTTGAGATCCCAGAGTCAGTTATTAACTTACAGCTGACTCCAAATTAAAAGACTGCGCTGCTGTACCTGACCACATGAAAAGCCCATGAGGCTATCAACATTCTGGTTTAGCATCTCCCTGGAGTATCCAGTGCTGAGTAAAACACGCATTTTGTTGCTATTGCCCTTCGCGACAACCCACATGTGCAAGGTTAGATTTTCATTTTTCATATAGATGGAGACGGCACAAAGGAACCAGCGAAAGTCTGCATCTGACATACATATTGCCCTCTCCTCCTGTGAAACTGATTCAAGTGAGAGTGTGAGGACCCTTTCACATTAAAGGTAAGCGAATGTGGCGTGTGCCGCAAAGGTCTGGTGTGTGTCGCGAAGGTCTGGCATGTGCCGCAAAGGTCTGGCGTGTGTCGCGAAGGTCTGGCATGTGCCGCAAAGGTCTGGCGTGTGCCGCGAGTGTCTGGCATGTGCCGCGAGTGTCTGGCATGTGCCGCGAAGGTCTGGCAGCATGCCGTGAAGGTCTGGTGTGTGCTGCGAAGGTCTGGCATGTGCCGGAAAGGTCTGGCGTGTGCAGCGAATGTCTGGCGTGTGCCACGAAGGTCTGGCGGTGCCGCGAAGGTCTGGCGTATGCAGCGAAGGTCTGGCATGTGCCGCGAAGGTCTGGCAGCATGTCGTGAAGGTCTGGCATGTGCCATCAATGTCTGGCATGTGCCGCGAAGGTCTGGCAGCATGCCGCAAAGGTCTGGCGTGTGCCGCGAAGGTCTGGCGTGTGCTGCGAAGGTCTGGCATGTGCCGCGAATGTCTGGCATGTGCCGCGAAGGTCTGGCAGCATGCCGTGAAGGTCTGGCATGTGCAGCGAATGTCTGGCGTGTGCCGCGAAGGTCTGGCGTGTGCAGCGAATGTCTGGCGTGTGCCGCGAAGGTCTGGCGGTGCCGCGAAGGTCTGGCATGTGCCGCAAAGGTCTGGCGGTGCCGCGAATGTCTGGCGTGTGCTGCGAATGTCTGGCATGTGCCGCGAATGTCTGGCATGTGCCGCGAAGGTCGGGCAGCATGCCACGAAGGTCTGGCAGCATGCCACGAAGGTCTGGCATGTGCCGCGAAGGTCTGGCGGTGCCGCGAAGGTCTGGCATGTGCCGCAAAGGTCTGGCGGTGCCGCGAATGTCTGGCGTGTGCCGTGAATGTCTGGCATGTGCCGTGAATGTCTGGCATGTGCCGCAAAAGTCTGGCTGTGCCGCGAAGGTCTGGCGGTGCTGCGAAGGTCTGGCATGTGCCGTGAATGTCTGGCGTGTGCCGCGAATGTCTGGCATGTGCCGCGAAGGTCTGGCATGTGCCGCGAAGGTCTGGCAGCATGCCACGAAGGTCTGGCAGCATGCCACGAAGGTCTGGCATGTGCCGCGAATGTCTGGCATGTGCCGCGAAGGTCTGGCGTGTGCTGCAAAGGTCTGGCATGTGCCGCGAAGGTCTGGCATGTGCTGCGAAGGACTGGCATGTGCCGCGAAGGTATGGCAGCATGCCGCGAAGGTCTGGCAGCATGCCGCGAAGGTCTGGCGTGTGCTGCGAAGGTCTGGCGTGTGCAGCGAAGGTCTGGCGGTGCTGCGAATGTCTGGCATGTGCCGCGAAGGTCTGGCATGTGCCGCGAAGGTCTGGCGTGTGCTGCAAAGGTCTGGCATGTGCCGCGAAGGTCTGGCGTGTGCTGCAAAGGTCTGGCATGTGCCGCGAAGGTCTGGCGTGTGCTGCAAAGGTCTGGCATGTGCCGCGAAGGTATGGCAGCATGCCGCGAAGGTCTGGCAGCATGCCGCGAAGGTCTGGCGTGTGCTGTGAAGGTCTGGCGTGTGCAGCGAATGTCTGGCGTGTGCAGCGAATGTCTGGCGTGTGCCGCGAAGGTCTGGTGGCATGTCACGAAGGTCTGGCGGCATGTCACGAAGGTCTGACGTTTGCCGCGAAGGTCTGGCATGTGCCGCGAAGGTCTGGCGTGTGCCGCGAAGGTCTGGCGACATGTCACGAAGGTCTGGCGGTGCCGCAAAGTTCTGGCGGTGCCGCGAAGGTCTGCCGGGTGCCACGAAGGTCTGGCGGTGCCGCGATGGTCTGGCGTGTGCCATGAAGGTCTGGCGTGTGCCACGAAGGTCTGGCGTGTTCCGCGAAGGTCTGGCATGTGCCGCAAAGGTCTGGCTGCATGTCACGAAGGTCTGACGTTTGCCATGTAAAGGAGAGAGAGATGTGAGGAAAATTAAGAAAGGCCCTTTTGTACAACGTTTATATGAACAGTACTGCTTCGAATTACACTCTATACGCATTTGATAGATGAAGAGCTCATCAACCTCAGGAAGTGAGGTTATCCTTTATGTCCGTCTTCGAAAATAGCAAAAGTACAAATCAAAAATAAACATACTCTAGGTCCCCAAGGATGGTGAACAAAAAGCTTTGTTGCTGACAGATGCTGGAACGAACAAGTGGGTCAGATAGAAAACTATTAGTCCAAGATTGATGCCACAAGAGATCAATAAATAGTCTTAACCTCGTCTCTGAAGTTGTAACCTAATCTGAATTTCTCCAGGGTACATAACAACCTTTCTCACTTTATTCTGGTATCGACTTTCCCTGCCTACAACGAAGGGGGATGTAAACTAAAGCACCCCTTCAGCTACAGTATTTGTATTCATTCTTGAAATGTGGGTGTTGTTGGCAAGGCTAACATTTATAGCACTTCCCTACTTGCTGTCAGAAGAGGCTGGTAGGCCTGCAATCTTCAGTCATTTGATACAATTGATGGTTCGTTAGGGACCTTTAAAGGGTTGTTAAGAA
Source organism: Scyliorhinus torazame (assembly GCF_047496885.1). Taxonomy (NCBI): domain Eukaryota; kingdom Metazoa; phylum Chordata; class Chondrichthyes; order Carcharhiniformes; family Scyliorhinidae; genus Scyliorhinus; species Scyliorhinus torazame. Next base: position 176,211,982 of record NC_092716.1, read on the forward strand.
TCAAACAGTTGAGTTTTTATGACAATCCAACTACTCCATGGTCACTTTAACTGACACCAGCTTTTTATTTCCAGATTTTTGAAACCAAATTCAAATTCACAAATTGTTATGAGGGGATTTGAACTCATGTCTGTGGATTAGTAGCCCCGGTATCTACGTTTCTAATGCAGTTACACAACCACTACAAACTATACCCAATGTAATATAAAGCATTTTGCAATAATTGATGAAAGTCTATTTTTACATAAGTCCAGTAATTTTAGGTTGCATATTGCTTCTCTCAACAATATCCCTCCTTTGGTAATGCCCTTCTTATCTTTCTGTGAGAAAACGCCAATATTTTATTGCAACATTAAAGGTGATGGTAGCCTTCGTCTCATAAGACGATGGTTTGCTCTGTGGTGGTCAACTCGGTGTTAAGTATCACCTGGTGTGGCTCACAAGCCCTACACCAGCAAGGTAGTCTCTGCTGCTTTTATCGACAGTTGGCTGAAAGGTCCACCATTCATTGGCCTCCATTTTCTCTAGCCCTCTTCTTCCCAGCTGAATAAGACCCTTGAGCATATTTTGCCAAGCAATTGGTCTGTTGACAACGTGGACTACAACTCCATTTTTAAAAATAAATTCTTGGGATGTGGGCTCCGCATTTGACTGAAAGGTCTGTTGAGAGTCAACCACATCACTGTGGTCTGGAGTCACACAGAGGCCAAACTAAGTAAAGATTTAATTCCATAAAGGGTTTTAGTGAACCAGAGAAAAAGGCTTCTCTCTACCTACACTATTAAATCCTTTCATCATCTTAAACTCCTAAATTAGATCACCCCTCATCTTCTACACCCAAGTGAAATCAAGCCTATCTATGCCACTTACTCAGTATTATTCTACTGAATCCTCACTGTATCCCTCCAAAGTCAATATAAGTCAAGATGTGGTTCCCAGAACAGTGCAGTATCCCAGCTCGTGTCTGACCAGACCTCTGAACAGCTGTAACATAACATCCATCTGTTTGTATGCCAGCCTTCTTCAAAGATAGGCCAATAGTTAATTAGTCTTTTTAATCATTTTTAATATACTGTTAATCCCACCCACCTTATCTATTGACAATACTGTGCCAGCCGTTGTGTTGCAGGCAGGGCGGGACTTACAGGAAACAGATTGTTATATGGCAAACAAAGTCTATGTATTCAGCAAATAAAGTCTATTTAAGCAGCACACCACAACAAACAGTCTAGAGACTCTGCTTTAAGCAAATCTCTACGAACTGGTTGAAATCGCACTCGTGACCAAAATTACCGCAACTTCGCCCAATTAAGGATAGTCATACAGAAATTATATTCCTAAATTTGATCCCAGTTATTGACAGCCGCACGATCTTTAGAAATGGTTGGCAGGGGGAGTTTACCAAACATTTCCATTCTGGCTGGGAATAGTGATATCATTATATGCAGCATTTGTTTTTAGTGATCTGTGTACCTGGATACCAACATCCAGTTCCTCCTCCACTGTTCTTAATCTCAAAACATTTTAGTTTGTCTTTCTTCGATCCAAAGTGGATTACCTCTCAGTAAACCTTATCTATCACATATTTACCCACTCATTTAATATGTCTGTGTACCTATGTACCTTTGTACCTATTTACGTAACTTACTGCGTGTCATCTGCAAACCTGGAAATACATCTTTTTGAGTGTTAAAATTGGCGGGCTCAGTTTTTAAAATAAATATTTTTATTCAAATTTTCAGTTTACAAACATAAAAAAATTCAACCAGATTCATCAATATGCAAAAAAACTCCCCCTCCACCCAGCTCGTCCCCCCAATTTAACAAATATTATTTAGTTAACAATTTTCCAGAATAACACCAATACAACCATTTATGTACAACAGCTGACAGTATTCCAACCTTTTCATCCACCCACCACAAACCCCAAAGAAAAAACAACAATCCCCCATGCCCTCCCTTCCAAGTGGCACGGTGGCACAGTGGTTAGCACTGTTGCCTCATAGCTCCAGGGACCCAGGTTCAATTCCCGCCTCGGGTGACTGTCTGTGTGGAGTTTTGCACTTTCTCCCTGTGTCTGCGTGGGTTTCCTCCGGGTGCTCCTGTTTCCTCCCACAATCCCAAAGATGTGCAGGTTAGGTGGATTGGCCATGCTAAATTGCCCTTTGTGTCCAAAAAGGCTAGATGGGGTTACTGGATTAGGTTGGAGGTTTGGGCTTAAGTAGGGTGCTCTTTCCAAGGACCGGTGCAGACTCGATGAGCCGAATGGCCTCCTTCTGCACTGTAAGTTCTATGATTCCCTAACATATGATGGTGACTAACTCTCTGAAAAAGGAAATAAAGGGCTGCCAGCTGAGTTAGAATCCTTCAGCCGACCCTCTCATTAGGTATTTGATTTTTTTTCTAAGTGTAAAACTTCCATCAGGTCTCTGAGCCAAGCTGATGCATTGGGCGGGGACGAGGACCTCCAAACAAACAAGATTCACCTACGGGCTAGCAAGAAAGAAAGGCAAGAGCATCTGCCTTCTCCCCTGTCTGTAACTCAGGAAAGTTTGAGATCCCAAAAATAGCCACCAAAAGACATGGCTCCAAGTTGTCACCAAGAATGCCTGACATTGTCCTCAAGAAGGGACCCAAAAATTTACAAGCCCAGGGCAGGACCAGAACACGTGTGTGAGATGGGCAGGGCCCCGGAGCACCGCTCGACCTATCCCCTTCAGCAAAAATCCCACTCATTCGGGCCCTGGCCTAATACACCCTTTGCACCAACTTGAATTGTATCAGGCTGAGCCAAGCGCATGACAAAGGACAGCAGATTTCCTTCCCTAAAGGACATTAGTGAACCAGATGGGTTTTTACGACAATTGACAATGGTTTCATGGTCATCATTAGACTTTTAATTCCAGATATTTATTTAATTTGAATTTCACCATCTGCAGCAGTGGGATTTGGACATGGGTCCCCAGAGCATTTTCTGGGTCTCTGGTTAACTAGTCCAGTGACAATACCACTATGCCACTGTCTCCCCACTTACAGTATCAGCATTACCAACATACTCAGTACCCCATCTCCCTCCTTCAAATTCTTCAGGTTCGAGGTTCTGGTGGTCTGGATGCTTTGTAATCCTTCCATGTCTTGTTCGCCGTTCTGTTAAGAAAATGGTAGGCTCTGTTGGGCCTGCTTCTTGCATTTGGCTTGAAGGTTGAACTGACATTAGGGCATGCTTTCATTCTTTTCTTCCATTGCTTAATGTTGAACTATGCCTGGTCAGTTTACCTATTGTGTTGATCCATGGTTGCTGTTACTCGCGATCATTTCTGGCAGGGTGGATGAAGATGGTATCCATCTCCTTGCTGCTGCTTTTTCTTCTTTTTCCACATGGGCAATCTCAAAGCATTCTGAGGCTGAGGAAGAGCATTCCTGTGGCGAAATGAAAGCTGAGTGGTACCCTTATCTCTGATTTATGTTGACGATGGTGAGAGATTGCCACCAGGTTGCAGCATTCCTTATGGTTGTGGCATGCTGGCTAGAAATAGCGGTATGCACATTGGTTGCTGAGTTGACCAACTAGACCATTGTCGTAGTTGGCAGTAGAGGTGTCTGAGACTTCTGGGGTGAAATTCTCCGGTATCGGCACGATGTCTGCCGACCGGCGCCAAAAATGGAGCAAATCAGTCCGGCATCGCGCCGCCCCAAAGGTGCGGAATCCTCCGCCCCTTGACCGGCCGAGTCCTAACCTTGAGGGGCTAGGCCCGCACCGGACTGATTTCTGCCCCGCCAGCTGGCAGAAGTGCCCCGCCAGCTGCTGCGGAAATGACATTGCCGGGCGGCGCATGCGCAGGAGCGTTAGCGGCCGCTCACGGCATCCCCGCGCATGCGTAGTGGAGGGAGTCTCTTCCGCCTCCGCCATGGTGGAGACCATGGCGAAGGCGGAAGGAAAAGAGTGCCCCCACGGCACAGGCCCGCCCACGGATCGGTGGGCCCCGGTCGCGGGCCAGGCCACCGTGGGGGCACCCCCCGGGGCCAGATCGCCCCGCGCCCCCCCAGGACCCCGGAGCCCGCCCGCGCCGCCTTGTCCCGCCGGTAAGAGAGGTGGTTTAATCCACGCTGGCGGGACAGGCATCCTAGCAGCGGGACTTCGGCCCATTCGGGCCAGAGAATCGCGGGGGGCGGGGGGGTGGGGGGGGGGGGCGGTGGGCGCCAACCGGCGCGGCGCGATTCCTGCCCCCACCGAATCTCCGGTGCCGGAGAATTCGGCAACCGGCGGGGGGGGGGGGGGGGGGGGGATTCAATAATAAACAAGTCTCCTCCGCAATGAGAGAAAAGAAAAAGGTGAAATCAGGTTTGAATACTCATTAGTGTTTGAATTAGAAAGTTTTTGATGTATCTGAACTAAGATTTATGGGGATCACTTGTTTACAATAACCCTCCCAATCGTAAATCACATCAGGTTCAAGAGACTTGCCATTTGGCAAGAAAGAACACTTTAAATGGTGAATTCAGAAAACAGACTTCTCACCATGCTTCTCAGACCAAGTCATGAAATAATGACAAAAAACATTGATAAAATGTAACACCAACAGCTTTCAACAACTCTCCGTAATCATCGTTCTCTACCCCTCAGCCTTTCTCACTCTCTCTTTGTCCTTTTGCACCATGGTAAGCATCCTATCTGGCTGCATACAGCCTGGTATGGCAACTGCTTGGCCCAAGACCGTAAGAAACTACAGAGAGTCGTGAACACCACCCAGTCCATCACGCGAACCCGCCATTGACTCTGTCTACACCTGCCGCTGCCTTGGGAAAGTGGGCAGCATAATCAAAGACCCCTCCCACCCGGGTTATTCTCTATTGCAACCTCTTCCATCGGGCAGGAGATACAAAAGTCTGAGAACACGCACTAACAGATTCAAAAACAGTTTCTTCCCCGCTGTTACCACCCTCCTGAATGGCCCTCTTACAGACTGAACTAATCTTTGCAAGCATCTTCTCTACTGTTGTAGCATTCTACTCCCTATGCTTCACCGATGTCTATGTCTATGTATTCATATTGTGTAGTTATCGTATGACCTATGTTTTCCATGTATGGAACGATCTGCCTGGACTGTATGCAGAACAATACTTTTCACGGTACCCCGGTACACGTGACAATAAATCTAATCAAATCAAATCTCTCTCTGCCAAAATGGCTTCTCGAAACACCTATTTTATATCTTACAAATGTTGAATGCCCACCGTAGCCAATTGTTGGAAAATAGCATGAGAATTCACCCATTGTTTTCTTTTGCTAATTGTGCAAACTGGGCGCGATTCTCCGTTTGCCGACACTGAAATCACGGGCGGGATTCTCTGATCCTGAGGCTAAGTGTTGACGCCATCCTAAACGCAGTCGCATTTCATGACAGCGTCAACAGGCCCCCAGGAGCAGCGATTCCGAGCCCCTCAGTAGGCCAGCATGGCACTGGGCATCAAACGGGCGCCGCGGGTCTGCGCATGCACGCTGCGACCAGCGCGAATGCGTGCATGCGCTGTGGCTTCCTTCTCCGCGCCGGCCCCGATGCAACATGGCGTAGGGCTACAGGGGCTGGCGCAGAGCAAAAGAGGCCCTCAGCCCGAGAGGCCGGCCCACCGATTGATAGGCCCCCCTTGGGGTCGGAACCCCCTTCCCCCCACCCCCACCCCCCCCCCCCCCCCCAACAGGCCGCCCCCGGAAGGATGCCCGCCGAGGTCCCACCGGGTAAGACCACACGTGGACGCCGCCGACAGGACTTGGATGTTTTTTGCGGCCACTCGGCCCATCCCGGGGGGAGAATTGCCCGGGGGGGGGGGGGGGGGGGGGCGCGTAGAGCGGCCCCCAACTGGTGCTGCGCTGACCACGCCGGCGGCAATGGCGCCGATCCTCCGCTCTCCGGAAAATCGCCGGACTGGATTCGGGGCGGCGTCGCGCGATTTGCTCCCGGCCCGGCGATTCTCTGGCCCAGCGTGGGCTGAGAGAACCCCATCCCACAAAACGCGATTGGGCGGAGAATAGCTTCCGATGCCGGAAGGTGCCAGTTTGATGCCAAATCGTGATGCTAAACAGGCGTAAATGCGTCGCTCGCCGTGCGGGGTAAAATAGGTGTAGATAGACAGTCTAAGTTAGGTGTAGATAGACACTATGCTCCAGGGCCTCTGCAATTCACCATCTGCAATGGGCCGATTTCCCGATGGTGTTGTTCACTTGCTGAGCGAGAGAGAGGAGGTAGCAAATGTCATGGAGTGACTGTGGGCTGCTGGCCCGGACACCAGCCGTGCTGGCTGCAGCAGGGAAGGGTGCCAGGACCGCGGGCACCAGTGGATAACAGGCCGGGGGTGAGGGGGGTGATGGGGGTAAGGGTGAGTGCGGGGGGTGTGGGCATCCGCAATGGCCGCCCGCACAGATCGATGGGAAGTTGGTCAACACACAGGCAGGCTGCAGCTTGCAATTATACAAGGGTTGCAGCCCGGACCTTGCAGAAACTGACACAGAGAAAAGGTGGTTGGAAGGACATCCACGGACAATGGGCTCCAGGCAGAAAGTAACAATATGTGACAGACTTGGTGGCATTGGTTTTCTTATTTGGCAAGGCCTACGTGCTTCGGACACTAACGCCCATGGCTGACTCGGACCCGCCCCACCATCGAGGTGTCCACCACCAATTGGTTAAGATCGATCAGGGTGATCGAGCCCTGATCGATCCATTGGACATCTACCTGGGACCGCCCAAAAGCGGACAAAACCTGTCAGGGATAAAAGGTTCTGCGCAGACCACCACTCGCTCACTCGACCACCGACGACAACAACGTGATACCAAACAATGTGTGATTAGTCGAACAATTCCAGGACCAGGATACGGTAAGCCTGAACCCAATGAACGCAAGCAACCGGCAGACGCAGGCCTGGCGACCAGGGGAGGTAGATGATTCCCTGGATGAACCTCCCATGGGGAGATTAGAAGAACAACTGTGGAGCGCAGTGTTCTGAGGTGTGTGGAGCACAAACGTTCTGAGGTGTCTAGATGATGACAATCGGACATTTCCCAATAAGCATGGCATAGGATTTCCTGATGGAACCTGCCCCATCATCTGTGCTTCACGCACGCTCATCTTCTTTGTTTGTGCGTTATTTCATGCTCGTCTCCCCATCCCTTCTTCTCCTCCCTGCATGTTATTTGCAATTCGAACTGTCCCTCACCTCTCACTGATCAGAGTCTGAGAGCACCTTCATCATCAGCACTCACGCTGAGCCGTCCTTCCGCCCACGGATAACAGACTACCAACCCATACCACATTGTGTGCCGGCCACGCAACTCCACGATTGTCCTCCACTACTCAGAGCAATTGTTATATTCACTACCGTAAGTGCATACAGTTTTAGTTTAGGCAGGTATCATGGCCGGCGCGGGCTTGGAGTGCTGAGGGGCCTGTTCCTGTGCTGTATTGTTCTTTGTTCTTTGTACCTGCATATCCTGGGATCACCTCTCCTTTCACAGACTAGGGGGTAGTCCCTCACCAACCACACACCCTCGTCCTGCCATCTGACCTTGGACACCCAACACCACATCACCATTGCATTCCTGGAGGTTCTAACACCGATCTATTCAGACCGTAGGAAATAGCCCCTTCCTAGGAATACACCCTGGTCCTGTCATTTGTCCTTGGACACCTGACATATTGCCCTTGCGTTCCTGCCAGTTCAAACCCACCAGTCTGTTCACACCTAGGAAGGGGCTATGTCCTGTTCTTCAACACACTTGAGTAGTGGAGTAATGGCATTTCACCCGTCCTACCCGGGGACCCACAGAACCATTCAAAACGTTCAGGTAGTGGAGTAATGGCATTTCCCCTGCCCTCACATTCTTCGCCCGCCACGGATCATACACACCTCTCTCACCCCCAACCCCTCCTTCCCTCCAACTCCCACTATCTGGAATTGCTACTTACAGCACCAAACACTTGGGCAGGCCTCAAACCAAAACCGTTGCCCCACGCCCCACCGTTTGGTTGTGGGACGAAAAATGTATTCAGTGACTCAGGTCCCAACTCATCCTCTTCGTCACTCCTCTACAGAGGTCCCTTTGGACTGACCCCACATGCTATTTACATTTAGCAACCCTATGGTGATTGTTGCTGTGAAGAAATCGGGCTGTTCTATAATTCGCACCCCCCCCTTCCTCAGGTCAGACCTCTGAGCTCCTGGGACGAAACCGTATACAGCTGGCCGCCCTGAAATTCGGCTGGTTAAGCCAAACCTCAATCAGTATATGGTTGCGTTAAGAAGGAAGTGATCAAAGACAAGTTCCAACCACTCTAAGCCTCAGCCAAGAGAAGGCTGTGTTGGGTTCGAACATGTTTCGATGAAATGCGAAAAAGGGGGTAGGGTCACAGATGGTGACAATATGATAGAATGAACGCAGACATTAGGCGTGCGATAATAACAGAAACTATGCTTGGTCCCCCAGGACGCCCGGAGACAGCAAGCCCAGGATGACAACTGGCAGATGCAGAACCCAAGGCCAGAGCTTGGTGGGATGATTCCTGGGATTGGGGCTCTAACCTTCAGAGATACCCAATTGTTCGACTTCTCTCCCACCTGGCTGTCATGCTGATCCTGTTTACCTTAATCTACCTCAGCATCCTCACGGTCCAATTCCGTAGGTGGACAGCAGAGATCACGAAGCGTCAGGACATGGGACCCATGTTTACTGCACGGGCTCCATTAATTCAGCCAAACCAACGATACCCGGGGACTGATACTTGTTTTGCACTGAGTATCCAGGTTGGCTTGTATATGACCTTTGTAGAACTGTAAATTCTTAAGGCTGGCCTGTTTACATTGATCTCCACTACCATTGATATGTTCTACAATTTGTACCGGACAGTATTTCTCCACTTTTGTATTAGATTTACGATATTTCCCCACCTCTGCATTAGACTGCCAATTGTATCTTACAGTACGGACACTCAGCCCAGACGGTGCCTCGGGAGATGCAGGAGGGGGCTATTCGGCCCTTCGAGTCTGCTCTGTCATTCACTATCTTGACCACCGACGGCAACAGCGGTGATACCGTCACCAACCAGGGAGGGGACCATCCACGCCATCCACAGATGGACCAGCGTCGGGGGCACAGACGACCAGCAACAGGCATCCAGCACTGCCAGACGACGGATTCCAGATAAGGCCATATCTGCTCTGTCGTGTTGGGTGTTCCGATACACAAACAAACCAACACGGTTGTAGATGGTACAACTCTGTTTTATTATTCTGTACAATAATAACTATTAACTTCTGGCTGTGGTTCGTACTTCACCAGCTAACCTGTGGACCCAGCCCTAGCACTATCTTAGTGAGGCACTCAGCACATGGTGTATGTCTGAGTGGCACGCTGTGAGCTCTGTGCTCTGAGCTATCTCCTGGTGGAATGAGCGGGAACTGTGGTGTTCCCTGTTTTATAGTGCGTGTGCTCTCACTGGTGATTGGCTGCGATGTTGCGTGTGTGTTGGTTGGTCCATCTACCTGTCCATCGTGTGTGTGTGATTGCACCATGATATGTTAATGTGGATATCATGACATGCTCTGTACTTGCCAGTCACCTGGACATGAAGTTAGGGTCTTTCTTGTGTGTTAGTTTAGAGTTCAAGTTGTATGTGTGCGTTCACTTTGTGTGCGTGTAATAAACTTACCGTATTAAACAACTTGTGTGGTCATTTGTCCACCGTATATGGGTTAAAGACACGCACTGTGGTTTAGAAGGTACAACAGGGGTGAGGGAGGTGTGGTGGTTCCCATGCCGAGCCAGCACTTAGTCTCAAAATCAGAGAACTCAGCCCATTGTCTCAGCTTTTAAGACAATGCTTTCACTCAAGTTTTATCTCTTATCTTGAGCTAGACTGAGCGGCGAGCAATATTTGGTCAACATAGCTGCTTGTCATTTAAAGTTGAGGCATATTCCTTCCAGTCAAGGTTATTTCTTTTTATTCTGTCAGTTTGAGAAGTACATAAGCTTCTTATTCCCCAACATGTTAAGAATCTGTATTAATAATCAAGTGTTAATAATGTTCATAATTATAAAAGTTAGAAACTTTTGTGTCCCAAATTACATTTCCAACTTTTCTAACATATCTATTAATGAAATACGTATTCTTTAATTGGCTCACAATTAAGGATGTCTACTTAAATAATCTGGCTGGGTTCCAATAATACTGGTTCAGTTTTCATTAAAATGGCTTCCATCAATTTTCGCAGAAAATACTTAAGAACATATTAATTCAAGCTACAAAAATGATAGTCACACTAAAATTAATGATTTTAAAATTACCTACACCAGGCATGGAGCTATCTCCATCTTAGGTGTTAACACACCGGGCGGTACTGGACTCAGTCCCACATTAACCCTGCATGTGCCAGATCCTTCTAACACAGGAATGTGGGACCTGTAACCAGGAGGAATAATTGAGGCAAATAAAATATATGCATTAACAGAAAGCTGAGAAGCACATAAGAGAGAAAGGTACAAAAGGATATGCCGATAGGATTAGATGAAGGCAAGGTTGGAGGAGGCTTTTAAGGTACATAAATACCAGTATGGACCAGTTGAGTTGAATGGCCTGTTTCTGTGCTGTAGACTTGTTGTAACCATAGAGAGAACTTCATAAAATTCTGACTCATGCATTCCCAATTTCTTAATAATAATAATCTTTCTTGTCACAAGTAGGCTTACATTAACATTGCAATGAAGTTACTGTGAAAAACCTTTAGTCTGCACATTCCGGCGCCTGTTCGGGTACACGGAGGGAGAATTCAGAATGTCCAAATTACCGAACAGCACATCTTTTGTGAGGAAACCGGAGCACCCGGAGGAAACCCATGCAGACGCGGGGAGAACGGTCAGACAGTGACCCAAGCCGGGAATCGAACCTGGGACCTGCCGCTGTGAAGCAACAGTGCTCACCACTGTGCTACCGTGCCGCCCTCTTCATCTGTCTCTTGATAACCTGGGGTGGAAACCATCCAATCCTGACATTTATTCACCTTGCGGTGATCCAGGACGTCCTGGCTTTTAGGCCCCATAAAATTGGACACTCTAAATGAAGAATTGGACATTTTAAATCAAACTGCAGTCAACTCCAGGCAGGTTGATGGGAATTCGAACTTGACCAAAAATTCAAATGCACTGAAATTCAGGCAAGCTGCCAGGACATGTCTGGATCTGCCCTATCAATCACCCATTAAGAGATAATCAGCTCTATTAATGGATCAATTGTTTTGAGCAGACAAGTTTACGTACAAACAATGCACCAGGAACTGGACCCCCTAAGTTCAGCTGAGTGGCCATTAGTAACTCCATTTGGTGGTACCACTCCCACCCTGTGACCACATCGGCTGGGGGGTCGGAGAACATCGTGGAAAGGCATGGGGAGGGGTATAAGATTTGGATTCCCGGACCTTCTAGCAGTGAGGACTCCATGCAGAGGCAATCGAGATGTCTGACCAGATTAGGAAGGAAGCAGCGTGCGAGACCTACCTTCACAATGAAGACCCTGAGGAAATCATGGACAGTGACCCGGGGCCAGGATCGAACCCGGATCCTCAACGTCATGACCAGCAGTGCCACTGTGCGGCCCTGTTGATTTATACACTTGCATTGTTCTTTATTCGCCCCAAAAGCATTTGATTAATAAACTAGTCAAAATGTCTGAGATTTTACAGACACAGCGAGCGGGATTCTCTGCCAAAATCGCGATTGGGCAGCGAATAGGCTGCGACACCAAATTGCGATTCTCCGTCACCTCAACAGTGGCATCAATGTGTACCGGAATGCACGTACAGTAAACACTGTTTGCATATCATTAACAGTCCCGACCCAGTATTCTCCGGGGCCTCCGTGATTTTCCTCCTCTGATGGGCCGAGTTCCTGATGGTGCTGTTCACTAGTGTTTTCAAAAATCATGAAACCGGCGTGGTGGCTGCTGGGGGAGAGAGAGAGGAGGTAGGACATGGAGAGGAGCGACTGCGGGCTGCCGGGATAGACAGTGGCCAGGCTGGCTGGGGTGGGGGGGCTCTGCCAGGGCAGGGGGAGGGGGCAGATGGGGGGAACAGGCCGAGTAGCCAGGGTGATCCATCATGGGACTGGAGCGGTGTCCTGGCACGGATCGCCTGAAGATATGGTTCAGCTGCCTCAACCGCATTCTCCAGTATGATGCTGAGAAGGTGGCCCACATCGTGGCTGCCTGCTGCGTCCTCCACAACATCGCACAGCAGAAGGGCGATGTGTTGGAGGAGGAGGAATGCCAGGTCCCATCCGCCGAGGAGGATGCGGGGGAGGGGAGGTTGGGCAGAACGCGGGGCCTAGGCAGGAGAGGCTGCACAACCAATGCACACGGGACGCTCTGATTGCCTCCAGGTGCACCAACTAGTGGGTGTGTGTGTGGAGGGGGATGCCCCCCCCCCCCGGGGGACGCCCCCTGCACTCCCCCCCCCCACCCCCACCCACCCACCTGCAACTCCCTCCGTGTTACATACCTGCCACACTGTGGGGTGTCAGCCCTGGAATAGCAGTTACAGCAGGTCTGGTCCATGGGATAGAGGATGATGACAACCCGCTCTGCTCCGGTGCTCCACATCGTTTGACAACGTCTGACTCCTGCCCGTGGTAGCACTTTCCATCGTCCACCTGGGTGATCCCTGAATGCGAGCTGGCCATTCCATGACATGGTCTCATTGGATCCCTGAGGTGACGGTGTTGGGGACGGTCGGGGATGTGTGGAGCTCAGGTCACCCACAGGCCCTGGCCAGCCCAGACCTGCCCACCCATCGGACCGAGCACCGAGGCATGTTGTAACGGTGGCAACAGGTGTTTAATGTGAACGAATATACACAGATTTGTGCCCTAGCTCCTATAACTAAACTGTGCTCTGCACCCGTGCCAACTTAACTAGTGTCCAACTTCCTGGCCTTACGGCCCTAACGCTATGTCCAGCTGGTTCACCAGATCGGACAGCAGGAGTACACAATGAGCCTGGTACACGATGAGGACGCATTGACTCTACTCAGGGCATCCTCCCACAACCTCACCTCTAATTCCCTGCCCAGTTCTTCCTCCCACTTTCACTTCACCTCCCCAATTGGGGCTCCTTCCCATTCCATGAGCTCTTCATAAATTTCCGAAACAAGACTCCGGTGGCGGCCATGGGGTGAGCGGTCGCATATGTGGTAGCTCCTGCTCGTGGTGGTCTTTTTGTGGCCTTTACCCCGGTTTGCAGCAGGAATTTTGAAGGAAAAAGGTGTAGAAGTGTGAGCAGAGGAGATCGACCCCCTAGTTTATGGAGCGGATGACCAGAAGTGTCCGAAAGAGAAACCAGTTGGTTGAAGTGCATCTGTTGCTGGCAATGCACGCGGAGATGGCGGAGGTGCAGGGGCAGTGGCCGGCCCTGCCGGCTCAGTGGTCGATGGATCAGTTGGTGAGCTTCTTGAACGAGAAGTTCACCCAGCAGCGGAAGGAGAGTCTGGAGAAACTGTCCCGGGCGGTGGACTCGATCACGTCGGTGGTTGACCGTGTGGAGACAAGACTGGCAGCCCAGGGACATGCGATCCAGAGGTTGGAGGAGCTGGTAGAGGAGCATGAAGAACAGTCCACCTCGATGGCAACGGAGATGGGACTGATGTGAGACCAGCAGAAGCGACTGCTGGAGAAAGTGGAGGATCTGGAGAACCGTTCTCGTAGGCAGAACATCCAGATCGTGGGTCTGCCGGAGGGGAATGAAGGAACGAATGTTGGTGCATACGTGGGAAAGATGCTTGAGAAACTGCTTGAAGAAGGTGCGTTTGACCGGCCTTTAGAGGTGCATCGTGCCCACAGGGCACTTATGCGCAAGCCCCAGGGAGGCCAGCCGCCGAGGGCGATGGTGGTACAGTTGCATCGGTTCCTTGATAAGGAGTGTATCCCTGGGGCTGGTTTAGCCTGGGGCTGGTTTAGCACAGGGCTAAATCGCTGGCTTTTAAAGCAGACCAAGGCAGGCCAGCAGCGCGAGTGCAATTCCCGTACCAGCCTTCGCGAACAGGCGCCGGAATGTGCCGACGAGGGGCTTTTCAAAGTAACTTCATTTGAAGCCTACTTGTGACAATAAGCGATTTTCATTTCATTTTCATTTCATGAGGTTGGCCCCACACTGTTCATAAACTCTCTCTCTGGGCCTTTCCTGCGATACTGTGCTCTACAGTGTAAATCCCCCCCAACAATGTTTCTAAACGCTCTCTCTGGGCCTGTCCTGCGATACTGTGCTCTAATACAGTGGAAATCCCGCCCAACACTGTTTCTAAATGCTCTCTCTGGGCCTTTCCTGCGATGCTGTGCTCTACAGTGTAAATCCCCCCCAACACTGTTTCTAAATGTTCTCTCTGGGCCTCTCCTCCCATGCCCCGCTTTAATTGTCATTCATTGTGACTTTGAGAAGGTAACATAAAATGAAAATTGCCACCTGAACACCTTTGGAAATGTGGCACTAATGTATGGATTGTGTAATTTTGGAATACACAAACAATTTGATCTCAGATTGTTGCCACCCATATTGAAACCACATAGAGATCTGCAGAGTCATAAACATATCACAAGAATGGAACCAGACAAATTATCAACTGTTATATTGACAGCCAAACATATATATGTATATCGTTGTGGATGGCAATCGAAAGATAGTGAGACTGAGTACTTTGTTAGTAGATTGACACTGGATGGTCTTATTTAATATCACCCAAGGACAGAAGTTAAGGAACACATTGACTGGTGAATTTACATCGACTGTGAAATCATTGGAACGGTAACATTGCCTGTGAGGTTTAGTTACGGACCTAAAGCATAATATTCAGCAATAATCCTGTTCAAAGCTTGAGTTCAAGCTGTTGCATGCGGAAGGATCAATATACTACTGGATTCCAAATTAGGAAGAATGTTGTGCCACAGGAAGAATGAAATTGGATGACTCCGAGATTGAAGTCCCTTGAAATAGTAGAAATATCATGTTGCTTCTTCAAATTAAATGACTAAACTATTCTAGGAAAATTAATATTCCAGGAATCTGCCAAGGTGGATCCTACCAAATTAATACATTGCTTCCATTTGTTTCACAGTTGCATAAATCTTTACTCCCCTTTCCCCCTCTAATGCTCGTCCCACCCAGTACCAGAGGAGGCAGTGGCGTACTGATGTTGTCACTGCACTAATAATCCAGAGACCCAGGGAAATGTTCTGGGGGCCTGGGTTTGAATCTCGCCAGGGCAGATGGTGAAATTTGAATTCAATAAAAATCTGGAATCAAAGATCTGGTGACCGTGAAACCATTATTGATAGTCGTAAAAACCCATCTGGTTCACTAATGTCCTTTAGGGAAGGAAATATGTAATCCTTACCTGGTCTGGCCTACATGTCACTCCAGGCCCACAACAATATGGTTGACTCTTAAATGCTCTCATGGGCAACCAATGCTGGCCCAGCCAGCGACGCCCACATGAATGAATTTAAAAAAAGATGGGGGCCAGGTGATTGTACCTAGTCAGATCTCCTCCTACATTTACCTGATCAATGATAAGATGGTAGGCAGACACAGGATCCTGTCTGGAGTACAATTCTCGTTGGAGGCCAAGCAGTGACCGAAGATAAGATCCAATAACTTATTAATTAAAGGAACTAAGACCACTCAAGTCTTGGTCATGTGATGGTGTGATTCAGGTTCATTAATGATGCCTTCAGTTGAAACCAATTGTGTTTGGGAACAGGTAACGATTGGGCCATTGACAGCACATGGCATATAGAGACTCAAAAACAGCTGCCCTGGAGTCACAGTGTCCTGGTGGACAGAATTATTCTTTAGAAATTCAAAGAAGCTTTGTGAACCTCCCGGAAGGGACATTAGTGCATTTTGTTAAGGATAATGAGACTGTTTGGATGGAGGGTAGGAATTCCTGTGGTATGAGTAATGGGAGTCAGGGTAAAGCCTTGTCTATTTTTTAAAATAAAATTGATAATTTTACAGAGCAGCCTGGTTTACTACATATGTGTTTATATTTTACTTCCCATCTTTAAAGATGCATTTTCACAGACTTCATTAGTGAACACAAAATGTATTTATTAATAAGAATTGTACAGCAGCCTTATGGCTGTATCTAGCTCCCAAAATGTCTCTTTTCCTAGGAGCCTGTCTCACCATGGCATGATTCCATACTGAATCCCAATTAGTCACACAGGCTACTTCACCCTTACTCTGCTGTGTTGCCCTTAAAGGGACAATCACCACACCGTCTCTAGTGCTTGGAACTATGACATTGTTGCCATGACAGAGACCTGGTTGAGGGAAGGACAGGATTGGCAGCTAAACGTTCCAGGATTTAGATGTTTCAGGCGGGATAGAGGGGGATGTAAAAGGGGTGGAAGAGTTGCGCTACTGATTAGGGAGAATATCACAGCTGTACTGCAGGAGGACACCTCAGAGGCAATATGGGTAGAGATCAGGAATAAGAAGGGTGTAGTCACAATGTTGGGGGTTTACTACAGGCCTCCCAACAGTCAGCGGGAGATAGAGGAACAGATAGGTAGACAGATTTTGTAAAGGAGTAAAAGCAACAGGGTTGTTGTGATGGGAGACATTAACTTCCCCAATATTGACTGGAACTCACTTAGTGCTGGGGGCTTGGATGGGGCAGAGTTTGTAAGGAGCATCCAGGAGGGCTTCTTAAAACAATATGTAGATAGTCCAACTAGGGAAGGGGATGTACTGGACCTGGCATTGGGGAATGAGCCCAGCCAGGTGGTAGAAGTTTCATTGGGGAGCATTTTGGGAACAGTGACCACAATTCAGTAAGTTTTAAAGTGCTGGTGGACAAGGATAAGAGTGGTCCTAGGGTGAATGTGCTAAATTAGGGGAAGGCTAATTATAACAATATTAGGGGGTAACTGAAGAACTTAGATTGGGGGTGGATGTTTGAGGGTAAATCAACATCTGACATGTGGGAGGCTTTCAAATGTCAGTTGAAAGGAATTCAGGACCGGCATGTTCCTGTGAGGAAGAAGGATAAAAATGGCAAATTTCGGGGACCTTGTCAAAGGCCTTACTGAAGTCCATACAGACAACATCCAATGCCCTATGGGAGATCCTGTCTCGAAGGATAACGAGAGATATTGTAGGCCTCATCAAAAAGAAAAAGGAGGCATTTTTCAGGGCTAGAAGGCTGGGAACAGACGAAGCCTGTGTGGAATGTAAGGAAAGTAGGAAGGAACTTAAGCAAGGAGTCAGGAGGGCTAAAAGGGGTCACGAAACGTCATTGGCAAATAGGGTTAAGGAAAACCCCAAGGCTTTTTACACATACATAAAAAGCAAGAGGGTAGCCAGGGAAATGGTTGGCCCCCTTAAGGACAGGGGAGGGAATCTATGTGTGGAGCCAGAGGAAATGGGCGAGGTACCAAATGAATACTTTGCATCAGTATTCACCAAAGAGAAGGAATTGGTGGATGTTGAGTCTGGAGAAGGGTGTGTACATAGAACATAGAACATAGAACATAGAACATACAGTGCAGAAGGAGGCCATTCGGCCTATCGAGTCTCCACCAACCCAAGTAAGCCCTCACTTCCACCCTATCCCCGTAACCCAATAACCCCTCCTAACCTTTTTGGTCGCTAAGGGCAATTTATCATGGCCAATCCACCTAACCTGCACATCTTTAGACTGTGGGAGGAAACCAGAGCACCAGGAGGAAACCCACGTAGACACGGGGAGAACGTGCAGACTACGCATAGACAGTGATCCAGCAGGGAATCGAATCTGGGACCCTGGCGCTGTGAAGCCACAGTGCTATACACTTGTGCTACCGTGTAGATAGCCTGGGTGACATTGAGATCCGAAAAGAAGAGGTGTTGTGTGTCTTGAAAAATATTAAGGTGGTAAGTCCACAGGGCCTGATGGGATCTACCCCAGAATACTGAAGGAGGCAAGAGAGGAAATTGCTGAGGACTTGACAGAAATCTTTGGATCCTCACTGTCTTCAGGTGATGTCCCGGAGGACTGGAGAATAGCCAATGTTGTTCCTTTGTTTAAGAAGGGTAGCATGGATAATCCAGGGAACTACAGGCCGGTGAGCCTTTCGTCAGTGGGAGGGAAATTACTGGAGAGAATTCTTCGAGACAGGATCTACTCCCATTTGGAAGCAAGTGGACGTATTAGCGAGAGGCAGCACAGTTTTGTGAAGGGGAGGTCGTGTCTCACTAACTTGATAGAGTTTTTCGAGGAGGTCACAAAGATGAAAGCAGGTATAACAGTGGATGTTGTCTATATGGACTTCAGTAAGGCCTTTGACAAGGTCCCTCATGGCAGACTGTTACAAAAGGTGAAGTCACACGGGATCAGAAGTGAGCTGGCAAGATGGATACAGAACTGGCTAGGTCATAGAAGGCAGAGAGTAGCAATGGAAGGGTGCTTTTCTGATTGGAGGGCTGTGACTAGTGGTGTTCCACAGGGTTCAGTGCTGGGACCTTTGCTGTTCGTAGTATATATAAATGATTTGGAGGAAAAAGTAACTAGTCTGATGAGTAAGTTTGTGGACAACACAAAGGTTGGTGGAATTGTGGAGAGCGATGAGGACTGTCAGAGGATACAGCAGGATTTAGGTCGTTTGGAGACTTGGGCAGAGAGATGGCAGATGGAGTTTAATCCGGACAAATGTGAGGTAATGCATTTTGGAAGGTCTAATACAGGGGTAGGGAATATACAGTGAATGGTAGAACCCTCAAGAGGTATCGACAGCCAGAGAGATCTAGGTGTACAGGTCCACAGGTCACTGAAAGGGGCAACACAGGTGGAGAAGATAGTCAAGAACGCATACGGCATGCTTGTCTTCATTGGGCAGAACATTGAATATCAAAATTGGCAAGTCATGTTGCAGCTGTATAGAACCTTAGTTAGGCCACACTTGGAGTATAGTGTTCAATTCTGGTCGCCACACTATCAGAAGGATGTGGAGGCTTTAGAGAGGGTGCAGAACAGATTTGCCCAGAAGAGATTTACTCCTTACCCTGGTATGGAGGGCATTAGCTATGAGGAAAGGTTGAATAAACTTGGTTTGTTCTCACTGGAAATACCCAGATAGATGTGCCTGACACGAGACTCTGTTTCCCTTCCATTAATTCGCGCCCACAATGTCACCGTGACCGACCATGTAAAGATATAACAGTGTGAGGAAGAAACAAGCAGCTTCATAACTTTCACCACAGGCACAGCAAGCATGAGATACCAGTGTCGACTGGGGGTGGGGGACCTTCCGGAAGGGTGGGCCGCCATGGGAAGGGAGGGAGGCGCAGGGTGGGAAACCGCTTGCGGCATCTATGCCAACCCCTGGATCGTGTTTACCTGTTCCGGGGCTACTCTTATCCCTGTCTGTCTGACACCGACCACCCATAATCCCCACCGACTGCCGGGGCCTCTGGCTGTGCGGCTGAAGGCTATTGCTAATAAGGAATTGGCAATCGAAGTTGAGCACTTCACACAACCCAAGTGGGTTCCGGTGGGTGGACGGGCCACGTAGCATGTGAGAGTCATTGCCTAGCATCCCAATCAGGCCCCGATGCCTGGGCACTGTGCCTGAACACTGCGGGAGGCAACACCACACACACGGCAGCCAACATCCGAACACACAAGGGATGGGACACAGCTCCGGGGATCTGTCCACAGCCGGAGGGTGGGTGAGTGCAACTGGTCCAGGTGATGTTATGAGTGGGTGTCCGGGGTACAGAGTCTGGGGTCCAGTGAAGGGGGGGGGCCGCTAGGGGCGGGAATGCTTGGGCAGAGGGTTCCCGTGAGGGGAGAATCAATGGGGGAATGGAGGGTCCCGGGGTGGGTACCACCGCTGTTTATCGGTATAACAGCCTCTCCCAATTCCTTACAGATACTGAACGGTATGGCAGAGATATTGGATGCAGAATTTTCCGTAAGGGTGCTCCTGCTAGGCCGGATGGCCAGATGCCAGAGACGGCGGCAGCAGCAGCATCTGCAGATGCTCGAGGCGGCAGCCCATATGCTGTCAGGAGAGGATGCTATGCTGAGCTCGGCAGATGAAGGCAAGTAGCTGGGGGGGGGGGGGGGGGGGGGGACAAAAGATAAGGATACGTCAGGAAATTGAGGCAGATCTGGCGATGCGCATGGCCGAATTCAAGCACGCAATGTCAGCCCTATAGAAAATCAATGTTAAATTCAGGATGTTATTCCCAGCCAGGCTCTGGGTGACGTACCAGAACAAAGAGCATATTTTACTACCTGGCAGAGGTGGACGAGCGGGAAAGCTAGCGGCCGGAAGCATGAGAGTGGGAGAAGCCACGCCGCATCTCCCAACGGAGAGAGAGCGCCTGGCAGGTGTGTGGAGACACAGGGGAGGGGGGAAGGCAGAGGCGGGGATAGAAGGGGTATCGAGTCCATGGGGGGAACACAGCGATAAGGGGGGAAGGGCTCTAGACTGGCTTCAGCAGGTCAATTTCGGAAAAGTGGAACGAGATGGCACCGTAAGCAGCCACTTTGGGTGGTCCCTGGACAAGGGAAACCCCAGAGCGCAGGGAACCCGGCCTCACGGTGAGTACCATGACACCGGTCAATTTGGACGGCCACCTAACAAAGGGAAACCCCGATGTGCAAGGACGAATCCTCAAGGTAAGTATGGTTGATTCCGCAGGAAGGGGGGGACAGAAACCCCCCATCAGGATAGTCACCTGGAAATTTAGGGGACTTAACGGACCAGTGAAAAGACCCAGAGTCTTCATCCATCTGAAAAGTATGAGAACTGACATTGTCTTCCTCCAAGAGACGCACCTGAGTAGAAGGACTGACTGCGGGTAAGGAAGGGCTGGGGGTGGGACAGACCTCCCATTCTTGCGACGGGATAAGGGCTACGGCGGTAGGTTTTTGATAATTAAGAGGACGGTATTCATGGTGACGAAGACGGTCACGGACCCAGGGGGACAATATGTCATGGTCAGTGATGTCCTGGATGGAGCACCGATAGTCCTGGTGAACTTGTACGTGCCCAACTGGGGTGACACGGAGTTTTTAAGGAAGTCCATGGTGATGGGTGGCACAGTGGCATAGTGGTTAGCACTGCTGCTTCACGGCACTGAGGTCCCAGTTTCGATCCTGACCCTGGGTCACTGTTTGTGTGGAGTTTGCATATTCTCTCTGTGTCAGCGTGGGTCTCACCCCCACAACCCCAGGATTTGCAGGGTAGGTGGATTGGCCACGCTAAATTGCACCTTAATTGGGAAAAAAATAATTGGAGACTCTAAATTTAGGAAAATAAAGAAGACCATGGCGGAAACCCTGACATAGGCACGCACCGACTGATCATGGAGGCGGATTTTAACTGTGTACAGGACCCACTGACGAACAGACCAAATCCCAGAACAGGGAAAACGGCAGGCATGGCTAGGGAACCAGGAACGTTGATGGAGTAATTGGGGGCAGTGGACCAGTGGCGGTTCCTGCACCCAGATGAGAAGGAATTCTCGTTCTTCTCACGAGTACATAAGGTCTAAACCCACATCGACTTCTTTGCAGTGGGGAAATCGGTGCTTCCAGAAATAATCAGCACGGAATATTCCGCAATTATAATCTCTGACCATGCTCCACATTATCTGGACGTGAGGTTGGAGACGGGCCATGCCCAAGCCCCATGTGGAGGTTGGACATGGACCTCTTGGTTGACAAGGTCTTCTGCCAGAAAACATTGCAAGCCATAGGTGCGTACATTACTAACAACCGGAACGGGGCAGTCTCGCCTTCCACGTTCAGGGAGGCACTGACGGCTGTGATTAGGGGAGAAATTATTGCCTACCAGGCTCGTAGAGATAGGGGAGAGTGGGCGGCTAGGCAGCAACTGATTGACTCCATCCTGGAGGTTGACAGACAGTGCTCCGAGGCCCCAGCCGTTGAGCTTCTGGCAGAGAGGAAAAAGCTCCAAGTGGATTTTAACCTGCAGTTCACCAGGAAACCAGTGTACTAATTTCACAACATACACATGGAGTCAAGGCTAGCCACCTGTTGGCTCACCAGCTGAGAAAGCAGGCAATCACGAGGGAAATAGCCCAGGTAAGGGACAGTAGAGGCAGATGGGTAGCCAAATAAAAAAGGTCAACAAAACATTTGAGGCCTTCTATCGGGAACTGTACATCTCCGAGCCCCCGACGGGGATCCTGAAAAATAATCCTGAATTTCGGCGGGAGCAGAGTGCAGGGCCTGTCGGGATGTGAGTTTTTGATTTAAAAACACTTACCTTACATGAGCAGTCCTCAGAATTTTGGCGGGAGCAGAGTGCAGGGGCCTGTCGGGAGGTGGGTTTTGATTTAAAAACACTTACCTTACAGGAGCAATCCTCAGAATTTCGGCGGGAGCAGAGTGCAGGGGCCTGTCGGGAGGTGAGTTTTTGATTTAAAAACACTTACCTTACAGGAGCAATCCTCAGAATTTCGGCGGGAGCAGAGTGCAGGGGCCTGTCGGGAGGTGAGTTTTTGATTTAAAAACACTTACCTGGTCCCGATTCTGTTCTTCTTTTCTGTGTTATTTTTTATTTTTTTAATATAAGGCGGGAACCGGAAGTTCAAACCGCGGACTTCTGGGAAGGTCCCCCCGCCCCCCCCCCCCCCCCCCCCACCCTCCCCCAAACCAATAAATTCTGGTGGAGAGGAAACCCGAGACACTACACGTGTAGTGTCTCCCACCCGCCCTCCTCCTCTAACCTAATAATAAGACCCATTGGTGTGAGGTAAGTGTCATATTATATTATTATTATTTTTTTAAATGTATTTATTAACCAGAGCTTGGTTGGAAGTTAGAGGGATGGCAGGGAAGGGAGTGCAATGTTCCTCCTGCAGGATGTTTGAGGTGTGGGATGCCGTTAGTGTCCCTGCTGATTTTACCTGCAGGAAGTGCAGCCATCTCCAGCTCCTCCAAGACCGAGTTAGGGAACTGGAGCTGGAGTTGGATGAACTTCGGATCATTCGGGAGGCAGAGGGGGTCATAGATAGCAGCTTCAGGGAATTAGTTACACCAAAGATTGGAGATAGATGGGTAACTGTAAGAGGGACTGGGAAGAAGCAGTCAGTGCAGGGATCCCCTGCGGTCGTTCCCCTGAGTAACAAGTATACCACTTTGGATACTTGTGGGGGGGACGACTTACCAGGGGTAAGCCATGGGGTACGGGCCCCTGGCACGGAGTCTGTCCCTGTTGCTCAGAAGGGAAGGGGGGAGAGGAGCAGAGCATTAGTAATTGGGGACTCGATAGTCAGGGGCACAGATAGGAGATTTTGTGGGAGCGAGAGAGACTCACGTTTGGTATGTTGCCTCCCAGGTGCAAGGGTACGTGATGTCTCGGATCGTGTTTTCCGGGTCCTTAAGGGGGAGGGGGAGCAGCCCCAAGTCGTGGTCCACATTGGCACTAACGACATAGGTAGGAAAGGGGACAAGGATGTCAGGCAGGCTTTCAGGGAGCTAGGATGGAAGCTCAGAATGAGAACAAACAGAGTTGTTATCTCTGGGTTGTTGCCCGTGCCACGTGATAATGAGATGAGGAATAGGGAGAGAGAGCAATTAAACACGTGGCTACAGGGATGATGCAGGCGGGAGGGATTCAGATTTCTGGATAACTGGGGATCTTTCTGGGGAAGGTGGGACCTCTACAGACAGGATGATCTACATCTGAACCTGAGGGGCACAAATATCCTGGGGGGGAGATTTGTTAGTGCTCTTTGGGGGGGGGTTTAAATTAATGCAGATGGAGCATGGGAACCTGGATTGTAGTTTTAGGGTACGGGAGATTGAGAGTATAGAGGTCAGGAGCACAGAATTGACTTCGCAGGAGGGGGCCAGTGTTCAGGTAGGTGGTTTGAAGTGTGTCTACTTCAATGCCAGGAGTATACGAAGTAAGGTAGGGGAACTGGCAGCATGGGTTGGTACCTGGGACTTCGATGTTGTGGCCATTTCGGAGACATGGATAGAGCAGGGACAGGAATGGTTGTTGCAGGTTCCGGGGTTTAGGTGTTTTAGTAAGCTCAGAGAAGGAGGCCAAAGAGGGGGAGGTGTGGCTCTGCTAGTCAAGAGCAGTATTACGGTGGCGGAGAGGATGCTAGATGGGGACTCTTCTTCCGAGGTAGTATGGGCTGAGGTTAGAAACAGGAAAGGAGAGGCCACCCTGTTGGGAGTTTTCTATAGGCCTCCAAATAGTTCTAGGGATGTAGAGGAAAGGATGTCGAAGATTATTCTGGATAAGAGCGAAAGTAACAGGGTAGTTATTATGGGAGACTTTAACTTTCCAAATATTGACTGGAAAAGATATAGTTCGAGTACAATAGATGGGTTGTTTTTTGTACAATGTGTGCAGGAGTGTTTCCTGACACAACATGTTGACAGGCCAACAAGAGGCGAGGCCACATTGGATTTGGTTTTGGGTAATGAACCAGGCCAGGTGTTAGATTTGGAGGTAGGTGAGCACTTTAGGGACAGTGACCACAATTCGGTGACGTTTACGTTAGTGATGGAAAGGGATAAGTATACCCCGCAGGGCAAGAATTATCGCTGGGGGAAGGGCAATTATGATGCCATTAGACATGACTTGGGAGGGGTAGGTTGGAGAAGTAGGCTGCAAGTGTTGGGAACGCTGGATATGTGGAGCTTGTTCAAGGAACAGCTACTGCGTGTTCTTGATAAGTACGTACCGGTCAGGCAGGGAGGAAGGCGTCGAGCGAGGGAACCGTGGTTTACCAAAGAAGTGGAATCTCTTGTTAAGAGGAAGAAGGGGGCCTATGTGAAGATGAGGTGTGAAGTTTCAGTTGGGGCGCTTGATAGTTACAAGGTAGCGAGGAAGGATCTAAAGAGAGAGCTAAGACGAGCAAGGAGGGGACATGAGAAGTATTTGGCAGGTAGGATCAAGGAAAACCCAAAAGCTTTCTACAGGTATGTCAGGAATAAAAGAATGACTAGGGTAAGAGTAGGGCCAGTCAAGGACAGGGATGGGAAGTTGTGTGTGGAGTCTGAAGAGATAGGCGAGATACTAAATGAATATTTTTCGTCAGTGTTCACTCAGGAAAAAGAGAATGTTGTGGAGGAGAATGCTGAGACCCAGGCTATTAGAATAGATGGCATTGAGGTACGTAGGGAAGAGGTGTTGGCAATTCTGGACAGGCTGAAAATAGATAAGGCCCCGGGGCCTGATGGGATTTATCCTAGGATTCTCTGGGAAGCCAGGGAAGAGATTGCTGAGCCTTTGGCTTTGATTTTTATGTCATCATTGGCTACAGGAATAGTGCCAGAGGACTGGAGGATAGCAAATGTGGTCCCTTTGTTCAAGAAGGGGAGTAGAGACAACCCCGGCAACTATAGACCGGTGAGCCTCACGTCTGTTGTGGGTAAAGTCTTGGAGGGGATTATTTTTTAAAAAAATATATTTTATTGAAATTTTTTTTCCCTGAGCAACATTTTTCCCGCTTACAAAACAAGCGAGACGATAACAATAACAAAACAGAAATTTTTAACTTTTTAACAATAATAATAATAATAATAATACACAAGTAACAAAATCTCATACTCTATTGACCTATACTCAACTAAACCTCCTCCCCCCCTCCCCCCCCCCTCCCCCCTGGGTTGCTGCTGCTGGTCATCTGTCTTCCCTCTAACGTTCCCCTAGGTAGTCGAGAAATGGCTGCCACCGCTTGGTGAACCCTTGAGCCGATCCTCTCAGGGCAAACTTTATCTGCTCCAGTTTAATAAACCCCGCCATATCGTTTACCCAGGCCTCCAGTCCGGGGGGTTTCGCCTCCTTCCACATAAGTAGGATCCTGCGCCGGGCTACTAGGGACGCAAAGGCCACGACATCGGCCTCTTTCGCCTCCTGCACTCCCGGCTCTTCCGCAACTCCAAATAGAGCTAACCCCCAGCTTGGTTTGACCCGGGCATTCACCACCTGTGAGATCACTCCCGTCACTCCCTTCCAATATCCTTCCAGTGCCGGGCACGCCCAAAACATATGTGCGTGGTTTGCCGGGCTCCCGCCACACCTCCCACATCTGTTCTCCATTCCAAAGAACCTGCTCAATCGTGCCCCCGTTATGTGTGCTCTATGTAGCACCTTAAATTGAATCAGACTAAGCCTGGCGCATGAGGAAGAGGAGTTTACCCTGCTTAGGGCATCAGCCCACATACCCTCTTCTATCTCCTCCCCTAATTCTTCTTCCCACTTTCCCTTTAGTTCTCCCACCGACTCCTCCCCCTCTTCCCTCATCTCTCTGTAAATCTCTGACACCTTGCCCTCTCCGACCCACACCCCTGAAAGCACCCTGTCCTGTATCCCCTGTGTCGGGAGCAACGGAAATTCCCTCACCTGTTGTCTAGTAAACGCCCTCACCTGCATATATCTCAAGAAATTTCCCCGGGGTAACTTTTCCTCCAATGCTCCCAAGCTCGCAAAAGTCCCATCTATAAATAAATCTCCCACCTTCCTAATTCCCAACTGGTACCAGCTCTGAAATCCTCCATCCATTCTTCCTGGGGCGAACCTATGGTTGTTCCTGATAGGGGACCCCACCAGGGCTCCCCGCACCCCTCTCTGTCGCCTCCACTGTCCCCATATGTTCAGTGTTGCCGCCACCACCGGGTTTGTGGTATACTTTTTAGGTGAGATCGGTAGCGGTGCCGTTACCAGCGCCTCTAAACTCGTCCCTTTACAGGACTTTCTCTCCAGTCTTTTCCACGCCGCTCCCTCACCCTCCATCATCCATCTACGTATCATTGCCACATTGGCGGCCCAATAATAATCTCCCAAGTTCGGTAGTGCCAGTCCTCCTCTGTCCCTACTGCGCTGAAGGAACCCCCTCCTTACTCTCGGAACTCTCCCTGCCCACACAAAGCTCGTAATGCTCCTATCTATTTTATTAAAAAAGGTCCTGGTGATTAAAATAGGGAGACATTGAAATACAAATAAGAACCTCGGGAGGACCATCATCTTAATTGCTTGCACCCTGCCCGTCAGCGATAAAGACTGCATGTCCCACCTCTTAAAGTCCTCCTCCATTTGTTCTACCAGCCGTGTCAGATTAAGTCTGTGCAAGGTTCCCCAGCTCTTAGCGATCTGAATCCCCAAGTATCGGAAGTTTCTTTCCACTTTCCTTAGCGGTAAGCCTTCTATCTCTCTACTCTGGTCCCCTGGATGTATCACATATAATTCACTCTTCTCCATGTTTAACCTATACCCCGAAAATTCCCCGAACCTCCTCAAAATTCGCATAACCTCTATCATCCCAACCGCTGGGTCCGACACGTATAACAATAGGTCATCCGCGTATAACGAGACTCGGTGTTCTTCTCCCCCTCTAGTCACCCCTCTCCATTTCCTGGAGTCTCTCAACGCCATGGCCAGAGGTTCAATTGCCAATGCAAACAACAATGGAGACAGCGGGCATCCCTGTCTTGTTCCCTTATATAATCGGAAATACTCCGATCTATGTCGACCTGTAACTACGCTTGCCGTTGGTGCCCCATAAAGTCGTCTAACCCAGCGAATAAACCCGTTCCCAAACCCAAACCTCCTTAACACTTCCCATAAATACTCCCACTCCACCCTATCAAATGCCTTCTCTGCGTCCATTGCCGCCACTATCTCTGCCTCCCCCTCCACTGAGGGCATCATTATTACCCCTAATAGTCGTTGCACGTTAACATTCAATTGTCTCCCTTTTACGAACCCTGTCTGGTCTTCGTGCACCACCCCCGGGACACAGTCCTCGATCCTCGATGCCAGCACCTTTGCCAGCAATTTGGCGTCCACGTTTAATAGTGAAATAGGTCTATAGGACCCACACTGCAACGGATCTTTGTCCCTCTTCAAAATTAGCGATATCATCGCCTCCGACATCGTCGGGGGTAGAGTCCCCCCTTCCCTGGCCTCATTGAACGTCCTCGCCAACAACGGGGCCAACAAGTCCACATATTTTCTGTAGAATTCCACCGGGAACCCGTCCGGCCCCGGGGCCTTCCCTGCTTGCATGCTTCCCAGTCCCTTAATAACCTCGTCCACCTCAATCGGCGCCCCCAGGCCTGCCACCGCCTGCTCCTCCACTTTCGGGAACCACAATTGGTCCAGGAACTGCCGCATCCCCTCCTCTCCCTCTGGGGGCTGAGACCTATACAGTTCCTCATAAAAGGTCTTAAACACCTCATTTATCTTTCCTGCCCTTCGCACAGTGTCTCCCCTTTCATCCCTAATTCCTCCTATCTCCCTCGCTGCTGCCCTCTTTCGCAGTTGGTGCGCCAACAGGCGACTAGCCTTTTCCCCATATTCATACCTCCTCCCCTGTGCCTTCCTCCACAGTACCTCCGCCTTTCTGGTGGTCAGAAGGTCAAACTCGGTCTGGAGTCGTCTCCTCTCCCTGTACAGCTCCTCCTCCGGGGTCTCTGCAAATTCCCTGTCCACCCTTAAAATCTCCCCCAGTAATCTATCCCTTTCCTTGGCCTCTGTTTTCCTTTTGTGGGCCCCAATAGAAATCAGCTCTCCTCTGACCACCGCTTTTAGTGCTTCCCAGACCACTCCCACAGGTACCTCGCCGTCGTCATTGACCTCCAAGTATCTCTCAATACACCCCCTCACTCTTGCACACACTCCCTCATCCGCCATCAGTCCCACATCTAATCGCCAGAGTGTTCTCTGCTCCCTGTCCTCTCCTACTTCCAGGTCCACCCAATGTGGGGCATGGTCCGAAACTGCTATGGCTGAGTATTCAGCTTCTTCCACCCTAGAGATCAACGACCTTCCTAAAACAAAAAAATCTATCCGGGAGTACACTTTATGGACGTGGGAGAAGAAGGAATACTCCCTAGCCCTGGGTCTAAGAAATCACCATGGATCCACTCCCCCCATTTGGTCCATAAACCCCTTAAGTACCTTGGCTGCTGCCGGCCTTCTTCCAGTCCTTGAGCTGGATCTATCTGGCCCCGGGTCCAGCACCGTATTGGAGACCCCTCCTAAAATCAAATTTCCTGCCTCCAGGTCCGGAATACGCCCCAGCATCCGTCTCATGAACCCCGCATCGTCCCAATTTGGGGCATACACATTAACCAACACGACCTCCATTCCCTCCAGCATACCACTCACCGTTACATATCTACCTCCACTATCTGCTACGATGTTCTTTGCTTCAAATGCTACCCGTTTCCCCACCAAAATGGCCACCCCTCTGTTCTTTGCATCCAGTCCTGAGTGGAACACCTGTCCCACCCATCTTTTCCTTAGCCTAACTTGGTCCGTCACCTTTAGGTGCGTCTCTTGGAGCATAACCACGTCTGCCCTTAGTCCTTTCAAATGCGCGAGCGCTCGGGCCCTTTTTATCGGTCCATTTAGGCCTCTCACGTTCCACGTGATCAGCCTCACTAGGGGGCTACCTGCCCCCCTCCCATGTCGACTAGCCATTACCTTCTCTAGGCCAGTCCCATATCCCGCCTCCGCGCTCCCGCTCGCTCCCCCAGCGTCGCATTCCGCCCCGACCACCCACTCTTTAGCCATTTCCTTTTGGATTTCCGCAGCAGCAACCCAGTTGTCCCCTTCCCCCCCCCCCCCCTTTCTGCCTTTCCCCCCTCACCGGCGCACACATTTCCCCAGTGTCCCCCCCCCTTCCCTGTTTACTTCTCGATTAACTTTCACCATCGCATTAACAAAAACAATAACAATAACAGCAATAACAGTTCCCTGCAGCAACAGTCCCTCAGTTCCGGTCCAGTTTCTCTTCATTGATGAAGGACCATGCTTCCTCCGCTGTCTCAAAATAATAGTGTCTCTCCTGATACGTGACCCATAGTCTTGCCGGCTGCAGCATCCCAAACTTCACCTTCCTTTTGTGCAAAACCTCTTTGGCTCGGTTGAAGCTCGCCCTCCTTCTCGCCACCTCCGCACTCCAATCCTGGTAGATCCTTACCACAGCATTCTCCCATCTGCTACTCCACACCTTTTTAGCCCATCTCAGGGCCTCTTCTCTGTCCTTAAGGCGGTAGAATCGCACGATTATCGCCCTCGGTGGTTCTCCCACTTTTAGTCTTCTCGCCGGGATCCGATTTGCCCACTCCACCTCCATGGGGCCCGCAGGGGCCTCAGCACCCATCAGTGAGCTCAGAATCTTACTTGCATACGCTCCACAGTCCACTCCTTCCACACCCTCCGGGAGACCTAGTATCCTAAGGTTCTTCCTTCGCGCTCTATTTTCAAGGGCCTCAATCCTGTCAGCACACTTTTTATGAAGTGCCTCGTGCGTCTGAGTCTTAACCGCCAGGCCCAGGACCTCGTCCTCAATACTTGACACCTTCTGCTCCACCACGCGAAGCTCAGTCTCCTGGGTCTTTAAAGTCTCCTGAAGCCCCTCTATTGCCTGTAACATCGGGGTCATTACCTCCTTCTTCAGCAGATCCACACACCGTCTCACAACCTTGTCCTGCTCAGGCCCCCATGTCGCCTGCGATTTCTCCGCCGCCATTTTGTTCTCCACTCCCTCTGACCTTGTGGTTGAAGATTCTTCGGGCTGCAGCCGCCGCCGCTGGTTTTTCCCTCCGTCGTTCGGGGGGGACTCCCTTCCCACGCACCTCACACCGGGTTTTTCGGCTGGCAAAGTCCCCGTTGGGGCTCTTAAAAGAGCCCGAAGTTCCGTCGGAGCTGGAGTCGCCGAAACGTGCGGCTAGCTCATTCCCGCCGCAACCGGAAGCCCTTGGAGGGGATTATAAGAGACAAGATTTATAATCATCTAGATAGGAATAATATGATTAGGGATAGCCAGCATGGCTTTGTGAAGGGTAGGTCATGCCTCACAAACCTGATCGAGTTCTTTGAGAAGGTGACTGAACAGGTAGACGAGGGTAGAGCAGTTGATGTGGTGTATATGGATTTCAGTAAAGCGTTTGATAAGGTTCCCCACGGTCGGCTATTGCAGAAAATACGGAGGTTGGGGATTGAGGGTGATTTAGAGATGTGGATCAGAAATTGGCTAGCTGAAAGAAGACAGAGGGTGGTGGTTGATGGGAAATGTTCAGAATGGAGTTCAGTTACAAGTGGAGTACAAGGATCTGTTCTGGGGCCGTTGCTGTTTTGTCATTTTTATAAATGACCTAGAGGAGGGCGCAGAAGGGTGGGTGAGTAAATTTGCAGACGACCCTAAAGTCGGTGGTGTTGTCGACAGTGCGGAAGGATGTTGCAGGCTACAGAGGCACATAGATAAGCTGCAGAGCTGGGCTGAGAGATGGCAAATGGAGTTTAATGTAGAGAAGTGTGAGGTGATTCACTTTGGAAGGAATAACAGGAATGCGGAATATTTGGCTAATGGTAAAATTCTTGGAAGTGTGGATGAGCAGAGGGATCTTGGTGTCCATGTACATAGATCCCTGAAAGTTGCCACCCAGGTTGATAGGGTTGTGAAGAAGGCCTATGGTGTGTTGGCCTTTATTGGTAGAGGGATTGAGTTCCGGAGTCATGAGGTCATGTTGCAGCTGTACAAAACTCTGGTACGGCCGCATTTGGAGTATTGCGTACAGTTCTGGTCACCTCATTATAGGAAGGACGTGGAAGCTTTGGAACGGGTGCAGAGGAGATTTACCAGGATGTTGCCTGGTATGGAGGGAAAATCTTATGAGGAAAGGCTGATGGACGTGAGGTTGTTTTCGTTAGAGAGAAGAAGGTAAGAGGAGACTTAATAGAGGCATACAAAATGATCAGAGGGTTAGATAGGGTGGACAGTGAGAGCCTTCTCCCGCGGATGGAAATGGCTAGCACGAGGGGACATAGCCTTAAACTGAGGGGTAATAGATATAGGACAGAGGTCAGAGGTAGGTTCTTTACGCAAAGAGAGGTGAGGCCGTGGAATGCCCTACCTGCAACAGTAGTGAACTCGCCAACATTGAGGGCATTTAAAAGTTTATTGGATAAGCATATGGATGATAATGGCATAGTGTAGGTTAGATGGCTTTTGTTTTTTGACTTCCCATGTTGGTGCAACATCGTGGGCCGAAGGGCCTGTACTGCGCTGTATCGTTCTATGTTCTATGACTCGGGGGTGAAATGTTTCCTCAATGGACTGGACATACCAGTCGTGGGGGACGAAAGATGGAGGGACCAGGAAGCACCACTAGGACTGGAGAGGTCATGGAGAGCATCAACTCCTTGCAGACGGGGAAGGTGGCGGGACCAGCCCGCATTTACGAGAGATGTTCGCAGACTCACTAGCAAGGGGCACCCTTCCTCTACCGCTTACATAGGCCACCATATCACTGATGCCAAAAAACACGAAAACCCAGCTGAATACATAGAACATAGAACATAGAACAATACAGCGCAGTACAGGCCCTTCGGCCCACGATGTTGCACCGAAACAAAAGCCATCTAACCTACACTATACCATTATCATCCATATGTTTATCCAATAAACTTTTAAATGCCCTCATTATTTACGGATCATACAGACCTCTTTCGCTGCTCAATGTGGTCGCAAAAATACTCGCAAAAGTCTTGGCCAAGAGACTGGACAACTGTGTATCAGAGGTGCTCGCAGAGGCCTTGTTAAGGGTAAATAGCGAATTGCAAACATCATACGGCTGCTGAATGTCATATATTGACCCCATCCAGGGGGAGGATACCAGAGGTGATCATCTCCCTGGACACAAAAAGGCCTTCAACGGAGTTGACTGGAGTTACCGCATTGAGGTACTAGAGTGGTTTGGGCTGGGGATACCTCGTGGGTGAAAGTCCTCTACGGTGCCCTTAGGTGAACGTACGGACCAACACCATCAGCTCTGAATACCTCGTGCTGCACAGAGGCAAAAGGCAGGGATGCCCGCTATCCCCATTCTTGTTCGCCTTGGCAATTGAGTCACTTCCCGGTCTACAAATTAAACCTGGGCAAGAGTGAAGTATTCCCGGTCATCCCGACAGGGGGAGTGACAGAGCTGGAGGGTCTACCATTTAAAATAGCCTGAAGCACATTCCGCCACTTGGGGATCTAGCTAGCCTATGACTGGGCACGGATCCACAAATGGAATCTGACCAGATTGGCGGAGGCAGAAAAAAAAGACCGCTTTCCCACCTGGGGAAGGTGCGGTCGATCAAGATGAACATACTGCCCAGATTCCTCTTTCTGTTTGGATCCATACAGCGATCAGAGCCAACCCCACCTCCTCCTGTGCAACGCTCAGCCTCATTCAGCTAAAGGTGGGGCGACACCGCATCAAAGCAGACATTGCAAAGACCACGATGCACGCCATCGACGAGTCCCTCCTCTTGCACGCGTCCGACGTAGATCTGGCGGCCACCCTCAACCCGTGGCCTCCTTCTCGCGTACCCTCCATGCTTCCGAAATCCACCACTCCTCAGTCGAAGAGGAGGTCCAGGCCATAGTAGAAGCTGTGTGACGTTGGAGGCATTACCTGGCCGGCAGGAGATTCACTCTCCTCACTGACCAACGGTCGGTCGCCTTCATGTTCGATAATGCACAGTGGGGAAAGATAAAAAACGATAAGATCTTGCGGTGGAGGATCGAACTCTCCACCTATAACTACGAGATCTTGTATCGTCCCGGGAAGCTAAACGAGCCTCCTGATGCCCTATCCCACGGCACATGTGCCAAAGCACAAGTGGACCGCCTCCGAGCCCTCCACGAGGACCTCTGCCATCCGGGGTCACTTGCTTCTTCCACTTTATCAAGACCCGCAACCTGCCCTACTCCATCGAGGAGATCAGGACAGCCACCAGGAATTGCCAAATCTGCGCGGAGCGCAAACCGCACTTCTACAGGCCAGAGAAAACGCACCTGATAAAGGCTTCCCGTCCCTTTGAACGCCTCAGTATGGACTTCAAAGGCCCCCTCCCCTCCACCGACCGCAACACGTACTTCCTGAACATGATTGACGAGTACTCCCGGTTCCCATTCGCCATCCCCTGCCCAGACATGACCGCAACCACCGTCATCAAGGCCCTCCACAGCATCTTTACGCTGTTCGGGTTCCCTGCGTACATACACAGTGATAGGGGGTCCTCCTTTATGAGCGACGAACTGCGTCAATTCCTGTTCAGCAAGGGCCTCGCCTCGAGCAGGACGACCAGTTACAACCCCCGGGGTAACGGACAACTAGAGAGGGCGAGCGGAACGGTCTGGAAGACCGTCCTACTGGCCCTACGGTCCAGGAATCTCCCAGTCTCCCGCTGACAGGAAGGCCTCCCGGATGCCCTCCACTCCATCCGGTCACTGCTTTGTACCACGACCAACCAAACACCGAACGAACGTCTCCTTGTCTTCCCCAGAAAGTCCTCCTCTGGGACCTCGCTCCCGACCTGGCTGGCAGCTCCCGGATCCATCCTGCTCCGAAAACACGTGAGGGTGCACAAGTCAGACCTGTTGGTCGAGAGGGTCCATCTTCTCCACACTAACCCCCAGTACGCCTACGTGGCGTACCCCGACGGCCAACAAGATACGGTCTCCCTAAGAGACCTGGCCCCCGCCGGATCCCCACGCACACCCCAGCCACCAGTCCCTCCCTCCCTCCCGAACAGAACAGTGTGTGGTCGGCCGAGCTGGGGTCCTGGGGCTTCATCCAAGATGGCGTCTCCCATTGGTCGCACATGGCTGGGGGTGCACAAAATGGCGGCGCCCATCCCTCCAACGTGGCATCCGAGGAACAAGATGGCGGCGCCCGGGGTCCACACGTGGCCCTGGGATATGGAGGTGGTGGCGACCGCTGGCCGCACGGGGCCCATGGAGAAGTTTGTGGTTGCAGTCCGCATTCGTCACTGGAGACCGCGGCTACCGCTCGAGCCTGACATACCCCCACAAAATGGCCCTTTTTGCCGCATCCCTTGCAGATGGATGCGCGG
Source organism: Scyliorhinus torazame (assembly GCF_047496885.1). NCBI lineage: Eukaryota > Metazoa > Chordata > Chondrichthyes > Carcharhiniformes > Scyliorhinidae > Scyliorhinus > Scyliorhinus torazame. Next base: position 176,246,910 of record NC_092716.1, read on the forward strand.
GCCGGGCAGCACTGGCGGGGGTGCTTGGCCTGCCCGCAAAAGTAGCAGCGGGGCCCCTCGGGGTTGCCAGGCCGCCTTGCAGCGCAGGCCTGCGGGGGAACGGGGGAAGTCTCGGGGTCGGCCGTGGCGGGGTTCTACGCTGCCCAGGGGGCTGCCGCGTGGTCGGGAACGTAGGCGCGGGAGTTCCTGGAGGCCACATCCAGGGAGCCTGTAAGGGCCCGTGCCTCCCTGAGACCCAGGGTGTCCTTTTCTAACAGGCACTGGCAGATTTGTGATGAAAGCATACCTGCCACGAAAGCATCCTGGACTAAGAGTTCCATGTGTTCGCTCGCCGAAACTTGCGGGCAGCCGCAGCTTCTTCCCAGCACCAGGAGTGCGCGGTAGAATTCCTCCAGCGATTCCCCAGGGGTTTGCCGTCTTGTTGCAAACAGGTGCCGGGCGTAGACCTGGTTTACGGGGCGAATGTAGTGTCCTTTTAGCAGCTCAATTGCTGCATCAAAGTTTTCCGCTTCCTCGATGAGGGTGTAAATCTCTGGGCTCACCCTTGAGTGCAGGACGTGCAGTTTCTGCTCTCCCGTGGGTGCGTTTTCGGCCGTCTCGACATACCCTTTAAAGCACGCCAGCCAGTGCTTAAAGATTGCCGCTGAGTTCGCCACGTGGGTGCTAAGTTGCAGACACTCCGGCTTGATTTGGAGTTCCATCGTTTCTTCTTAAAATTCTAGCTTATTAAATTGATGCATGATCAATGACCACTAAAGCGAGGTTGTAGTCCAACTGAAGACTTTAATAAGCTAGATGATTCCCACAGCAGCTCAGGTACAGAATGAGGGCTCCTGGGGCGGCACGGGTTCTTATACCCCCCCTATCAGGGTGGAGCTATTATACACTCTAGCCAATAGAAAGCATACAGTTTCCACCAATGGTGCTTGAGCCTATCAGGTACCGTAATACCTATAATACCACAATAGTTAATTGTGAAATTGTAAATAGTTACGACAATAAGACAAAACACTGTGTAGAGGTATTACGGTACCCAGTAATGCTGGAACACCATTGGTAGATATTGTATGTTTCCCATTAGTCAAGCTGTATGGTAGCTCCACCCTGCAAGGCGGGGTATATCGTGTATCAGGAACCCCATTGACCAGCCTGGGTAATGAGAATCCCGCAGGCGAGTTGAGGCAGAAATGTGGCGTGGCAGGATAGAGAATCCATGCTGGAGTCTGGCCCGATATGCTAACAAAAGATGGGGTCTGGTCCGATATCTGAATAAAAGATGGGGTCTGGTCCAACATCCTAACAAAAGATGGGGCCTAGTCCGATATCCGAACAAAAGATGGGGTCTGGTCCAACATCCTAACAAAAGATGGGGCCTGGTCCGATATCCCAACAAAAGAAGGGTTCTGGTCCGATATCCTAATAAAAGATGGAGTCTGGTCTGATATCCTAACTAAAGGTGGGGTCTGGTCTAATATCCTAATAAAAGATGGAGTCTGGTCTGATATCTTCACAAAGGATGGGGTCTGGTCCAGTGTCCTGTCAAAAGATGGGGTCTGGTCTGGTGTCCAGTCAAAAGATAGGGTCTGTTCCGGTGTCCTAATAAAAGATGGAGTCTGGTCCGGTGTCCTGATGAAAGATGGGGTCTGGTCCGGTGTTCTAATAAAAAATGGGGTCTGGTCCGGTGTCCTCACAAAGGATGGGGTCTGGTCCGGGGTGCTAATAAAGGATGGGGTCTGGTCCGGTGTCCTAATAAAAGATGGAGTCTTGTCCATTGTCCTCACAAAAGATGGGGTCAGGTCCGGTGTCCGAACAAAAGATATGGGGCGGGATTCTCCGCCAGCGGGATTCTCCATTTTGCCGGCGCCTGGGGGTTTCCCGAAGGCGTGGGGCTGCTGCACAATGGGGAACCCCATGAACCGGCCAGGGTAACGGAGAATCCCAGGTCGAGGCAGAATGATGGCGCAGCAGGACAGAGAATTAAGCCCGGGATCTGGCCCGATATCCTAACAAAAGTTGGGGCGTGGTCCGATATCCCAATAAAAGATGGAGTCTGGCCTAATATCCAAACTAAAGATGGAGCCTGGTCCGATATCCTAACAAAAGTTGGAGTCTGGTCCGATATCCTCACAAAAGATGAGGTCTGGTCCGCTATCCTAACAAAAGATGAGGTCTGGTCCGATATACTCACAAAAGATGGGTTCTGGTCCGATATCCTAACAAAAGATGGAGTCTGGTCTGGTGTCTGTCAAAAGATGGGATCTGGTCCAGTTTCCTAATATCCTGCCGCAGGAAACCTTTCTCAGGTACATGTTTCTAAATGAGCAGCTGGTATGTGCCACTTTTCCCACCTCTATCATTCAAGTGTGGCACAGACACACATTGGCATTAGGACAATGATATGCCCTCTCCTTGGCCTTCAAATGTTTGCAGTGTCAAGAGAAACAGTCTTACTGCCTAGCCTGTCCACTTCTCTCTTGTACGTAGGATTTGTTTCAATCCTTTTTATTTAGCACATACTGAGGACAGGAAAAATGGCAGACTGAAAGGAAATTAAGAAATATTTTGATGGATTTGTTCCCCTTACGTTCTGTTTGCCAAAAACATTTACGTATGTCTGAAATATAATTAATAAAGTTGAATCCTAATTAAGAAATTTGCATATCAGCTGAACAAATTAGCATTGAGCTGAATATCTTAACTGGAAGAATTGAATCTCAGCCAATTTACACTGCAAAAATTTGAATAATTTTAATCTGAGAAATTTGCACAGAAGAAGTGTGGAGCCAAGGTGCTGAAAAGATGTGTGACTCAAAAAAGTGTCACAAAATCATGCACTAAATGTACTAAATCTTTCTAATATTACTGGCCAGCACACCTTAATGTTGCTCACTATGAGTCAGAAGGTAACAATAGCCGTGTTATGCCTCGTGGTGCATTGTGTTTCTCAGTTTCTTGACTTATGGTGACTAAATAAATTAGATTCTATTTCTATTGCATAGTATTCTGGGATTTCTGTCTTGCCATTCTGGAACAGTAAACAAACATACGGCAGCTTTAATGTTTATTTTTACTTTCAAATGAGATAATTCTGTCAGAAAGTGGGCGGGGTGGGGCTCGCAAACAGCACACTCTGTGTATAAATGAATACCCAGTCTTGTTGTCAGCCATAAGTACATTCAGAATTTATCACAGGAAATACACTGTTTATTATTAGATGGCAGCTGTGGCTCAGGGGTAGTGCTCTCACCTCTGAGTCAGAGGTTCAAGTACTACCCCAGAGGCTTGAGCACAACATCGAGTTTGACACTTCAGTGCAGTATGGCGTTAAAACTAGATTTGCAATTAAGCGAGTTGCAAATAAATGGGTGATTATTTTGAAGTTCAAAGATAGACTCGAGCAATCAATATTCTGTCACGTTGGAAGAGCTCTTTGCTTGCTCGTAATTTCTTGTCTCACAAAATGCCTATTAGCTGTACCTGAATAATGCGTTTCAAATTCCTTCCCTGGTTCCTCATCAATTAATTTGGAAACGTGACTAAATATACCACAGAGGCTGATGAGAAACAATCTTCCATTGGCCTTACAAGGACTACTGATGAATGATGGGGAATTGTACACATTCCTTACACTTATTAAATTGCAGCCTCTCCCTTTAACCAAATAGTTTAGTGCGTCCAGGTAAAAATATCACTTTCACAACCACTGAAAACTTATTCAAAGTCACAGAAAGCAACATTATATCTATGTTCTGTCGTGTATCTTGAAATATGTCATTATATATGTTTCTATCTCATAAACCTTCTTTTATATGGGTAGCTGCCTGCCTAAAGGGGAAATAACAGACAAGAAAAAAGTGCAAAAATGTTTTAAATGGTTTGATTTGTTTTCTTTGTTCACTTGTTCCCTGTAAAGAAATGTTCACATGATTGAGTGACACTGAATTCGAATCATAGTAAGTCAACTCACCAATGCAGAATTTACATCAACTCCATATCTCAGATTGCCTTGATCCACTACAATTCACATACCACCACAAACGGTCCACAGCAGAAGTCATCTCCCTGGCCCTACACTCATCCCCGGAGCATCTCGACAACAAGGACTCCTATGTCAGACACCTATTCATCGACTACAGCTCAGCCTTCAACACCATAATCACAGCCAAGCTCAAAACAAAACTCCAAAACCTAGGACTTGGCTCCTCCCTCTGCAACTGGAACCTTGAATTCCTGACCCAAAGACCACAATCAGTAAGGATAAACAACAACACATCCTCCATATAGTCCACAATACCGTAGCCCCGCAAGGCTGCGTACTTAGCCCCAAGAAAGCACAGCAGTGCCTATACGTCCTCAGGAAACTAAGGAAATTTGGCATGTCCACATTGACTCTTACCCATGTTTATGAATGCAGTATAGAAAGCATCCTATCTGGCTGTCTCACAGCCTAGCAATGGCAACTGCTCGGCCCAAGGCCGTAAGAAACTACATAGAGCCGTGAAATAGCCCAGTCTATCACGCAAACCCGCCTCCCACCCATTGACTCTGTCTACACCTCCCACTGCCTTGCGAAAGCGGGCAGCATAATCAAAGCCTCCTCCAACCTGGGTTATTTTCTCTTACAACCTCCTGCACTGGGTTATTTCCTATGTTTTTTCATGTATGGAATGATCTGTCTTGACTCTACGCAGAACAATACTTTTCACTGTGTCTCGGTACACGTGACAATAAATCAAATTCAAATACACTGATCTGAAATATGCTTTGTATGCTCCGAAATATGCTCCGTATACTGCACCCGATATCTATGCGTATGTATTTACATTGTGTATTTATCATATGTCCTATTTTTTTTTCATGTATGGAACGATCTGCCTGGACTGTACGCAGAACAATACTTTTCACTGTACCTTGGTACATGTGACAATAAATCTAAATCCAGAATCTAAATAAGTTAACTTGAGCTATACTAGCGACATATCAACCTTCCACCACAAGGGATTCAGGATATTTGTAAATTTGCATTGGAGAAAGTGTGAAGTTGCAGTGTGATTGAAAATTGTGATGCCAAGGCATAACGCAGAAGCGTGATAGAGAAGGGTGACACCAGGAATGAGATATAAGAGATGTGATAAAGCATATGTGGGTTTTACAATTTTTATGATAATTAGAAGATAGAGGGAATATACAAATTATTTATTCTAAAAAAGAAGCATTATTGGTGTATATGTTCTATATTATCCTCTACTGTGTTTGATGCAGTCTATTGCCGATTGCCGTATTTCCTCCCCTGCTGGATGGCATGCTTGCCCATAGCATATAGCACTCAAAATTCTGAAAAGTTCCGATCTGTCCCTAACATGAACAAGTGGGAGTCACACTGGGTGTTAGTTTGTGGCACTGTCGATTTAGTGCAGCTCAGGGGATGTCCATAAGACCATAAGACCATAAGACATAGGAGCGGAAGTAAGGCCATTCGGCCCATCGAGTCCACTCCACCATTCAATCATGGCTGATTTCAACTCCAGTTACCCGCTCTCTCTCCATAGCCCTTAATTCCTTGAGAAATCAAGAATTTATCAACTTCTGTCTTAAAGACACTCAACGTTCCGGCCTCCACCGCCCTCTGTGGCAATGAATTCCACAGACCCATCACTCTCTGGCTGAAGAAATTCCTCCTCATCTCTGTTCTAAAGTGACTCCCTTTTATTCTATGGCTGTGCCCCCGGGTCCTAGTCTCCCCTGCTAATGGAAACAACTTCCCTACATCCACCCTATCTAAGCCATTCATTATCTTGTAAGTTTCTATTAGATCTCCCCGACTCTCTCTTGACTCTACCTCACTACCCAGTTTGTTGAGGATGCGGGATTCTCCCCTACCCGGCGGGGCGGGGGGTCCCGGCGTGATGGAGTGGCGGGAACGACTCCGGCGTCGGGCCGCCCCAAAGGTGCGGGGATTCCGCACCTTTAGGGGCCAAAACCTCACCTTGAGGGGCTAGGCCCGCGCCAAAGCAGTTTCTGCTCCACCGGCTGGCGGGAAAGGCCTTTGGTGCCACGCCAGCCGGGGCCGAAAGGTCTTCACCAGGCGATGCGGGTCCGCGCATGCGCGGGAGCATCAGCGGCTGCTGACGTCATCCCCGCGCATGCGCAGGGGAGGGGGTCTCTTCCGCCTCTGCCATAGTGAAGACCAGGGCGAAGGCGGAAGAAAAAGAGTGCCCCCACGGCACAGGCCCGCCCGCGGATCGGTGGGCCCCGATCGCGGGCCAGGCCACCGTGGGGACAGACCCTGGGGCCAGATCGCCCCACACCCCCCCAGGACCCTGGAGTCTGCCCGCGCCGCCTTGTCCCGCCATTCAAAAGGTGGTTTAATCCACGCTGGCGGGACAGGCATTCCAGCAGCAGGACTTCGGCCCATCGCGGGCCAGAGAATCGGCGGGGGTGGGCCCGCCGACCGGTGAGGCGCAATTCCCGCCCCCGCCGAATCTCTGGTGGCGGAGACTTCGGGACACGGCGGGGGTGGGATTCACGCCAGCCCCCGGCGATTCTCCGACCCGTCCGGGGGGTCGGAGAATTCCTGAGCTTTGTTCAATGGCTGTAAAGCTGGCGTCAAATGGTGTTCCTGTGGCCTTCCGCTTTAACCCAGCAACCCCAGGTGTGAGGTTCATTCTCCAGCCCATGTTGCACTGATTGATTTCAGTCAGGGCAACAGATTGAATGCTACAACTGGGCTGCAACATCCCAGGGCTTTAGGAAGCAAAAATATATTTTCAAGTTTGGTTGACATGTTCAGGTAAGATTCCTCACGTGAAACGATTATTAATTCAACCATTTAAAATAAACGGTGAACAAATAGGGAAGAGAGGAATTTCTCAGAACACATTAACCAATTTTCAGTTCTGATGAAAGGACATTGACCTGAAGCGTTTGTTGCTTTTCTCTTTGCAGATACTACCAGTGACTGTTTCCAGCGGTTGCTGTTGTCATTTCATTTTAACCAATTTACTGAAAGTGTCAAACAAAGAACAAAGAACAATATAGCACAGGAACAGGCCCTTCGGCCCTCCAAGCCTGTACCGGTCATGATACTAACCTTTGCCAAAACCCTCAGCACTTGTGCCGTATCCCTCTACACCCGTCATATCCATGTGTTTGTCAAGTTGCCTTTTGAACACCGTTAATGTATCTGCTTCCAATACCTCCCCTGGCAACGCGTTCCAGGCACTCACCACCCTCTGCGTAAAAAACTTGCCTCGCACATTTCCTCTAAACTTTGCCCCACATACCTTAAACCTATGCCTCCTGATGACTCAGGGCTGGTTTAGCACAATGGGTGATGCTGGGCTGAACCAGCAGGCAGGTTCCACCACTCATACTACAGTATAAGGTACATCCCACCTAGGTACCGCAATACCCCTAATATAACCTACCACATTCACCCCCTGTTTAAAAAAAGAGTCCGGCGGGGGTGGTGGCCTTGCTTTTACAGTGGTAGAGGTTATAGCAGTACCCTTCGGTGCCTTTACATGCAATACACATATTTACAGACAATTATTTACAAGTTCATTTTACAATGAAACTATCAGCCAGTCGGGGGCCCTGGTCATCCTCTGCGATCATCGCAGTCCCGGTGGTGATGCTGGCGTCGGCTCAGGCATCCGTGGCTCTGGGAGCGTGTCGGCTTCAGCTTCATCGCATCCGGATGGGGCCAGTGGGAGGACGGATCCTCCTGGGAAGGGGGCTGCGGTGGTGTGCTACGGTGAAAAAATGGTTGGGGTTGGTGGGGAGGGTGAGGGGGGGATCCAGCGGGGGCCAGATCCCGGAGGGAGACCATGTCTTGTTGGCCGTTGGGGTGCACCACATAGGCGTACTGGGGGTTAGCATGGAGGAGATGTACCCTCTCGACAAGTGGGTCCGACTTGTGGGCCCATACGTGTTTGTGGAGTAGGACGGGTCCGGGGGCTGCCAACCATGTTGGGAGCGAGGTCCCCGAGGAGGACTTCCTAGGGAAGGCAAGGCGACGTTCATGAGGTGTTTCATTGGTAGTAGTGCACAGTAGTGATCGGATGGAGTGAAGTGCATCGGGGAGGACCTCCTGCCATCGGGACACTGGGAGATTCTTGGACCGCAGGGCCAGTAGGACGGCCTTCCAGACCGTCCCGTTCTCCCTCTCTACCTGCCCGTTTCCCCGGGGGTTGTAACTGGTCGTCCTGCTGGAGGCAATGCCCTTGCTGAGCAGGAATTGACAGAGCTCGTCACTCGTGAAGGAGGACCCCCTATCGCTATGGATGTAGGCGGGGAAACCGAACAGGGTAACAATGCTGTGGAGGGCTTTAATGATGGTGGCAGCCATCATGTCGGGACTGGGGATGGCGAAAGGGAACCGGGAGTACTCATCAATCACGTTTAAGAAATACGTGTTGCGGTCGGTGGAGGGAAGGGGCCCTTTGAAATCCACGCTGAGGCGTTCAAAGGGGCGGGAAGTATTCACCAGGTGCGCTTTCTCTGGCCTGTAGAAGTACGGCTCGCACTCCGCGCAGATTTGGCAGGTTCAGGTTACGGCCCTGACCTCCTCGATGGAGTAGGGTAGATTGCGGGTTTTAACAAAGTGGAAGAACCGGGTGACCCCCTGGTGGCAGAGGTTGTCATGGAGGGTCCGGAGTCGGTCTACTTGTACACTGGCACAAGTGCCGCGGGACAGGTCATCAGGAAGCTCGTTGAGCTTCCCGGGACGATACAAGATCTCGTAATTATAGGTGGAGAGCTCGATCCTCCACCGTAAGATCTTATCATTGATAATTTTGCCCCGCTGTGCATTGTCAAACATTAAGGCTACCGACCGTTGGTCAGTGAGGAGAGTGAATCTCCTGCCGGCCAGGTAATGCCTCCAATGCCGCACAGCTTCCACAATGGCTTGGGCCTCCCTCTCGATGGAGGAATGGTGGATTTCTGAGGCGTGGAGGGTGCGTGAAAAGAAGGCCATGGGTCTGCTCGCCTGATTGAGGGTGGCAGCCAGAGCTACGTCTGATGCGTCGCTCTCGATCTGTAAGGGGAGGGACTCATCGATTGCGTGCATTGTCACCCTGGCGATGTCTGCTTTGATGCGACTGAAAGCCTGGCGATCCTCTGCCGATAGGGGAAAAATCGTGGACTGGATTAGTGAGCGGGCCTTGTCTGCATAATTGGGGACCCACTGGGCGTAAGAAGAAAAGAAGCCCAGGCAACATTTCAGGGCCTTGGGGTATTAGGGGAGGGAAACTCCATGAGGGGGCACATGCGTTCGGGATCTGGGCCTATGACTCCATCATGCACTACGTAACCGAGGATGGCTAGGCGATCGGTGCTAAACACGCATTTGTCCTTGTTATAGGTTACGTTAAGGATTTTTGCGGTCTGGAGGAATTTGCGGAGGTTGGTGTCGTGGTCCTGCTGGTCGTGGCTGCAGATGGTGACATTATCGAGGTACAGGAATGTGGCCCGCAGACTGTACTGGTCAACCATTCAGTCGATCTCCCGTTGGAAGACCGAGACCCCATTTGTGACATCAAAGGGCACCCTTAGAAAGTGGTAGAGCCGCCCATCTGCTTCGAATGCAGTGTTCTTGCGGTCGTTCGGGCGAATGGGGAGCTGATGGTAGGCTGATTTAAGGTCTACTGTGGAGAAAACCTTGTATTGTGCTATCTGGTTGACCATTTTAGATATGTGGGGGAGAGGGTATGCATCGAGCTGCGTATACCTGTTGATGGTCTGACTGTAGTCTATGACCATCCTATGTTTCTCCCCGGTCTTTACAACCACCACTTGAGCTCTCCAGGGGCTGTTGCTGGCCTCGATAATGCCTTCCTTTAGTAACCGTTGGACTTCCGACCTAATGAAGGTCCGGTCCTGGGCACTGTACTGTCTGCTCCTGGTGGCGACGGGTTTGCAATCGGGGGTAAGGTTTGCAAACAGGGAAGGCGGGTCGACCTTGAGGGTCGCGAGGCCGCAGACAGTGAGGGGGATATGGGGCCGACGAATTTTAACGTTAAACTTTGCAGGTTACACTGGAAGTCCAGTCCCAGGAGTGTGGCAGCGCAGAGATGAGGGAGGACGTAGAGTCAGAAGTTATTGAACTCCACGCCCTGGACTGTGAGGTTGGCTATGCAGTACCCCCGGATCTCCACAGAGTGGGACCCAGAGGCCAGGGAGATCTTTTGTTTAATCGGGTGTACAGCGAGGGAGCAGTGTCTTACCATATTGGGATGGATGAAGCTCTCCGTGCTCCCAGAGTCGATCAAGCAGGGTGTCTTGTGCCCGTTGATGAGTACGGACGTCGTAGTGGTTGAAAGCGTTCAGGGCCGAGACTGGTCCAGTGTCACTGAGGCAAGTTGTGGCAGAAGCTGAGAGATCTCGTCGGGCGATACACGACCAAACAAATCGGGGTCCTGAGACGTCATCCAAGATGGCTGCCCCCATGAATCGCACATGGCCAGCTGGGAGATCTCATTATGCGATACATGGCCAGCCGAGTCGGGGTCCTGAGATGTCATCCAAGATGGCTGCCCCCATGAATCGTACATGGCCTGTGAGTAGAGGAATGGCAGCAGGCCCGGTTCACCTATGGAGAAAGCGGCGTGGCATACTGCCACGAGGTGCCCCTTCTTCCCGCAGCCCTTGCAGATTGCGGATCAGACCGGGTAGCATTGCCGGGGGTGTTTGTTTTGCCCGCAAAAATAGCATCGGGCCCCTCCCCGGGGTTTCCTGGCTGCCGCATTGCACAAGCTTGTGGGGAATTTAGGGGTGCTTTGGAGTCGGCCGCGGGTGAGGTCCACCCTGTCCATGCGGGTATCGCGTGGTCGGGAACGTAGGCCTGGGCATTGCGGGAGACTACACCTAGGGAGTGCGCAAGTTTCCGTGCCTCTTTAAGCCCTTGCGTGTCGTTTTCCAGCAGTCACTGGCGGATTTTAGAGGCAGCATGCCCGCAACAAAAGCATCCCGTATTAAGAGTTCGGTGTGGTCATTGGCTGAGACTTGTGGACAGTTACAGTTTCTACCTAACACTAACAATGCGTGGTAAAAATCATCCAGTGATTCCCCTGGGAGCTGCCGTCTGGTAGCTAAAAGATGCCGAGCGTACACCTGATTCACAGTGCGGACGTAGTGCTCTTTTAACAAGTCATTGCGTCCTCGAAACCGTCCGCGTCTTCGACAAGCATGTAGATTTCTGGCCTCACCCTTGAGTGGAGGACTTGCATTTTCTGTTCCTCCGTGGGGGTAGTCGGGGCCGTCCTGATGTACCCGTTGAAACATGCCAGCCAATGTTTAAAAGTTGCTGCTGCATTTGTCGCGTGGGGGTTGATTTGTGGATACTCTGGCTGAATGCGGAGAGCAGCCATTCTTCAATTTTGTTCATTAAATTGATGCATGATCAATCACTACTGAAGCGAGATTGTAGTCCAATTGAAGGCTTTAATGAACAAGGAGTTACCCCAGCAGCTCCGGTACAGAATGACTGCTGTGGGTGAAACACAGACTCTTATGCTCCGCCTGCTGGGCGGAACCAGCAGGAAGGTCCACCACTCATACTACAGTATAAGGTACATCTGACCTAGGTACCGCAATACCCCTAATATAGCCTACCACAGTGTGCTAAACAGCTGGCATGTAAAGCAGAACTAGGCCAGCAGCACGGGTTCAATTCCCGTACCAGCCTCCCTGTGGTAAACCACTGTTGCACCTATATTAGGTGATGTAAGGTAGTGTTGCTCTTTTTAACCTTAGTCTCTTTGCTCTGTTTAGGTCACCTTTGCTCATGAGTCACCAGGTATCTTGATGATACTGCCACGTGGTTCAAGTTCAGGTTATGATTAATAACACAGCACACCGCTTAGTAAGGATTAAAACAACGGTCATTTATTATATACAACAAGCAATATTAATACCCTAATACTACTTTCTATATAATAAACCTATCACTACTGGCCAATACTTAACTTAGGAAGAGCCCACCAGGTCAGGGAAACGAATGGCTTGTCCAATCAGATCTGGCCCGCGGGATTCAAAAGGCTGCTACAGGTCGGTGGCTAGGTGTCTCTACCGGATAGCGATCGCTGGGTTCAAACTTACGGTACCGGTGGCTGGTCTTGCGAAGGTCTCGAGCAGGCGAAGAGGAGAGAGAGAGAGATCTGAACTTGGACCTTTACTTTTATAGGGCCCAGGGGCTTCCCGCCTCCCGGGGCGGCCCTTGACCCTGAGTCCCAAGTGATTGGATTCTGTCCCCAGTCTCTGGGGTCGATGTGTCCAATGGTGAGGCGATTCCTCGATCGGGGGGTGGTCGCTCACCTGTCTTTGTTTCAGCCACTGCAGGCGCCGACAGGTCTGGCCCGGTATTCAATTGCTAATATGTTGCAATTGTTCCCGGGGATAGCCGATTTAACTGTGGATGTCTGAGTAGATTAGGTGTAAACAGTCCTGAATGCAACTGCGGATACCTGGGTTGATGGGCTGTTGATAGCCCTGAGTATCGATCTGGGCTACGTTCCCAGAGCTGAATATGCAAACCTGTCTGCAGCTGCCTGCTTGTGTCTTCTTGGCTGCTTTTCCCAGCAGTCTTTCGGGTTAGCCGTTTTAAACTGGGTTTTGGCCAGATTAATCGGAACACAGCCATTTTACATGGCTACAGTAGGACCTGTACTATAGGTTCGCCGGTAGTCCCTGCCTGCTGGCTCCGCCCAGGAGGCGGAGTATAAATATGCGTGTCCTCCATTCAGCAGCCATTTCGCCAGCTGCTGTGGGAGGCCACACATCTTAGAGCAATAAAGCCTCAGTTGTATCCAACTCTAGTCTTTGTTCAATTGATCGTGCATCAATTTATTGCTCTAAGATTTTCTAAAAGATGGACCTCCGTATCAAGCCAGATTGCCTGCAGCTGGATCCGCAATCAAGGGACGCCAAAAAAGACTTTAATCACTGGCTAGCTTGCTTCGAGGCGTACATCAACTCAGCGACCACCCCTGTTCCGGAGCCTCGGAAGATACAGATCCTGTACTCAAGGTTGAGCTCCAACGTGTTTCCGCTGATACAGGACGCCCCAAACTACGCCGACGCCATGGCGCTTCTCAAAGAAAACTACGCACAGAAGATGAACACGTTCTTCACCAGGCACGTACTCGCCACTCGCTCTCAACTCCCTGGTGAGTCCATAGAAGACTTCTGGCGGGCCCTAATCCCACTCGTCAGGAACTGTGACTGTCAGGCCGTTACGGCCACTGAACATTCGAATCTCCTTATGCGGGATGCGTTCGTTACGGGGATTGGGTCGGACCTCATCGCCAAAGACTGTTAGAAGGGGCCACGTTGATCTAGCTGAGACAAAGAAGCTAGCGCTCTCTATGACGGTCGCCTCGCGCAACAGTCAGGCCTACCCCCCCAGCCGCGCGGCCCACCCCTCCTACGCATCGTGGACCCTACAGACGGCCGCCCCAGCGGGGGCCTTACCCAGCCAGTATGGCCGCGCCACACGCCAGCCCACGCACCCCGGGGGTCCCCGACGTTACTTCAGCGGCCAGCAGAAACACCCTCGCCAATGCTGCCCGGCCCGCGCGGCCCTTTGAAAGGCTTGCGGCAAAAAGGGGTACTTCGCCGCGGTGTGCCAGGCCCGCGCAGTCGCCGCTATTGCCCCCACCCCCCTAGTCTACACACAATGGCCGCCGCCATCTTCCCCCCCTCAGTCCACATGCGGCCCATGGGCGCCGCCATCTTGTCCAACCCCCGCAACGTGCGGCCCATGGGCGCCACCATTTTGTCCCCCGCAGGATCTTCAGGTGCCGCCATCTTGTCTCCCCCACGGGGCATGGACACCGACAGCATTCCAGGACCTGGGCCCCCCAGGCTCCCCATTATCCGAAGCCAGCGACGACCGACCACGACTCGCCTCAGTGACAATTGACCAGTCTCGTCCGCACAACCTGGCCACCGCATCGACCAGCGTGAAAATCAATGACCACGTGACCTCTTGCCTGCTGGACTCCGGGAGCACTGAAAGCTTCATACACCCGGATACGGTAAGGCGCTGCTCCCTCATGGTACACCCCGCCAACCAAAGAATCTCCCTGGCCTCTGGATCCCATTCCGTCGCAATCCGGGGGTACTGTACGGTCACACTCACGGTCCAAGGCATAGAATTCAGCGGCTTCCGCCTCTACGTCCTCCCTAATCTATGCGCTGCTCGATTACTAGGCCTGGACTTCCAGTGCAATCTCCAGAGCCTAACCCTCAAATTCGGCGGGCCCCTACCACCCCTCACTGTGTGCGGCCTCGCGACCCTAAAGGTCGATCCGCCTTCTCTCTTCACAAATCTAACCCCGGATTGCAAACTCCAGATTCCCCTTCGCCATCCCTGCCCCAATATGACATCTGCCACCGTCATCAAAGCCCTAAACACTATCTTCGCTCTGTTCGGTTTCCCCGCCGACATCCACAGTGACAGGGGATCCTCATTCATGAGCGATGAGCTGCGTCAGTTCCTGCTCAGCAGGGGTATCGCCTCCAGCAGGACGACAAGCTCTAACTCCCGGGGAAACGGGCAGGTAGAGAGGGAGAATGGGACAATGTGGAGGGCCGTCCAACTGGCCCTCCGGTCCAGGAACCTCCCAGCCTCTCGCTGGCAGGAGGTCCTCCCTGATGCACTCCACTCCATTCGGTCACTGCTGTGCACCGCCACTAACAACACACCCCATGAACATCTTTTTGCCTTCCCCAGGAAGTCCACATCCGTGGTGTTGCTCCCAACATGACTTGCGGCTCCAGGACCAGTCCTGCTCCATCGGCACGTCCGAATCCACAAGGCGGACCCGTTGGTGGAGAGGGTGCAATTGCTCCTTGCAAATCCCCAGTATGCCTACGTGGCATACCCCGACGGCCGCCAGGATACTGTCTCCCTCAGGGACCTGGCACCAGCTGGTTCCACACACACACACCCTTCTGGCCCGGCGCCACCCTCCCCTCCCCCAGCGCTCCCAGCATTAACCCCACCAGGACAATCCGTCCTTCCCCTGCCCACACCCGAGGATGAAGAGGATTTCGGCACATAGGGCCAGCATCGACATCGCCGTCACCACTTCGTCGCTCTCAGCGGAACATCAAGGCACCGGGCCGGTTAAAGCTCTAACTGGTCCGCAGGACTTCAAAAGACATTTTTGTTCTGCTCAAATACTGTTAGTATAGATTCATTGCTGTATATAGTTCTCCACCACCCCCGCCGGACTCAATTTTAACAGGGGGTGAATGTGGTAAACCACTGTTGCACCTGTATTAGGTGATGTAAGGTAGGACCTGTACTACAGGTTCGCCGGTAGTCCCTGCCTGCTGGCTCCGCCCAGTAGGCGGAGTATACATATGCATGTACTCCATTCAGCAGCCATTTCGCCAGCTGCTGTGGGAGGCTACACATCTTAGAGTAATAAAGGCTCAGTTGTATCCAACTCTAGTCTTTGTTCAATTGAGCGTGCATCACTCCCCGAACAGGCGCCGGAATGTGGCGACCAGGGGCTTTTCACAGTAATTTATTTGAAACCTACTTGTGCCAATAAGTGATTTTCATTTCACCGACCCCTCCATCCTGGAAAAGGGTGCTGCCCATCCACTCTATCCATGCCCCTCATAATCTTGTAGACCTCTATTAGGTCACCCCTCAATCTTCGTCTTTCTGATGAAAACACTCAGAGTCTATTCAGCCTCTCCGCATAGCTAACACCCTCCAGACCAGGCAGCATCCTGGTAAACCTCCTCTGCACCCTCTCCAAAGCCTTCACATCCTTCTGGTAGTGTGGCGACCACGTTTGTGCGCAATATTCCAAGTACGGCCGTACCAAGGTTCCATACAACTGCAGCATCTCTAGCCAGTTTTTATACTTGATGCCCCATCCAATGAAGGCAAGCATTCCGTATGCTTTCTTAATGACCTTGTCCACTTGTGTTGCCACTTTCAAAGATCTGTGGACCTGCACACCCAGACCTCTGACTTTCTATATTCCTAAGAGTTTTGTCATTTACGGTATATTTCCCCTCTATGTTAGACAGAGGAGCTTCACCCGACTGACTGGTATCCTCTGCAGGAAAGATGGGTGTTGGTGGAAAACCTCCTTGCCTGTGACTCGACTCATCTTCCAGACAGTTAAGCATCCTGCTGGGTATTCACTGGTCACACACATGACGAATCATCAGTGGATGAAGTACATGAAAACTATCTGTACCCATGGAATAGTGCCTGGCATTGAAACACCAGCCTCTGGGCAGGAGAGGTAAAAGAGATTCACCATCTGCCTCTGGCCAACACCTCTCTGTTAATATGGAGTTTGGTTGCTCGTGTTGCCTCTCTGGCTAGCTTTAGAAATGAAATGTGTATACAGCTTACAGCCAACACAGAAGAAGAATCCTGGATGAACACATACCTCACATTCTTGCTTTAGTCAAAATTATTTAAAGAGTGGATTGATTTCATAGCAACAGCTGGGGCTTTGCACTCTCAAATGTCAATCATTGTGCATACCAGTCCAAAACAGGCCCAGTCTCCAGGAAGCTGCTTATCAATGTTACAGCACCCAGTCACAGTGACCATTCAGAAACTGATCCCCACCCTCTCACCCTACAGCACCTCCGCCCCCTCCCCCCCCCCATCCCCTTCCCCTTCCCAAGCAACTAGTTCATCTTCTTTGGATCAATGGTGACTTATTTCTTGTTTCCAATCCAGTTTTCTGATAAGTCTAATGCACAATGTTTGTCCCTCTCCAGCAATGTTTTGAGGACATCCCTAAAGCGTTTCCACTATCCTCCTGGGAGTCTTGTGCCATATCCTCTTATACCATGATCGAGTTCCAAGTAAAGCAGTTATTTCAGGCATCTGGTCTGTTGTTTATGTGTCCGCTCACCCAGAAACTGAACTCCAGGTCATTATCCAGTTCTTCTCCAAAGCATATGAGAAATGGGGCCTTTCACTAACCACCTGGAAAATGAAGGTCTTCTTCCAACCAGCTCCCACAGCAAAACATCTCCGCACATTAATTAAGATCAACAGCACGATCCTGGAATATGTGGACTATTTTCCATAACTTGGACGCCTCCTCTTGACGAAGGCATAGATGCCAAAGTTCATCATCGCCTCCAATGTGTGAGATCAGCCTTCAACCAATGAGAAAAATAATATTTGTGTGCCCGACACTTAGGTTGTGGTTTACTGGACAGCAATGTTTCCCGCACTCTTGTACACTTTGGAGATTTGGAAACCTGCAGCAGGCACGTCAAAGAACTGGAGAAGTACAATAAGTGATGACTTCACACGATCCTCCAAATCTGGTGACAAGGAATGTGGTCCAACAGCAGCGTCCTTTCCCAAACCAATTTACCCTGCTCGACATCGAGAGGCTAATCAGTCAAAACCAGCTTCACTGGACGAGACATGTCATTTGTATGCATGAGACACCAGAGCCCCAAAGTAACTGCCCTAGTTCACCATCCTGCAGGCTTCAGTCTGCAGTGAGTCCACAGGAAGGAGCTGGTCATTGATGATGCAGGCCTCAGTCTGCAGTGAACCCCTCAGAGTTGGTTATCAACACTACAGCACTCAAACCAGAATGAACTCCGGGGAGTTGATTATTCACACAACAGCCCTCATCCCACCAGGGATGGGGTGCTGGTTCTCTATTATTGCAGCTTCTTTGCGATTGACTTATTTTGTATTTCAAATTGAATATTGTTATGGGCCAGGGTTTAGAGAACCCCAAAGTGAATCATGGAGGTCACCTGACCCACAACCTTTAATAGATTGTGGTATGGGGAGCACATGGCCCACTCTACAGGTGTGATACAGCCGAAATGGAAAAATACTTTTTAAAGCAAAACAATGTTTATTCTATGAACTCAAGTTAATCTATTTAAAACATAGTGAACATCTTAGCAACCATTAATTCAAATACAACCCCCAAAGAATACAACACTAAGTAATCCTTAATAACTTCCCAAACAACACCCAGAAGACAAAAGAAACACCTTTTAACAGAAGCACATTAGGTTTACATTCACTACTGAGAACATTTATAATTCTGAATTCACCAAATGATCAAGAGATAGTCTTTTCATGGCAGAGAGAACAGCAGTACACCTGCTTTGTCTGGCTTCAGCTCCAACACTGAAAACGAAACTAAAACGCACCCTGCAGCAAACAGCCTAAAATGAAAGTAAGAAGCTGACAGACAGCCCAGCTCCACCCACTCTCTGGCATCACTGATAAACATCCATTTCTTAAAGGTACTCTCACATGACAATATCTGTGAGTATTTATTCTGCGATAAAGTACGGGCTATCAGTAATTGTCTTAAAAACAGCTTTGCTGTTTATAATGTTCTTTCTGATCGTCCATAAAAATTTGACAAACTGAAAATAATCATTGTATTTCTACAGGCTGACAGCTCCATCTGCTGTTCATCTCCCAAAGTACAATCAATTTGGGCGACTGATTCCCAATATCAATGATTGTCCCAACCAAAGTGTGCAAGTTCATAGTTACGTTTTAAAATTTACAGAACCAGATATCTCTGAAAACACTCTTGATTACTGAGCAGCAAAGCTTGATAATGAGCAACTTTCTGGACAGTGCATTTAACAAATAAAAAATTTGTGGTCCGGTCTTTAAATATCTGCTGGCATGTCAGATACAACAGGAGTGTCTTACCAAGGATTTTCTGCATCATTCATTATAGAAATAGCTTCTACTGAAGGAGCAGAGAGTCCCAAAGACAGGAGTAGACCATTGCAAGGAAACAGACAAAAAGAGCACTATTAGACGCTAGCAGATGAAATACAGAAAAGGAGGAATAAGACTGTTAAAGTTTCACAGACACTCCCTCACCCAGAATTACAAACTGATTTTTAGGAATAATTTTAATTATCTCACCAAAGCCATTAAGATTAGACAAATTACCCTGTTTCTTTTTTCTCCAGGGCACCATTTGACACATTGATCACTATTATTACGAGCTTTGCTTTACATTGCAATATGGTTTAGGAGTTCCATAACCTTCAGTTTTCAAACTGTATTGCCATCTTCCTTTACCAGATTTACTTGCATGTATGCAGATTAAAACCCCTCCTAAACTTCAATAGATTGATACTATTACGGTCCCAGATAAGACTCCAAAAGCTGAACCGAATCCCAAATATTTTAGGTTATTTGTAAGACTGTGTGGAAAGAATGATTTACTCCAAGAGTGATTGCATGAAGAAATAGGGATTTGGTATTTTTAAAACAAAACTGTATTAGGAAAACAATATTAAACTCTTTAACTTCACACTCGAAAGGGATAGCTTACAATTACCCCTTTACATCACTACTCAATCCCCATCAAACAACAAGAAAAGAAACATACAGCTCTCAAACCATCTTAAAATCAGCATGACATAGAGTAATACTTGCTTTAGATAATAATATTCCTAAAATCCTCTATTCATCACAATACCAACAGATCTGTAACATATGCATTGATGCTCGTCATGATCTTCCTCATCATTTTCATGATTGGAAATAGTCTTGACTAGTTTGACTCCTCCTTTAAGATGTTTCTTCAAACTTGTGTCTTTGGCCAAACATTTGGTCGCCTGTTCTAATACCTCCCTATTTGGACTTGGACTGCTCAGATTCTGAAGCAGTCTATATCCAAATGTGGCAAGACAGTATCCAGGCTTCGGGTAACAATTGTGTCATGCAAGTCCCAGGCAATGTCCATCTCCAACAAGAGAGAATCTAACCATTGCTTCTTGACATTCAATGGCATTACCTATCATAGAATCATCGTAGAATTTACAGTGCAGAAGAAGGCCACTCGGCCCATCGAGTCTGCACCGGCTCTTGGAAAGACCACCCCACTTAAGCCCACACCTCCACCCTATCCCCATAACCCAGTAACCCCACCTAGCCTAAGGGCAATTTATCATGGCCAATCCACCTAACCTGCACATCTTTGGACTGTGGGAGGAAACCGGAGCACCCGGAGGAAACCCACACACACATGGGGAGAACATGCAGACTCCGCACAGACAGTGACCCAGCGGGGAATCGAACCTGGGACCCTGGAGCTGTGAACCAACTGTGCTAACCATTAATCCATGATCTACAAGGCACAAGTCTGAAGTGCGATGGAATACTCTGCCCTTGCCTGGATGAGTGCAACCCAAACAACACTGAAGAAGCTTAACAGCACCCAGGACAAAGCAACCAACTTAATTGGCACCCCATCCACAAACATTTACTCCCTCCACCACCAACACACAATAGCAGCAGTGCGTACCATCTACAAGATGCACTGCAGGAACTCACCTATATAATGGCTTTTCCTGTTGATTCTCTTATTTCCCACTTCTTTCACTTTGTTGTTATCATTTTTGATCCATGGATATTTAATGGGCATGAATCTTTTTTTTTAAATATAAATTTAGAGTACCCAATTCCAATTAAGGGGTAATTTAGCATGGCCAATCCACCTACCCTGCACATCTTTTGGGTTGTGGGGGCAAAACCCACACAAACACGGGGAGAATGTGCAAACTCCACACAGACAGTGACCCAGAGCCGGGATCGAACCTGGGACCTCAGCGCCGTGAGACCGCAGTTCCAGCCCTTTGCGCCACCGTGCTGCCGACATGTAGTTTTAAGTCGAGCAGAGGAAGTGAGGAACTCAAGCGTTGCAAAATAGTACAGTGTGCGATGAAGATTTATGGCCTAATTCTCCCAAAACATTTCTAAGTTATCTGTGGCGGGTTTTTCAGGGAGTTTACCGCCGGGTCTGCCAGAGAGTTCCTCACTGCTCTTCGATTAAATTTTTGGGGGCTTGGGGCGCTTCTCACCGGTTTAGGCCACATTTAGAATTTTTGTTCCGCACTGGGGAGCTGAATGCAGAGATTGGGCCGCCATTTTGAAATGGTGCCCCGATCTCTAAGTGAGCTTGTGGGTCCCCCCCACCCATGGGCAATATCACCCTCCACACACATGGACACTACCCCACACACCCCAAGTGAGGACACCTTGCTATCGGGTCCCTGATGATCCCTCCTCTTCAGGCCCCCCAAGCCCCCTTACAGCACCCCCTCCCTTCCAGGACCCCCACCAATCACCCCCAACCTCCCGGAGGCCCCTACTTACCTGCCCTGCACTCTCCCACCCTTCAACACCCCTCTTCCACCCTCATTTAGTGGGCATGTCCCCCCCTCACCCCCGGACCTTGGCAGTGCCACCCTGGAACCTGGCACCCTTGCACTGCCACCCTGGCATCCAGGCAGTACTCCTGCTGGCTTGGCAGTGCTAGGGTGGCAGTGCCAAGGTGCCTGCATTCCAGGGGGAGGGCCAGGGAGCAACCCTGACCACCCAGTAGTCTCCAATGGCCCGGGAGAACCCCTCGGGGAAGTCAAGGAATTGAGGGAGGCCGGTGGATCTCACACAGGTCGGTCATAAATTGGTTGATGACCTACTTCCGCGAACATCATTCGGTCACTGCACGCAGTGTAAGAAAGTGAACTGCTGCACACATTGCAAGAAGCTACAAAACTGCCACCGTGTAAGAAGCTTCAGTTCAAATTGCCAAAAGAGTCAGTTACTCCAAGATTAGACAGGAAACCGATCTTTCAAAAAAGGAGTCTAAGGAGGTTTGATGACAAATCCACGAGGAGATTTGATGACAAATCCACAAGAAGACTCAAACCATTACAACCAGATGACCCAGTCAAACTGGAAGATTCCAATGGGAATGGTCAAAGTATGCAAAGTTAGTGCAACAAGCAGATCCACATTCATATCTAATCATCACTGATGATGGCACTGTCTTAAGGAGAAACAGAAGAGCTCTGCTGAAAGTTCAGCAATCTTTTGTCATGAATCCACAAGAAGAAATTGTGAGCAATCCTAAGACAGTTGAAAAAGATACATTTCAGCATAAAGAGCCAGAACAAAATAAAAATACTCAAATGCAAGAAGAACAACAAGAAACATCCACAACTACAAATGAAGATGAAACAAGGTCACAAATTCAACCACTGCTCAGAAGATCAACAAGACAGAGATGGAAATCTGAGGGACTGAATTGATGATGGACTGTAAATTGTTAAATGTCATAAAGAATTATGTATATCACATTGTAATGTTAAACAAAGTCATGAATGTAAATAGTTACATTTCCAAAGGAAAGTGGATGTAATGAATGCATAAGCTATCTTGTATATAATGGTGCAAATGACCTCCAACCAGTAGGCGGCAGTGTAAGTCTTCTATGTGACTCTATACCTCGAGGAGTTGGGACTTAGTCATGTCAGTGGATAGTCATACTTGCAGTAGCTCTATGATAATTTATCAGTATTAGTAGTTTGTAATATATTTCTTATAGTTATCTTTACCAAGCATTTGTTTGATAATAAATTACTTTAACTAGTCAAGAACTAGATGTTCTTCTGTGCATCATTCACACTGACCAGGGCAGCAGAACGTAATAGTCCCAGAGGATCAAATAGAGTTTGAATGGGCCGATAGCACTCTCGCAATATTAGGGTGCCGGAGGTTATTGTTTTTATGGATGAGAAGAAGACATTCGATCGGGTCGAGTGAAGGTTTCTATTTGAAATTTTGGGTAGGTTTGGGTTTGGGCTGATGTTTGGCGCTTGGGTGAGTCTGTTGTATGTATCCCCAGTGGTAAGTGTACGTACAAATGAGATGAGTTCACAAAGTTTTGGACTGTAGACGTGAATGAGAGTGGGGCGTTAGTTTGGGCGATTGAGCCCTTGGCGATGGCCCTGCGAGGGTGTGTGGAGTGGCAGGGGATTGTGAGGGGCAGCAGGAAGCACCGGTTGTCGTTATACGCGGACAACCTGTTGTTGTTTGTGTCGGACCCACTGGAGAGTATGGGTAGGATCATGGGACTGTTGGAGAGGTTTGGGGCCTTCTCCGGTTATAAGTTAAATGTCGAGAAGAATGAGGTGTTTCCAGAGAATGCAGCGGGTGGGTGCCAATTTGGAGATGTTGCCATTCAAGTTAGCTAGGCAAAGGTTTAGGTATTTAGGGATTCAGGTGACGAGGGAATGGGCTACAATGTACAGGTTGAATTTGGCAATGTAAGTGGAGGAGATTAGGGGCTGGTTTAGCACGGGGGTAAATCGCTGGCTTTGAATGCAGACCAAGGCAGGCCAGCAGCACAGTTCAATTCCTGTACCAGCCTCCCCGAACAGGCACCGGAATGTGGTGACTAAGGGCTTTTCACAGTAACTTCATTTGAAGCCTACTTGTGACAATAAGTTATTTTCATTTTCATTTCATTTCATTTCATCTTATTGAACGATGGAGCAGGCTCTTCTTGCTTTAATTCTTATTTTATATATACTTTTGTCAAGCTTTGTTTGATAATGCACCTGTGAAGCACCTTAGGATGTTGAATCTGGATTCATTATTATTGTTCCAGCATTAGAATGTCTCAGCCTTTACCTCGGCCAAGAGTTATGGTCTTCTCATTTCCCAACCTATATTGGTTGAGGGAGAGCTCCAGGTTCATGCCTGTTTTCTGCTGTGAGTCTTTGTCCAGTAGCAACTGGCTAGGGCTGTCCAAACACATTTCACAGCGTCAGGAGAGAACTGAGACCTTCATTCCACTTTTGCTGGATTTGAACCCGTTTTCCAGAAGTGAAAGGGTGACATTCAACTCATCATACCTCAGATTTAACCCACTGAGTAACTTTAGATCAGATTTTAAATAATGGAACAACTGAGAACCTAACACAGACAATATATGTATTAGAAACAAGTTCCTTCCTCTCAGAACCCTGTATCCTAGAATCTCTAAATGTCCCACTTACAGGCTCACCACCCACAGTTGCTCATGTCAAAGTAGCAACATAAACCCTGCGTCTGCTTCAATGATTAAATCTCAGATCTTAAGTCACGTTCAACTGAGCAATTTGGAAGCAGAGCCAAGAACAGCTGTATTATTAACATAGTCCTGCCCTGAATTCCCATAACATTCGATTACTGCAGAGGTTACTCGCTGATTGTGACCTGGGGCTTCCCATGGTCCAGTTAGTCCCCTCTTCAGTTCACACAGTTTAAGCAGATGGAGTTTGTGGAGTACTAATGGGATTTTATTTCAACAGAACATCTGATGTTTTTCCTGATCATTCACAGAATAAATCCACTGAGTTTGGATCAAAGCCCCAAAGACCAAAAAGATTAAGGTTGGTTCCTGGGTCTATTCTAAGTTAGCTGACCTCAAATTACGTAGAAGTGGCCTCAGCAGCCCTGGACCCAGGATGGACTAAAATCGATGGAAAAATCCCAAATATTAAATCAGCCTGAAGACCTCTTTAATTGGAACTATCAACCATCCATGGTTAAAGCCACAATGGTGCAAACTATTGTATAGCATCCTTTCAATAGGCGCTCACACCTAGATTTTAGATGTATATCTGGTTTTAGAAGTTTCATTTAACTAGCCCCTAGAACAAAGCCCCTCTGTCCCAATTGATTTACAACCTGTCCTGGCCCAGTTTTTATTTTGCATTTGGTATGGAAAGAAAGGCCCATTTTGACAATTTCAAGTAAAATGCAGAGATCTCCTGAATTTATCACAGGTTGCGTATGAGATACCTGAGGGCCATCATTGTGACCATTTAAAATACAGTCCGATCCCAGACTGGGACAGTTGGGGTATGAGGCGAATGAGTTTCATTGGGCCTATGGACTTCTCGCTTGTTTTTATTGATCCCTGGACCGGCAAGCACAGGACTATTGAGTGTAAAATTCAAGCCACAGGGTAAATGGACCTCAATGAGCACAGTGAATGCTGTCAATCAAACAGCAGGCAGTCAAACAGGAGTACAGGAGCCAGGAGGTTATACTGAACTTGTACAAGACACTCATTACACCTCAGCTGGAATACTGTGTACAGATGTGGGCGCCACACTATCGGAAGGATGTGAACAGTTTGGAGCAAGTGCAGAAGAGGTTTACAAGAATGGTTCCAGGGATGAGAATCCTCAGTTATCAGGATAAATTAGAGAGGTTGGGACTGTTCGCCGTGGAGAAAAGAAGGCTAAGAGGAGATTTGACAGGGATGTTCAAGATCATAAACGGGGCTGGACAGAGTAGATAGGGAGAAATTGTTCCCGCTTGTAAAAGGATCCAGAACGAAGGGGCACAGATTTAAAGTGATTTGCAAAAGAAGCAAATGTGATGTGAGAAAAAACATTTTCACACAGCGAGTGGTTCTGCGTCTGGAATGCACTGGCTGGAAGTGTGGTGGAGGCAGGTTCAGTCGAGGAATTCAGGAGGCATTAGATAAGTATCTGAATAGAAACAATATGCGAGGGTACAGGGAAAAGGCAGGAGAATGGCACTAAATCATAATACTCATTTGGAGAGCTGGAGCAGTTTTGATGGGGTAAAAGGCCTCCTTGTGCATTGTAACAATTCCGTGATTTGTCACCTCAATACGGAGAGATATTAAAAAATGCAATATTCCTCCCTACATTACAAGGCCAATGTTGTACCGCAGGATTGATACCAAGATATGTCTGTCAATGTCTATTCTGGCATTGACTGGCCTATTTCAATACCATGTATCCAACGTAATCATTGAGCATTAGATATTAGGTTTCCACCAAAGTTTTCTCTCCTTCATGTTCCTCCTCCCTGCCCAATGCCGCTGACTCATGTCCCATGAGTGCTGAAGGTCAATATTCCTACTCACGAGGCCATGTTTCAGATCTGAAGGCAGTGAATTGGGCAAACTATCTAACATCAGGGATCATTGTAGCTCAGTTCAATCCTGTTCTGAGACTGAATCTACTCATAAGCCTTCATACAAGGGTTGCCAGATGGTGGTTTGGAGAAGGAAATGGAACTAATTGTTCTTCCCCAAACGTAACACTGGAGTCTAGAATGAAGAGGTTAGCAGTGTCACCCCAAATACTACCCAGGCTGAAATCAGCTTGTAATGATATGTAGTAACAGTGTATATAACAAATATATATGGCCTTCGACCACGAGGTGCCATGCAAGAGGAACAGGACACTGGAACCGGACAGAGCCAGTCTTGATCAGAGTTACAGGAACTGTTAGTAGCATGGTTAAAAGATCCATAGTTTGGTTAGCAATAGTTTAGTTAACCTACAGTTTATTCAACATTAAATGACTAGTCTTAAACTAGATGTTCTGTCATACACTGATTCATTTATTACCATAGTACACGGATATAACATGGTACCAGGGGTAATTTGAATGGCACAGTCGTCAAACAAAGAAGAAACATTGCTGGAGGAAAAACATGGTTCTTCAATGGAAAGTCTGAAATCTCCAGAACAGCTTCAACTTACTGGTAATGTGGATGGAAATTGGCACGTGTTTAAGCAGCGCTCACACTGTATGTCTCAGCTATCAGTTGCAGGCACAGCCAGACAAGAGAAAAGTTGCATTATTGCTCACAGTAACAGGCCGGCAGGCAATTGAAATATATAATACATTCATGTATGAGCAAGAGGAAGATAGCAAGAAATTTGATGCTGTAATCAAAACATTTGACAAACATTGTACCCCTAAGAAAATTAAACATATGAAAGGTTCATTTTTCAAATGTGCATGCAGAAGACTGGTGAATCATTCAATACTTTTCTTACTGACCTGAAGCTGAAGGCGCAGACGTGCAACTTTGTGACTTGGAAATTCTCCATGATTAGAGATGAAATTGTTTTTGGATTGCATGAAACTAAGGTGCGAGAGCGTCTTTTGTGAGAAAATTAGCTCCAATTAGAAGATGCCATAAAAATTTGCCATGTCAGCGAACTAGCTGCGCAACATGTTAATACATTTCATGCAAGACATTTTGACATGAATATTGCAAGTGATACAGCGCCATTGGTGCTGTGACGCACCTCCTTTCTACACCGTACCGGCAATACCACTTGATGAACTTCTGCCCACTTTTCATCCGCCTGCATAGATAAAGGTCTCCATTTTCTCATTAAGACATCATTTTTAAGGTAGTAAGATTCTGGGATTCATTCAGATTCCTCTTCCGTGTATGCTTTCTGACACATCTGTTTTATTTCTATATCTTTCTGTTGTAACTCTGCCAATTTTCCTGAACTAAAAATATCTGCTTCATCCTCCAGCTGTTCTTGTTCTTTTCCAACCATTTAATCAAAAATCGTTTCTGATAATTGCACTTCCACTTTATCTTCGCTATTTGATTTCTCCACTTGTCTTAACCTGTGACTTTGCGACCTTGTTACCACACAATCAGGAACAATCCCAGGATATTCATCCTTCAACACTTCAGTTGTCTTATTGAATGGCAAAGGGGGGCCAGATGGCCTACTCCTGCTCCCAGTTCTTATGTTCTTATGTACACCCGCTGCTGTCAGTATGACCTCCCATGGAGCGACCTCATGCCGCCGGGAAACCCATGGGCGGGGGTGCGTTGCCGGTGGGCACGGAAAATCCCAATGGCCAAACAATTCCAGCTGCTGAGTAATTCCAGCAGTTTCTCAATTTTTTTCAGATTTCCAGCATCTGCAGCATTTTGCTTTTGCAGTTGTTGCACACTGGCTTGAACCAACTTATAAACAGGCTCCAAATGGAAAGTTCTACTTCCAGGAGGCCTGAGCATCAGAAATTAATGTTACTTCCACTTGAAAATCTGATTGTAAACGGAGGTCAAACATGGTCCTCTTCATCAAAACGTTGACTGTAGGAAAACCAGAGCCAGAACATCAAACATCAGTTAAGCAAATGGTGAACTCCTATTTTCCACCCGAAATCTCAGTTGTCTCATGTTTTTGTGATGGTCTGACCTGTTGAGTGTCTAGCAATTGCTGGTTTATGTATTCAGCTGGTTCAATGGATGACTAAGGGCAAAGGATGGAGAATTGCTTATCAGACAGGACAAAATCAAGTTTCACAGCCAGGAGAGAATTTCTGCTCAAACAGCTAGCGACCTCAAACAAAACCATGGCCGGGATTCTCCCTTCTGGGGACTAAGTCCCCACGTCGGCGGGAGAACCACTCCGGCATCAACAGCCCCCGAAAGTGCGGAATTCTAGGTGGACGCCGGAGCGATTGGCGCTGCTCCAGCCAGTGCCGAAGGGATGGCGCGCGCCAAAGGGCCGCGTAATCTCACGCAGGCGCGGAACCGTCGGCATGGTTACGCGCATGCGCAGACCAGCTGGCGTATTTTGGCACATGCGTGGGGGGTTCTCTTTTCCGCCCCGGCCATGGCGGAGCACTACAGGGGCCGGCGCGGAAGGAAGAAGTGCCCCCACAGAACAAGCCCGCCCGCAGATCGGTAGGCCCCAATCGCAAGCCAGGCCACCGTGGGGTCGGATCCCTCCACGGCCCACAGAGGATCTCCCCCGCCGACCTATCTGCCAGGTCCCGCACCGGGTACGTGAGTTGAGTAATTCACGCCGGCGGGACTCGCCAAAAACGGACGGCCCCTCGGCCCATCGGGGCCCAGAGAATCGCCGAGGTGGGCCTCTGCCAACGGCACCCAACTGGCATGGCATGAATCCCACCCCCGCCCGAAAAGCAGCGCCGGAGAATACGGCAGCCGGCATCGGGGTGGTGGAGCGGGATTCACGCCGACCCCCTGGGTTTCTCCGACCCAGCGGGGGGTCGGAGAATCCCGCCCCATGT
Source organism: Scyliorhinus torazame (assembly GCF_047496885.1). Taxonomy (NCBI): domain Eukaryota; kingdom Metazoa; phylum Chordata; class Chondrichthyes; order Carcharhiniformes; family Scyliorhinidae; genus Scyliorhinus; species Scyliorhinus torazame. Next base: position 176,275,597 of record NC_092716.1, read on the forward strand.
ATTGTCTGCACACCCTCTATCCCTGTACACAAAAAAGAAACTCCATTCAGAAAACAGTTAGCATAAAACTAGTTTAAATGTGGCACATTTAACTCAACTAACATTTCATATGACAAGATTTACATATAAGGGAAAAAAAATCCTTCAACAAGACACAAGATGGAGCTCATATCCATCACATCCATCTTCAGGCAAGGACGGTAGTTTTTTCCCCCAGTTGTTTGAGTCAGACTTTAAGGTTTTATTTACGATGTTATTATTCATTAATTGAATCCAGTCACTCACAAACAAACCCCTTTGATCTGTCAGGATGTGCTTTGATACTTTCTGCAGAATTAATTATTTATATAGTAAGGGCTGAGGAACTGTGGTTCTGATGGCGTCTTGATACTGGCTGAAGAGAGATATTTACTTGCCAATAGATTCTGGTGCTAACTGTACTGTACACTATGGATCAGATAATTAACAAGAGAAACTGTGTAGAGGCTGTGTAAATCCAGTCTGCAATGTCCCAGATATAGGGCGTTATTCTCCGGAAAGCGTTCCAAGTGTGGTAGCGAGCGGGAATTGGTGCGAGTATCCCGGCACCCGGCCCAGCGAGGCCGGCAACGCTATTCAACATTAATTGGACCACTTAACGAGGCCTCACGGGTTTCTCATCACAAATCACGGCTCTCCAGCTGATTCACAGGCACCGCGCTTGCCAGCCCCCCCGCTAACAAGATCAAGCAGCACTTAAGCTGCAGTTGCTCAGTCAACCCCAGCCAACTCACAAATAATGGTGCTGAGGAGACCGGTCCCAGGATTCGGGAATACAGACCTAGGGAGGCTCCTAGACGCAGTGGAGGCCAGAAGGGATGTCCTGTTCCCCCGAGCGTCCCGGACATTCAGCCACAAGGCAGGCAGTGCTGCCTGGGATGAGGTGGCAGCAGTTGTCAGCTAAGGGAGTGTGACCAGGAGGACTGGCCTTCAGTGCCGTAAGAAGGTCAACGACCTACACCAGGCAGCACAAATGAGTAGACACCAATGCACCCCAAACACCCCACAAGGGAGCACTTCAAAGCAACCTCCCCCCCCCCCTCCCGCCACACCACCACAACTCTGAGTGTGTCTCCTCAGGAAAATCTCTTCCATGATCGTCGGGATGGGGCCCAGACTGGCGGAGGGGTGCCGGACTTAAGAATCCTCACCTCTTTTGAGGAGCGTGCCCTAGAGCTGACCGGTGTGGCAGAGCAGCGCGGAGGCTGGCAGTCACCGCAGAGGTGAGGAACCATTGGGCTCCACCGGGGGACCTGTCAAATGTGGGTAGTGATTGCCTTACTGACTGACCCATCCCTCTAACTGACCACATGTCCATTCTCCCACAGGCCCTTCAGCCAATGGAGTCAGCACATCCCGGGCGGCACCCGCTCCTAACTCCTAGGAGAACACCTCGAAGGAGAGCTCCGAGTGTGCAAGCATTACAGTCGCGGCACAGCTGTCATCCCCAGCCACCACCAGCGCAGATACACACACCTCGGTGGGACATGTTCGTGGTCAGGCTTCGAGAGCACAATCTGGTGAGCACCACATCGCTGCTGATGTACATGAGGTGAAGGCAGGAATCCTCAGGCGAAACAGCAGTTGGAGGTCTGCTGGATCCCTGGACCCAGTGGAATCCCAGCCTGACGCTGAGCCTGTGGTACAGAGCTACCCGGAGCTGTTGGAGATGGTAGGGAGCAGTCGGGACATTCAGGGGAGATGTCAGTGTCACTCCAGCAGTTCCATAGCCGATTGTAGGGGTTCCACAGGCTAAGGGTGTAGGAGATGGTGCCGACAATGCCTGGCACCGAGGCCATTACTGCTAGTGTGGTGACTGCAGTGGAGAGCCTGGTGCACGATATCGGCACCATGAGTGAAGGTTTCCAAGGCGTCGTGCAGTCGGTGACAGCCATGGCTCAGGGTCTCGGCAGAATGTTCGACTCGTTGGGGATGTCACCCAGCACCAGGCCAACCTTGGTGAGGTTCTGCGGGGCATGTCCTGCTCTCTGGGAATGGCTGAGGCGCTGCGGAGCTTGTCTCAGTCGCAGGTGGGCATTGCTGAGGTGCTGCAGAGCATGGCCCAATCACTAAGGAGCATCGCCTCAGATGTCGACCACCATGGTGCAGACTATGGGGAACCACCTGGGCTGGCAGAACCAGATGATGCAAGGGCAGCAGAGGCTCAAAACAACGGCCCCTCCATCCCAAGGGAAACCCTAGTGCCCTATGGGCACCGACCAGGGGCGCTGAGTGCCAACCGGACTCACCCCTCTAATGAGGCCACGTCTCAAGGGGAGCACATGGGAAAGGGCGGCACAGCTGTGCATGTGCCGCCCGGGGCATCGAAGGCCATGGGATGAGGTAGGCAGCTGGCTCCATCCACCTCAGATGTGCATCCTGGGGAAACACCAAGGTGTAGTGGTAGAGCTAGGAGTGCCAAGTTGAGGATCACTGAGGGCACCGGGGGAGGGAACACATGAAACACCTTAACACCTTTTTGCACAACCATTATGATGCCTCTGTCACTTTCTTCTGCAATGCGGGCTAACCTCCGAACCCTTTGCCCATCTCTCAAGGCATCACCCCCACCCCCCTACCCCTTGGGTGCTCACCCACCCTCCGGCCGTGGACATGTCCCGGAGCTGTGTCACATCCCCTGGGTGTTGTTTGGATGTTGGCTGCTGCGTGTTGGTGTTGCCTCCCGCAGTGTTCGGGCAGTGTCCAGGCATCAAGGTGTGATTGGGATTCTAGGCAATGACTCCCACATGCTACATGGCCCACCCACCCACAGTAATCCACTTGTGGGGCGAGATTCTCCGACCCCCCGCCGGGTCGGAGAATCGCCGGGGCCTGGCGTGAATCCCGCCACCGCCGGTTGCCGAATTCTCCACCACCGGACATTCGGCGGGGCCGGGAATCGGGCCGCGCCGGTTGGCGGGCCACACCCCCCCGATTCTCCGGCCCGGATGGGCCGAAGTCCCGCCGCTAAAATGCCTGTCCCGCCGGGGTAGATTAAACCACCTACCTTACCGGCGGGACAAGGCGGCGCGGGCGGGCTCCAGGGTCCTGGGGGCGGCGCGGGGCGATCTGGCCCCGGGGGGGTGCCCCCACGGTGGCCTGGCCCGCAATCGGGGCCCACCGATCCGCGGGCGGGCCTGTTACGTGGGGGCACTCTTTCCCTTCCGTCTTCGCCACGGTCTCCACCATGGCGGAGGCGGAAGAGACTCTCTCCACTGCGCATGCGCTGGGATGCCGTGAGCAGCCGCTAACGATCCCGCGCATGCGCCGCCAGGAGATGTCATTTCTGCGCCAGCTGGCGGGGCACCAAAGGCCTTTTCCGCCAGCTGGTGGGGCGGAAATTCGTCCGGCGCCGACCTAGCTCCTTAAGGTTGGGGCTCGGCCCCCAAAGATGCGGAGCATTCCGCACCTTTGGGGCGGCGCGATGCCCGACTGATTTGCGCCGTCTTGGGCGCCAGTCGGCGGACATCGCGCTGTTTCCGGAGAATTTCGCCCATGATGTGTGAAATGCTCACTTAACCATGATTCCCAATTCCCTATTAGCAATAGCCTTCAACCGTGGAGCAAGAGGCCTCAGCAGTCGGTGGGAGTTATGGGTGGCCATTGGGGCAGGCCAGCAGGGACAGGGATTGCCCCCGGAACGTGTGCACACGATCCAGGGGTTGGCATGGTGGTGTCCCGAGTGGTTGCTCATCGGTTGCCCCCGGAGCACCTCCCCCTCATCCATGGTGGCCCACCCCTGTGGATGGTCCCCCACCGCCAGTCGCGGATCCCTCACCACCCCCCTCCACCGAGTGCTGGGATGCCAATCCCGGTGCCCCAGGGCTCTTTGCCTGTGAGCAAAGATGGCTAATCGCCTCCTCTGCTCCCCACAGAAGCCCTTCCGCCAGGTTCACGTTTTTCAAAAGGAGTACTAATCGGTACCAGTGTGACCACTTGCTGGGGAGGGAGCTGAATGACAGGAGGCCGTTGGATATGGTGTGGCTCTCATTAATTGTATGGAAATGGGGCTGAAGTGGTGATAATTGGTTTCTCGCCATGCTACAGCGAGGTCACAGTTTTGCCTATGGGAGCGGGTCGGTTGCATCACAAACTGTTTGGCACCTGGTGGGGTTCTCGTTTTTGGCCTCTCCCGCTATTCACCGGCCTTGTTCTGCTTGAGCGAGAGCATAATGAGGCCAGATAATTGTATGTAGTGGTGAGTGAGGGAGGGTGGGGATGTGGGTAGAGAGATAAAGAACAATGAACAAAGAAAATTACAGAACAGGAACAGGCCCTTCGGTCCTCCCAGCCTACGACGATCCAGGTTCTTTATCTAAACCTGTCACCTATTTTCCAAGGATCTACTTCCCTCTGTTCCCCGCCCGTTCATATATCTGTCTAGATGCATCTTAAATTATGCTATTGTGCCTGCCTCTACCACCTCCGCTGGCAAAGCGTTCCAGGCACCCACCACCCTCTGCGTAAAAAACTTTCCACGCGCATCTCCCTTAAACTTTCCCGCTCTCACCTTGAAATCGTGACCCCTTGTAATTGACATCCCCACTCTTGGAAAAAGCTTGTTGCTATCCACCCTGTCCATACCTCTCATAATTATGTAAACATCATTCAGGTCCCCCCTCAACCTCCGTCTTTCCAACGAAACAGTCCTAATCTACTCAACCTTTCGTCATTGCTAGTACCCTCCATACCAGGCAACATCCTGGTGAACCTCCTCTGCACCCTCTCTAAAGCATCCACATCCTTCTGGTAATGTGGCGACCAGAACTGCACGCAGTATTCCAAATGTGGCCTAACCAAAGTCCTATACAACTGTAACATGACCTGCCGACTCTTGTAGTCAATACCCCATCCGATGAAGGCAAGCATGCTGTATGCCTTCTCGACCACTCTATCGACCTGCGTTGCCACCTTCAGGGTACAATGGACCTGAACTCCCAGATCTCTCTGTACATCAATTTTCCCGAGGACTCTTCCATTGACCGTATAGTCCGCTCTTGAATTAGATCTTCCAAAATGCATCACCTCGCATTTGTCTGAATTGAACTCCATCAGCCATTTCTCTGTCCAACTCTCCAATCGATTTATATTTTGCTTTATTCTCTGACAGTCCTCCTCACTATCTGCAACTCCACCAATCTTAGTATGATCTGCAAACTTGCTAATCAGACCACCGAGACCTTCGTACAGATCATTTATGTATATCACAAACAACATTGGTTAGAGCACGATCCCTGTGGAACACCACTAGTCACCTTTCTCCATTTTGAGACACTCCCTTCCACCACTACTCTCTGTCTCCTGTTGCCCAGCCAGTTCTTTATCCATCTAGCTAGTACACCCTGAACCCCATACGACATCACATTTTCCATCAACCTGCCATGGGAAACTTTATCAAACGCCTTACTGAAGTCCATGTATATGACATCTACAGCCCTTCCATCATCAATTAACATTGTCACTTCCTCAAAGAATTCTATTAGGTTTGTAAGACATGACCTTCCCTGCACAAAACCATGCTGCCTTTCACTGATAAGCCTATTTTCTTCCAAATGTGAATAGATCCTATCCCTCAGTATCTTCTCCAGCAGTTTGCCTACCACTGACGTCAAGCTCACAGGTCTATAATTCCCTGGATTATCCCTGCTACCCTTCTTAAACAAAGGGACAACATTAGCAATTCTCCAGTCCTCCGGGACCTCACCCGTGCTCAAGGATGCTGCAAAGATATCTGTTAAGGCCCCAGCTATTTCTTCCCTCGCTTCCCTCAGTAACCTGGGATAGATCCATAAGACCATGAGACATAGGAGCGGAAGTAAGGCCATTCGGCCCATCGAGTCCACTCCGCCATTCAATCATGGCTGATTTCAACTCCATTTACCCGCTCTCTCTCCATAGCCCTTAATTCCTCGAGAAATCAAGAATTTATCAACTTCTGTCTTAAAGACACTCAACGTCCCGGCCTCCACCGCCCTCTGTGGCAATGAATTCCACCGACCCACCACTCTCTGGCTGAAGAAATTTCTCCTCATCTCTGTTCTAAAGTGACTCGCTTTTATTCCAAGGCTGTGCCCCCGGGTCCTAGTCTCCCCTGCTAATGGAAACAACTTCCCTACATCCACCCTATCTAAGCCATTCATTATCTTGTAAGTTTCTATTAGATCTCCCCTCAACCTCCTAAACTCCAATGAATATAATCCCAGGATCCTCAGACGTTCATCGTATGTTAGGCCTACCATTCCTGGGATCATCCATGTGAATCTCCGCTGGACCCGCTCCAGTGCCAGTATGTCCTTCCTGAGGTGTGGGGCCCAAAATTGCTCACAGTATTCTAAATGGGGCCTAACTAATGCTTTATAAAGCTTCAGAAGTACATCCTGCTTTTATATTCCAAGCCTCTTGAGATGAATGACAACATTGCATTTGCTTTCTTAATTACGGACTCAACCTGCAAGTTTACCTTTAGAGAATCCTGGACTAGGACTTCCAAGTCCCTTTGCACTTCAGCATTATGAATTTTGTCACCGTTTAGAAAATAGTCCATGCCTCTATTCTTTTTTCCAAAGTGCAAGACCTCGCACTTGCCCACGTTGAATTTCATCAGCCATTTCTTGGACCACTCTCCTAAACTGTCTAAATCTTTCTGCAGCCTCCCCACCTCCTCCATACTACCTGCCCCTCCACCTATCTTTGTATCATCGGCAAACTTAGCCAGAATGCCCCCAGTCCCGTCATCTAGATCGTTAATATATAAAGAGAACAGCTGTGGCCCCAACACTGAACCCTGCGGGACACCACTCATCACCGGTTGCCATTCCGAAAAAGAACCTTTTATCCCAACTCTCTGCCTTCTGCCTGACAGCCAATCGTCAATCCATGTTAGTACCTTGCCTCGAATACCATGGGCACTTATTTTACTCAGCAGTCTCCCGTGAGGCACCTTATCAAAGGCCTTTTGGAAGTCAAGATAGATAACATCCATTGGCTCTCCTTGGTCTAACCTATTTGTTATCTCTTCAAAGAACTCTAGCAGGTTTGTCAGGCACGACCTCCCCTTACTAAATCCATGCTGACTTGTCCTAATCTGACCCTGCACTTCCAAGAATTTAGAAATCTCATCCTTAACAATGGATTCTAGAATCTTGCCAACAACCGAGGTTAGGCTAATTGGCCTATAATTTTCTATCTTTTTCCTTATTCCCTTCTTGAACAGGGGGGTTACAACAGCGATTTTCCAATCCTCTGGGACTTTCCCGGACTCCAGTGACTTTTGAAAGATCATAACTAATGCCTCCGCTATTTCTTCAGCTATCTCCTTTAGAACTCTAGGATGTAGTCCACCTGGGCCCGGAGATTTATCAATTTTTAGATCTCTTAGTTTCTCTAGCACTTTCTCCTTTGTGATGGCTACCATATTCAACTCTGCCCCCTGACTCTCCGGAATTGGTGGGATATTACTCATGTCTTCTACTGTGAAGACTGACGCAAAGTACTTATTTAGTTCCTCAGCTATTTCCTTGTCTCCCATCACAAAATTACCAGCGTCATTTTGGAGCGGCCCAATGTCAACTTTTGCCTCCCGTTTGTTTTTAATGTATTTAAAGAAACTTTTACTATCATTCCTAATGTTACTGGCTAGCCTACCTTCATATTTGATCCTCTCTTTCCTTATTTCTCTCTTTGTTATCCTCTGTTTGTTTTTGTAGCCTTCCCAATCTTCTGACTTCCCACTACTCTTTGCCACATTATAGGCTTTCTCTTTTGCTTTGATGCATTCCCTAACTTCCTTTGTCAGCCATGGCTGCCTAATCCCCCCTCTGATAACCTTTCTTTTCTTTGGGATGAACCTCTGCACTGTGTCCTCAATTACTCCCAGAAACTCCTGCCATTGCTGTTCTACTGTCTTTCCCACTAGGCTCTGTTCCCAGTCGATTTTCGTCAGTTCCTCCCTCATGCCCCTGTAGTTACCTTTATTTAACTGTAACACCTTTACATCTGATTCTACCTTCTTTCTTTCAAATTGGAGATTGAATTCTACCATATTATGATCACTGCCTCCTAAGTGCTCCCTTACTTTAAGATCTTTAATCAAGTCTGGCTCATTACATAACACTAAGTCCAGAATGGCCTGTTCCCTCGTGGGCTCCATCACAAGCTGTTCCAAAAAGCCCTCCTGTAAACATTCAATGAATTCCCTTTCCTTGGGTCCACTGGCAGCATTATTTACCCAGTCCACCTGCATATTGAAGTCCCCCATGATCACTGTGACCTTACCTTTCTGACATGCACTTTCTATTTCGTGGTGCATTTTGTGCCCCCGGTCCTGACCACTGTTAGGAGGCCTGTACATAACTCCCATTTTGGTTTTTTTGCCTTTGTGGTTCCTCAACTCTACCCACACAGACTCCACATCATCTGACCCTATGTCATTTAGTGCTATTGATTTAATTTCATTCCTAATTAACAAGGCAACCCCCCCCCCCTCTGCCCACCTCCCTGTCTTTTCGATAGGTTGTGAATCCCTGGATGTTTAAATGCCAGTCCTGAACCCCCTGCAACCATGTTTCTGTGATGCCTACCACATCATACCTGCCAGTCACAATCTGGGCCACAAGCTCATCTACCTTGTTCCGTACACTGCGCGCATTTAAATATAGCACCTTTAATTCTCTATTGACCGTCCCTTTTTGTTTTCTTAGTGTGGTGGACCTTGGTTTACTGAGCCTTTCCATACACTGTGTCATATTTTGTGGGATGGGGACTATCGTAACCTCTCCTGAGTTTTGTCTTTTCGTGCTTTTTTGTATTCCTAAGCAGCTACGCTTCCCACTGATTACTTCACCTCTTGGTTCCCTGACTTTCCCTTCCCCCCCCAATCTTTAGTTTAAAGTCCTATTGACCACCCTATTTATTCTTTTCGCCAGAACACTGGTCCCAGCTCGGTTCAGGTGGAGACCATCCCAACGGTATAAGTCCCCCCTGTCCCAAAACTGATGCCAGTGTCCCATGAAAAGGAACCCCTCTTTCCCACACCACTCTTTCAGCCACGTGTTAACTTCCCTTATTCTTGCCTCCCTATGCCAATTTGCACGTGGCTCGGGCAGTAATCCGGAGATTATGACCCTTGAGGACCTGTTTTTAATTTGAATCCTAGCTCTTTATAATCTCTAAACAGGTCCTCTTTCCTAGACTTGCCTATGTTGTTGGTACCGACATGGACCACAACAACTGGATCCTCCCCCTCCCTCTCCAGTATCCTTTCAAGCCGGTCAGAGATGTCCCGCACCCTAGCACCGGGCAGGCAACATACCATGCGGGACTCTTTATCCTGCTCACAAAGGATACTATCTATCCCCCTGATAATAGAATCCCCTACAACTACAACTTGCCTATTTACTCCCTCCCCTTGAATGGTTTGCTGAACCATGGTGCCTTGGTCAGCTGACTCATCCTTCCTGCAGCCCTGTTCGCCATCCACACAGGGAGCAAGTGCCTCATACCTGTTGGACAGAGTCAAGGGCTGAGGCTCCTGAGTTCCTGACTGCTGGTTCCCTTTACCTGCCTGACTTGCAGTCACACCCTGCTGTCCCTGGCCACTGGCAGGATTTAAACTACTTACTCTGACAGGTGTGACTGCCTCCTGAAACACAGTGTCCAGGTAAGTCTCCCCCTCCCGGATGTGCCTCAGTGTTTGAAGCTCAGACTCCAGCTCATCAACTCTGAGCCGGAGATCTTCGAGCAGCCAACACTTACTGCAGATGTGGTCGCTGCAGCTCGCAATGCGATCTGCCAGCTCCCACATCAAGCAGCTCAAGCACATCACCTGACCAGCCATCACTAATTAATTAATTAGTTTAATTTAAGTTTATGAGTTTAGCTGTGTTTTTTTTAAATTTGGGGCAGATTTGCTATCAACCACTCAGATCACAGCTTCCCTCTGACGTCACTTTTGGGGGAAAAACTGGAAAACAGGAAGTTTCCGTTAGGTTTTTATACTCACAGAGACTGCTCCTCCTCCTCCGAACGGCTCCCGAAATTAGGCCCGAAGAAAGAGAGAGAACAAAACAGTAGGGAAAAAGCACCTTCTCCCACTCTTCACCGAATTACCTCACTGCACCAAATTACCAAATTCTCACTCGGTCTGTATCTCTCTCACTCAGGCTGTGTGTCCTTGACCTGCGCAAACCCATCCGGACCTGGAGACTTGTCCACCTTAATGCCTTTTAGAATACCCAAAACTTCCCCCTTCCTTATGCCGACTTGACCTAGAGTATTTAAACATCCATCCCTAGCCTCAACGTCCGTCATGTCCCTCTCCTTGGTGAATGCTGATGCAAAGTACTCATTAAGAATCTCACCCATTTCCTCTGACTCCACGCATAAATTCCCTCTGTTGTCTTTGAGTGGGCCAATCCTTTCTCTAGTTACCCTCTTGCTCCTTATATACGAATAAAAGACTTTGGGATTTTCCTTAATCCTGTTAGCCAAAGATATTTCATGACCCCTTTTAGCTCTCTTTATTGCGCGTTTGAGATTTGTCTTACTTTCCTGATATTCCTCCAATGCTTCATCAGATTTAAGTCGCCTAGATCTTATGTATGCTTCCTTTTTCATCTTAGCTAGTCTCACAATTCCATCCGTCATCCATGGTTCCATAATCTTGCCATTTCTATCCCTCATTTTCACAGGGACATGTCTGTCCTGCACTCTAATCAAAGACTCCCACATTTCAAATGTGGATTTACCCTTAAAGAGCTGCTCCCAATCCACATTCCCTAGCTCCTGCCGAATTTTGTTATACTTGGTCTTTCCCCAATTTAGCACTCTTTCTTTAGGACCACTCTCGTCTTTGTCCATGAGTATTCATAACTTATGGAATTGTGATCGCTATTCCCAAAGTAATCACCGACTAAAACTTTAACCACCTGGCCGGGATCATTCCCCAATACCAGGTCCAGTATGGCCCCTTCCCAAGTTGGACTATTTACATACTGCTCTAAAAAACTCTCCTGGATGCTCCTTACAAATTCTGCTCCATCTATGCCTCCAACACTACATGAGTCCCATTCAATGTTGGGGAAGTTAAAATCTCCCATCACGACCACCCTATTGCTCCTACATTTTTCTATAATCTGTCTACATATTTGTACCTCTACTTCACGCTCGCTTTTGGGAGGCCTTTGGTAAAGTCCCAACAATGTTAGTGCACCCTTCCTATTTCTTAGCTCTACCCATATTGCCTCAGTGCTCAAATCCTCCATCATGCCCTCCTTAATCATAGCTATGATATCATCTCTGATCAGTAATGCAACTCCTCCACCCCTTTTACCTCCCTCTCTATCCCTCCTGAAGCATCTATACCCTGGAATATTTAGTTGCCAGTCTCGCCCTTCCCTCAACCAAGTCTCCATAATACCAATAACATCATATTCCCAGGTACTAATCCAAGCCCCAAATTCATCTGCCTTACCTGCTACACTTCTCGCATTGAAACATATGCACCTCAGACCACCTGTCCCTTTGCGTTCTTCATCTCTTCCCTGTCTACTCTTCCCCTTAGTCACATTGAGTTTATTATCTAGTACCTTACTGGCTTTAGTTGCTGCCTCTTTACTGACCTTTAACTTCCTAATCTGGCTCCCATCCCCCGGCCACATTAGTTTAAAACCTCCCCAACAGTGTTAGGAAAAGCACACCCTAGGATATTGGTTCCAGTCCTGCCCAGGTGTAGACCATCCGATTTTTAATGGTCCCACCGCCCCCAGAACCGGTTCCAATGTCCCAGAAATCTGAACCCCTCCCTCCTGCACCATCTCTCAAGCCACGTATTAATTCTGACTATTCTTGAATTTCTACTCTGACTGTCGCATGGCACTGGTAGCAATCCTGAGATTACTACCTTTGAGGTCCTACTTTTTAACTTATCTCCTAACTCCCTAAATTCTGATTGTAGGACCTCATCCCGTTTTTTACCTATATCGTTGGTGCCTATATGCACCACGACAACTGGCTGTTCACCCTCCCCCTTCAGTATGTCCTGCAGCCGATCTGAGACATTCCTGACCCGCGTACCCGGGAGGCACATTCCATTCGGGAGTCTCGTTTCGACCACATAAACACCTGTCTACTCCCCTTACGATTGAATCCCCTATGACTATAGCCATGCCAGTCTTTTTCCCGCCCTTCTGTGCAGCAGAGCCAGCCACGGTGCCATGAGCCTGGCTACTACTGCCTACCCCTGGTGAGTCATCTCGCCCAACAGTATCCAAAACGGTATACCTGTTTTGGAGGGAGATGACTGCAGGGGACACCTGCACTGCCTTCCTGCACTTTCTCTGCCTTTTGGTCACCCATTCCCTGTCTCCCTCACCAATCCTAATCTGCGGTGTGACCAACTCACTGAACGTACTACCCACGACCTCCTCAGCATCGCGGATGCTCCAAAGTGAGTCCATCCCCAGCTCCAGAGCCATCATGCGGTCTAACAGGAGTTGCAGCTGGACACACTTCCCGCACATGAAGGAGTCAGGGGCATCGGCCGCGTCCCTGAACTCCCACATTGAGCATGAGGAGCATAACACGGGTCTGAGATCTCCTGCCATTTTTACACTTTACCTTAACTGATTACAAATATAATATCAAATAATGAATAAGTGAAAGGAATAAGGATTTTACTTACCAATCACAATACTTACCAACCCACGAAGAGTTACATTTCTCCCAGCTACTTACCTTCCCGACAGACCCCTGGCCACTGCTCCCGCCGACAATCTGAAGCTATAACTTGCGGATAAAATAAAAATAAAAATAAAAGAGAGAGCGTACCTGATATTCACTCACCCACTTAGGTTAGAAGAGGTGGAAGGGTGGGAGACACTACAAGTGTAGTGTCTCGGGTTTAGCAACCGCCCAACTTAAATAGAGGTAAAAATCAAACACTTAAGCACCTACCTGATTCCCAAGCTGCACTCCGGCTCCCTCTCTCTCTCCTGCTCACGGAAATGAAGGCCGCTGGAACCTGGGGGCAAGTTTAAACACCTACCTGAATCCCAAGCTGCACTTGGGCTCTCTCTCCTGCTCCCGAAAATGAAGGCCGCTGGAACCTGGGGGCAAGTTTAAACACCTACCTGAATCCCAAGCTGCACTCGCTGTGATCCGGCTCTCTCTCCCGCTCCCGAAAATGAAGGCCGCTGGAACCTGGGGGCAAGTTTAAACACCGACCTGAATCCCAAGCTGCACTCGCTGTGCTCCGGCTCTCTCTCTCTCTCCCGCTCCCGGAAATGAAGGCCGCTGGAACCTGGGGGCAAGTTTAAACACTTACCTGAATCCCAAGCTGCATTCGCTGCGCTCCGTCTCGCTCTCTCTCTCTCCCGCTCCCGGATAGTGGTAGCATCATGCCAAGATGGTGAAACACACTCTGAACAGGCCAGTACGTGGCTGGGGCAGTGGCACAAGGAGCTACCCGCCTTAAAGCCATTGACTGATTAAACTCATTGCAAAAGATCTCACTCGGGCAGATTAAATAAGCTATTTGCTTCTCATGACTCTCTCTTGCTCTCCATCAGGTCTCCCTTATGCAATCAATTCAGAAACCAGCCCAAATGGAATCCACCAACATGATGCTTTTTCTAGCAGTTATAATTACCATCCCTTAAGGTATGGGATAAAGATGCCCATTGTTTTGAAAATAGAACTTCATGATTCATATATTTTAACATAGAAACATAGAAAAAAGATGCAGGAGTAGGCCATTCGGCCCTTCAAACCTATACCACCATTCAATATGATCATGGCTAATCCCATTCCCGCTTTCTTTCCATACACCTTGATCCCTTTAGCGGCAAGGGCCACGTCTCACTCCCTCTTGAATCCCCTTCCCGGCTTGGGTCACTGTCTGTGCAGAGTCTGCACGTTCTCCCTGTGTCTGCGTGGGTTTCCTCCGGGTGCTCCGGTTTCCTCCCACAAGTCCTGATAGACATGCTGTTAGGTAATTTGGACATTCTAAATTCTCCTTCCATGTACCCGAACAGGCACCGGAATGTGGCGACTATGGGATTTTCACAGCAACTTCATTGCAGTGTTAATGTAATCCTACTTGTGACAATAAACATTATTATTATTATTAACTCCAGTGAGTACAAGCTCAGTCGATCCACTCTTTCTTCATATGTCAGTCCTGCCATCCCGGGAATTAGTCTGGTGAACCTTCGTTGGACACCCTCAATAGCAAGAATGTCCTTCCTCAAACTAGGAGACCAAAACTGCACACAATACTCCAAGGTGTGGCCTCACCAAGGCCCTGTATAACTGCAGCAAGACATCCCTACTCATATACTCAAATCCTCTCGCCATGAAGGCCAGCATACCATTAGCTTGTCCTTTTCACTGCACACAATGTCTTCCAGCTTAGCGTCATCTGCAAATTGGGAGATATTACATGCAATTCCTTTGCCCAAATCATTCATGTATATTGTGAACAGCTGGGTTCCCAGCACTAAATCCTGCGCTACCCCACTAGTCACTACCTGCAACTCTGAAAAGTACCTGTTTATTCCCACTCTCTGTTTCCTGTATGCCAACCAGTTCTCTATCCACGTTGTTATGGGCGAGGTGTTTTCAGAACCCCAAAATGTAACATGGAGTTCAACCAACCTCTCCCTTTAATGGATTTGTTGCTTTTCCGAGCACACGGCTTTTTCCCAAGGTGTGGGATACAATTATGGACAAGTGGGTTTTTAAACACAAAATACTGTTTATTCCATGAACTCAACTTAACATTGTAAATAAACATTGGATCTCTTAACACCCCTTACTTCAAAGATAACTCAGAAAATATTGCAACAGTAAATAATTCCTTAAAATGTTCCTTCAAACGTCCAAGAGACTTAACACCTTTAAACAAAATCACATCAGGTTAAAGGCTTTACAATTATGAGTTTAAATCACCCAAATGATCCAGAGATGGTCTTTTATGGCAGAGATCTCAGCTCACTGCAAAACACAGACACAAGCCCAGCTCTTTTCCTCCAAACTGCAACTTCAGCTCTCTGGAAACACACAGACACACACAAGCTGCTTTTTCAAACTGTAAAACTAAACTGCAAAATGGCTGACCTGAGCTCAGCCCCACCCACTCTCTGACATCACTGTTTTCTTAAAGGTACATTGCTTAAACATCCATGTCTTAAAGGTACTCTCACATGACAACGTCAATACATTACCCCCAATACCATGAGCTTTAATTTTGCTCACTAATCTCTTGTGTGGAACCTTGTCAAAAGCCTTTTGAAGTCCAGATACACAACATCCACTGGTTCACCCTTGTCCACTCTACTGGACACATCCTCAAAAAATTCCAGAAAACCTGTCAAGCATGATTTCCCTTTAGTGAATCCATGCTGACTTGGATCAATCCTGTTCCCACTTTCCAAATGCTCAGTTATTTCATCCTTAATAATTGACTCCAGCATTTTCCCCACCACTGATGTCAGGCTAACCGGTTTATATTTCCCCATTTTCTCTCTCCCTCCATTTTTAAAAAGTGGGGTTACATTAGCTGCCCTCTAATCCATTGGAACTCTTCCAGAGTCTATAGAATGCTGGAAAATGATCACCAATGTGCCCATTATGTCTAGGGCCACTTCCTTAAGTACTCTGGGATGCAGAGCATCAGGCCCTGGGGACTTATCGGGTTTTAATCCCATCAATTTCCCCAATATTATTTCCTGACTAATAAGGATTTCCTTCAGTTCCTCCTTCATGCTAGACCCTCTGCCCCCTAGTATTTCCGGAAGGTTATTTGAGTCCTCCTTAGTGAAGGTCGATCCAACGTATTTGTTCAACTGGTCTACCATCTCTTTGTTGCCCATTATGATTCACCTGATTCTAGCTGTAAGGGACCTACATTTGTCTTCACCAGTCTTTTTCTCTTCACATATCTATGGAAGCTTTTGCAGTCCATTTTTATATTTTCTGCAAGCTTACTCTTGTATTCTATTTTCCCCTTCCAAATTAAACCCTTTGTCGTCCTCTGCTGAATTTGAAATTTCTCCCAATCCTCAGGCTTGCTGCTTTTTCTGGCCATTTGTATGCCTGTTGTTTGGCATTAATACTATCCCTGATTTCCCTTGTTAGCCATGGTTGAGCTACCTTCCCTGTCTTATTCTTGCACCAGACGGGGATGTACAATTGTTGAGGTTCATCCATGTGTTCTTTAAGTGTAGATGTATAACTTTTAGTTTTGGGATTTGAATTTTCAACTACTTTTAATTTATTCATGGGATGTGAGTGGCACTGACTAAGCCAGCATTTATTATCCATCCTTAACGGCCCTTGGGAAGTTGCTGGTGATCAACTGCAGTCCATGTAGTGCAGGTACACCCACAGTGCTGTTAGGATGGGAGTGGCTTAGAGGGGAACTTCCAGGTGGTGGTGTAAGACAGATTGCAAAAAGCAGAATTTAAAAACTGGTAAACACTCCAAATTACAATTCAAAAGATAGTCCACATGTATTTTGTTTTTATTCATTATGGAATGTGGCCGTCACTGGTCAGGCTAGCATTTGTTGCCCATCCCTAGTTGCCCTTCAGAAGGTGGTGCTGAGTTGCCTTGTTGAACCACTGCCGTCCTTGAGGCATAAATACACCCACCATGCTGTTAGGGATGGAGTTCCAGGATTTTGCCCCAGCGACAATGAAGGAACGGCAATATATTTCCAAATCAGGGTGGACAGTGACTTTCAGGGAAACCTCCAGGTGGGCTTTCCAGGTATCTGCTGCTCTTGTCCTTCTGCATGGTAGTGGTCATAGGTTTGGATGGTGCTATCTAAGGAACCTTGGTGAGTTACTGCAGTGGAGCTTAGATGGTACGCACGGCTGCCACTGTTTATTGGTGGTGGAGGGTTTGAATGTTTATTGAAGGAGGATCAATCAAGCGGGCTGTTTTGTCTTGGATGGTGTCAAGCTTCTTGAGTGTTGTTGGAGCTGCACTCATCAGCTGCACTCATCCAGGCAAGTGGAGAGTATTCCATTACACTCCTGACTTGTGCCTTGTAGATGGTGGACAGGTTTTGGAGGGTCAAGAGGTGAGTTACTTGCTGTAGGATTCCTAGCCTTTGACCTGCCTTGGTAGCCACAGTATTGATATGGCTAGTCCAGTTCAGTTTCTGATCAATTAGCTTGGCTAGGGGTGCGGCAATTTCTGGTGCACAAGTCTTCACTACTATTGACGGAATATTATCAGGCCCAAAGCCTTTGCAGTATCCAGTGCCTTCAGCTGTTTCTTGATATCACGTGAACTGAATTGTATTGCTGAAGACTGACATTTGTGATGCTGGGGACCTCTGGAGGAGAATGAGATGGATCATCCACTCAGCACTTTTGGCTGAAGTTTGTTACGAATGCCTCAGCCTTGTCTTTTGCACCTTTGTGCTAGACTCCTCCATCATTGAGGAAGGGGATATTTTTGGAGCCTCCTCCTCCAGTGAGTTGTTTAATTGTTCAGCGCCATTCACGGCTGGATGGGGCAGGATTGCAGAGCTTAGATCTGATGCATCCATTGTGGAATCACTTTGCTATTTCTATTATTTGCTGCTTATGCTGTTTGGCGCACAAGTAGTCCTGTGTTGTAGCTTTACCAAGTTGATACCTCATTTTTCGGTATGCCTGACGTTGCTCCTGGCATGCTCTCCTGCACTCTTCATTGAACCAGCGTTGATCGCTGGCTTGGTAGTAATGGCAGAGTGGGGGATATGACATACCATGAGGTTGCAGATTGTGGTTGAGTACAATTCTTCTGCTGCTGAGGGCCCACAGCGCCTCATGGATGTCCAATCTTGATTTGCTAGATCTGCTAAAGTCTATCCCATTTAGCATGGTGGCAATGCCACACAAGATGGAGGGAATCCTCAATGTGAAGATGGGACTTTGTCTCCACAAGGACGGTGCGGTGGTCACTTCTACTGATACAGTCATGGACAGATGCAGCTGCAGCAGGCAGATTGGTGAGGATGAGGTCAAGTATGTTTTTTCCTCTTGTTGGCTCCCTCACCACCTGCTGCAGTCCCAGTCTAGCAGCTACGTCTTTAGGACCTAGCCAGCTCAATCTGTGGTGGTACTACCAAGCCACTCTTGGTGATAGGCATTGAAATCCCCCACCCAGAGTATATTCTGTGCCCTTGCCACCCTCAAGTGCTTCCTCCAAGTGGTGTTCAACATGGAGGAGTGCTGATTCATCAGCTGATGGTGGTCGATATGTAGTAATCAGCAGGAGGTTTCCTTGCCCGTTTTTAACCTGAAGTCATGAGACTTTATGGGGTCCAGAGTAAATGTTGAGAACTCCCAGGGCAACCCGCCCAAATGTGTACCACTTTATTTCCACCTCTGCTGGGTCTTCCTGCCAGTCTGACAGGAATGGTCAGGGTGCTGCCTGGGACATTGTCTGTAAGGTATGATTCTGTGAATATGACTATGTCAGGCTGTTGCTTTTTTAAAAATAAATTTTGTGTACCCAATTACTTTTCCAATTATGGGAAAATTTTAGTGTGGCCAATCCACCTACCATGCACATCTTTTTGGGTTTGGGAGTGAGGTCCATGCAGACATGGGGAGAATGTGAAAACTCCACATGGACAGTGACCCAGGGCCAAGGGCCAAGATCGAACCGGGTCCTCAGCGCCGTGAGGCAGCAGTGCTAACCATTGTGCCACCATGTCGCTCATGTCAGGCTGTTGCGTAACTAATCTTTGAGTCAGTTCTCCCAACCTCGGTACAAGCCCCTAGATGTTAGTAAGGCGGACATTGCAGGGTCGACAGGGTTTGTCATTGTAGGGACCAGTGCCTGGGTCGATGCCGTCCGGTTTAATTTTTTTTGTGTGTTTTCATAACATTTGAATACAACTGAGTAGCTTACTACAGAGGGGATTTAAGGGTCAACCACGTTGCTGTGGGTCTAGAGTCCCATGTAGGCCAGGCTAGGTAAGGATGGCAGATTTCCTTCCCGAAAGGATTGAACCAGATGGGTTTTTATGACAATCAACAATGGTTTCACAGTCATCATTAGACTTTGCCACATTGGGATTCAAACCCGGGACACCAAATCATTATCCTGGGTCTCTGGATTACTCATCCAGCAACAATACCACTACGCAATCACCTCTCCTCACAGGATCATAGGAGTTAGAATTAGAGGTGTGAAAACAATAAATAGCCGATCTTCTCTTAGCTTCCGAATGGAGCCAGTGAGTCTGATAAGATTGCAGTTATCCCCGTTAGAGATATAAATTATTTGTGTGGGTTCCGGAATCAAAAGGCTGTTTTGAAAGTAAAGCTAATTTGTTCTTAATCTTTATCTGGCACAGCCTAGGTGTACCACATTGTCATGGGGATATATTGCAAGGTTTTTATTTTGTTTTGTGTTTATCTCTGTGATGTTCTCACTGAAACAGGCAATCAGCTTGGTGGAGGTTTTCAGACAGACAGTTGACGAGATCATGGGTTGGAAAGAAGCTGTTGATCAGGACCAGAGGATGATCAGAAACCAAGGGCGATTTTTGATTTGGATTCACTAGCAAAAATGCAATTAGGTCCATGCTTGAGCTGGGGTGCCTTCAATCCTGTGAGGAAGAAGGATAAATACGGCAATTTTCGGGAACCTTGGATGACAAGAGATATTGTAGGCCTCGTCAAAAAGAAAAAGGAGGCATTTGTCAGGGCTAAAAGGCTGGGAACAGACGAAGCCTGCGTGGAATATAAGGAAAGTAGGAAGGAACTTAAGCAAGGAGTCAGGAGGGCTAGAAGGGGTCACGAAAAGTCATTGGCAAATAGGGTTAAGGAAAATCCCAAGGCTTTTTACACGTACATAAAAAGCAAGAGGGTAGCCAGGGTAAGGGTTGGCCCACTGAAGGATAGGCAAGGGAATCTATGTGTGGAGCCAGAGGAAATGGGCGAGGTACTAAATGAATACTTTGCATCAGTATTCACCAAAGAGAAGAAATTGGTAGATGTTGAGTCTGGAGAAGTGTGTGTAGATAGCCTGGGTCACATTGAGATCCAAAAAGACGAGGTGTTGGGTGTCTTAAAAAATATTAAGGTAGATAAGTCCCCAGGGCCTGATGGGATCTACCCCAGAATACTGAAGGAGGCTGGAGAGGAAATTGCTGAGGCCTTGACAGAAATCTTTGGATCCTCGCTGTCTTCAGGGGATGTCCCGGAGGACTGGAGAATAGCCAATGTTGTTCCTCTGTTTAAGAAGGGTAGCAAGGATAGTCCCAGGAACTACAGGCCGGTGAGCCTTACTTCAGTGGTAGGGAAATTACTGGAGAGAATTATTCGAGACAGGATCTACTCCCATTTGGAAGCAAATGGACGTATTAGTGAGAGGCAGCACGGTTTTGTGAAGGGAAGGTCATGTCTCACTAACTTGATAGAGTTTTTCGAGGAGATCACTAAGATGATTGATGCAGGTAGGGCAGGTGATGTTGTCTATATGGACTTCAGTAAGGCCTTTGACAAGGTCCCTCATGGTAGACTAGTGCAAAAGGTGAAGTCACACGGGATCAGGGGTGAGCTGGCAAGGTGGATACAGAACTGGCTAGGCCATAGAAGGCAGAGAGTAGCAATGGAAGGATGCTTTTCTAATTGGAGGGCTGTGACCAGTGGTGTTCCACAGGGATCAGTGCTGGGACCTTTGCTCTTTGTAGTATATATAAATGATTTGGAGGAAAATGTAACTGGTCTGATTAGTAAGCTTGCAGACGACACAAAGGTTGGTGGAATTGCGGATAGCGATGAGGACTGTCGGAGGATACAGCAGGATTTAGATTGTTTGGAGACTTGGGCGGAGAGATGGCAGATGGAGTTTAATCCGGACAAATGTGAGGTAATGCATTTTGGCAGGTCTAATGCAGGTAGGGAATATACAGTGAATGGTAGAACCCACAAGAGTATTGAAAGTCAAAGAGATCTAGGAGTACAGGTCCACAGGTCATTGAAAGGGGCAACACAGGTGGAGAAGGTAGTCAAGAAGGCATACGGCATGCTTGCCTTCATTGGCCGGGGCATTGTGTATAAGAATTGGCAAGTCATGTTGCAGCTGTATAGAACCTTAGTTAGGCCACACTTGGAGTATAGTGTTCAATTCTGGTCGCCACACTACCAGAAGGATGTGGAGGCTTTAGAGAGGGTGCAGAAGAGATTTACCAGAATGTTGCCTGGTATATTGGCTATGAGGAGCGGTTGAATAAACTCGGTTTGTTCTCACTGGAACGAAGGAGGTTGAGGGGAGACCTGATAGAGGTATACAAAATTATGAGGGGCATAGACAGAGTGGATAGTCAGAGGCTTTTCCCCAGGGTAGAGGGATCAATTACTAGGGGGCATAGGTTTAAGGTGAGAGGGGCAAGGTTTAGAGTAGATGTACGAGGCACGTTTTTTACGCAGAGGTTAGTGGGTGCCTGGAACTCGCTACCAGAGGAGGTGGTGGAAGCAGGGACGATAGTGACATTTAAGGGGCATCTTGACAAATACATGAATAGGATGGGAATAGAGGGATACGGACCCAGGAAGTGTAGAAGTTTGTAGTTTAGTCAGGCAGCATGGTCGGCACGGGCTTGGAGGGCCGAAGGGCCTGTTCCTGTGCTGTACATTTCTTTGTTCTTTGTTCTTTGTTCTAATCATGAGCTACGTAAAAAGAGTTGGAGTATAATGAACCCCACCACCCCCACCTCCTGCCACCTCTCACTTGTGGCCTGGATTCTTTGGCAATTATAGGTCTTGTGTGGGTGCATTACCGGCAGTGGGTGTGCCGAGCAATGAGGAACTGCCAGTCACTGATTGGCAGGCAGTTCTCAGTGGATGGGACTTCTGCTCAGTCCTTGATCTTGATGCCCAATTAATTAGTTGGGCAGCCCTTCCTGAATAAACGTGATGCGGACTTTCCGTTGGCTCTTCAGCCTCTGGGTGAGGCCTCCATTGCCTATGTTAAATTCTGCACATAAATATTTTGGTTACAAGAACAGTTCAGAGGTTAGGAATTCTGTGGCAAGTAATTCACCTCTCGACTCCCCAAAGCCTGGCCACTATCTACAAGTCACAAATCAAGAATGTGATTGAATACTCTCTACATGCTGGATGATTGCAGCTCCAACAATACTCAAGAAGCTTGGCACCATCCAGGACAAAGCAGCATCCTTGATTGACACCGTATCCACCACCTTGAACATTTACTCTCTCCATCACCAACACACAGTGGCAGCAGTGTACACCATCTACAAGATGCACTGCAGCAATTCACTAAGCCTCCTTTAACAGCACCATCCAATCCCATGACCTCTACTACCTTGAAGGACAAGCACAGCAGATGCATTGGAACATCACCACCTGAAAGTTCCAAACCCCCCCCAAGTAAAATCCTGGAACTCCCTTTCACATCAATACAATCCCAAAATTTCAGGCCATGAATATTGATCTTTTTTCATGCTTACACACAGGTTGTCTAAGGTTTATTTAATCTAAATTTAATGAGTGGGAGTAACAATTTATTGCACAAATCATTTAATTATTGGCATTCACAATTGCTCATGCAGGGCACTACTAGGATCAAAGAGATTAGGAGAGAACCAAAGTAATTCAGTAACTAGTTAAGGTTCGAACCAAACAGGAGGTGAGGGATACTGAAGAAGTTCTAGAGTTCCATACTCGAGGCGCAGAGAATGAGTGTGAAGGGATAAATTGCAAAGATTTCAAGCCTTGATTTCAAGGCTGAGGGTGTAGGAAAGAGGAAATATGTAGGATCAACTGTTGTGAATTTAGGAGAAAGAAGGGATGGAGAGTTCAAAGCAATAATGGACATACTTATACTGATAAAACAGGATTGGAAAAAAAGTGACTGAGAGCAAGAGTGAGAACTTAATGGGTTGACATGAGAGAAGGATTTTGTTTTGCATTTTATCTAACAGTGTAGGAGAGAGGAGTTAGAAGATTGCCCCTGGGTAAGGGAGCGGTATTTAAATCTAATCCAGTTTGGGCTATAGATTAACAGTTAACAGATGCTGCGGGGAAAAAGAAGTGCTTTCCACAAAAGAAATTTTAAAAGGGCGTTTGTGGAACTTTAACAACAAAAGATATGTGGAAGCTCCACTCGAAGCCAGAGGAGAAAGTAAGCTATGAATATTAATTGATCAGAAAGGACTGAGAGTGCAGGTACCAAAGGTAAAAGGATGTAACAGTTTAAGCAGCCTCCAGATAATTTCTCCCTCCTGCTCACATGAAAATTTGCTTCCTTCAGTGAGCATTTGCGATCAACCGGTTATATGTAAAGTATCTGTGATAGTCTGCCATCAGATGTACAATGAATCAGCAAAGACAGTAAGATATGATTGGCCATAATTAATGAATAAAATTATTACGCATTTAATGAATAGAATCTGTGTTGTAGCATGTACATTTACCTCATCTGAAAAGTGGAAAACTCCATTACACCACCATTGAGAATTTGGCTCAGTCATTGCACACAGTAATTTGATTGGGTAAAGTTGTCCTTTATTAGTGAAGTACAAGCATGTTGGGCACGTTATTTGGCACAAGGAGGACAAGCACATTTAAAGTACTAGAATCTAGCAAGAATTATACAATTGAACACTGTGCCTATATGGGATCCAACCTGTTCCCGTACCAGCCTCCCCGAACAGGCACCGGAATGGGGCGAATAGGGGCTTTTCACAGTAACTTCATTTGAAGCCTACTTGTGACAATAAGCGATTTTCATTTCATTTCATTTCATTTTCATTTCAACCTAATTTGTCATTTTTAGACTATTAATGTTCATTATACATACACTGATGGCTACAGATTATCCCTGCATGATCCCAGTTTCATTTCAATATGTGTACAATTAGTCCCAAATTCTATGCATAGTGCTAGATTATACCAGTGATGCTCATTTGCTGCCTGCTTCATTTTAATCTGGGAGTTCATTCAAAAGCCTTTCCCATTGTGAACGTTAACCAATTTGGGATTCAATGTTTCGTTTTCCGTTCAATTACAATTACCCCAGGTCCACCCAGCAAGCAAATGGCCCCCTAAGACCTGAACTTAAGTCCAGTATTGTTTCCCTTCTTGTAAGGATGTCCCAACCTCCTGTGGGCAACTTTCCACAGTGGGATGCCTGAAATGTGTGTGAATCACAGGCTCAGATCCATCACTCTGTCACCATGCGTCCCATCATTACATGGTGCAGTATTCCATGGTCTTCAAATACTAGGTGAGATTGTAACCCTTGACAAAATGTTTATGGGTAACACCAGACCAAAGCGCCTTCACACAAACTTATCCACCAGCTAAAAATCACATGGGGGGGATTTACGGGCCATTCTCGGCAGCAAGATCTTCCGGTCCCGGCGACGGCAAACCCCACAACAGCTTTCCCAACGGCGTGGGGCGAATTCAATGGGAAATCCCATTGGCATCAGTAGGCCCAAAATATCCCATTGCCGGCCAACAGTGGGCCATCTTCCTCCGCCGAGAAACACACCGCAGAGGGCAGGGAAAATCCCCCCCTACCATAACTTTTCCCTTTGATCATCTATGTAGGACTAAGCTCACATCTGATTGTTTAAGAACTCAAATGAAGTTGGTGTTGTTCAAAGATTGGGGGCAGAATTCCCCCTCCCCACACTGTGTTTTCCAGCAGCGGAGGCAGCTTGCCATTGGCCACCAGAAGGACCTTCCGGTTCTGTCCATGTCCACAGTGTTTTGCGTGGTTCATCTGTCTCACTGCCTTTAACGGGACAGGAAGTTCCTACCTGCGGGGAAGGCTGGAAAATCATGCCCTAAGACTTTCATTTTCTTCTTTCTAGGGGCTGATCCTCCTGAGCTACTGCATAGCCATCCAGTGCCTTGCCCAAGAAACCACTCTCATGCGTGAATTTAAACAGTAAATGTCAACAAGACTTTTCAATTCTGAGGGGGAGACTCACTGCCAATCCTGTTGCTGTTGAGTGTGTCTTCAAACAGCAGATATGTACTTTCTGGCAGGAGTCAAGCACAACCAGAAGCTGGAACCTATCCCACATTCGCCCCTGCACAGCACTCAGACCCATCCTCTATTTGCACATGGAGACCTCACAAGAAGAGATCATACTCTTGAGTCTATGCAGCCCCTCAATGTAATGGGTAGAAACTGAAGTCATTTACGTTTAAGTGATTCTCGAAGCAGAAATGCTACGGGTGATAGCAAATGCATGCACATACATACGGAACAATCAATATGAAAATACTACTGCAGGCAGCAAGGGGATAAGGAAACCACTCACACAGAAGCTTCCAAACTTTCAGAGTGGCTACTATTGCAAAGCAGCTGGATTTCATTCAGCGTACTAGCGATAACCAGGGTTTGCCAACATTAACCTGCAAAACTCAGTGGGCATGGATAGTGTGGGCCTTCGCACCAGAGGCATAGTAGTATCAGGCGACATGCAGTCTCTCCAAGGTGTGATGATTATACCTGAAGTCAGTTGCTGGATTACATTCAGTACCTACTATTATCTTCAGATAATCCTCCAAATTTATATTATAATGCCTTAATAACATAAAACGATGGGCCTTTCAAAGCTCACCCTTCCAATATTCTAATTTTCTCAGCACAGTGCCCACTGCATGTTTCATATGTGACACCTCTACAGACTCCAACCTAGATATTCCACTCCACCAGTTCCCCTTTCACCCACTACCAGAAACGTCATTGCGAGTATGATATGCCTTCCCCATTAAAAATAGGCAAAATGTCACGCAAGTGACAGAAATATGCCAGAATATATTTTCCTCATTTGTTCTCAGTAACACTGGAAAGCAGGAATACCTGCTAGTTTCTGGCATCCAGTATTCCTGTGGGAAGATGCAATGGATAAAAGTTGATGGGGACGGAAATCCATTCCAATCTTTCACCTTCAACTGAATTCTTCAAGCTCCCACCAGATAAACAACCAGCCAGTGGCCAGGGAACCTAATTTAAAAATGTGAATGACCTGATGGCATGGTGGCACAGTGATTAGCACTGTTGTCTTACAGCTTCTGGGACCAGATTCAATTACGGCTTTGGGTGACTTGTGAGGAGTTTGCACATTCTCCCTGTGTCTGCATGTGTTTCCTCCGGGTGCTCCAGTTTCCTTCCACAGTCCAAAGATGTGCCGGTTAGGTGGATTGGTCACGATAAATTGCCCCTTAGTGTGCAGGGATGTGCAGATTAGGGCGGGATGGACGGGGGAGTGGACGTGGGTAGAATGCTCTTTTGGAGGGTCAGTGCAGACTCGATGGGCCGAATGGCCTTCTGCACTGTAGGGATTCGTTAATTCTATGATTTTCACCCCAGAAATATTTAATTGTGTGTCCGTATAGTGGTCAGAATTTTTACCTTGTTGATGCCACTTTGTTAGATTTTCCACTTTTGTTGAAATCAAGTTTGTATCCCGTCTGGCAGATTATCCCAAGTACATCTTTTATGGAGGAGTCGCTTCTGGCATCTTCTTCGCAAATGCATATTTTTGCTCTCTGGCTAGCCTGGCATACCCTATTCTACAGTAATAATCAAGATTTAACTCATATAATACTTCATTTATTTCAATGAAGATTACCCATCACAGCAGCAGGCCTGAACATTAGACTAACAACCAAAGGACAGGCGGATGTTAATTCAGCATTCAGTTTCTTGAAGCTGCAGGTGTGAAAGATATTTTTTGTAACAGGCAATGCACATTGGCCAAATTTGCTCATTGCCGATCATGGAACTATTGATAACTAAGCAATGTTCCTCGGGAATTTTCTCACGATCAAAAAGGTGGCCATTTTATCAACATTATTTTAATCATAGGCAATGGGGAAATGAAGAACGTGCTGCCATCCACTTTTTTATTGCATAAAGGTCCAACAATATGAATGATGGAAACTGTCAGTCTGGTGTTCTAGCTGCATGCCCTGAACTGTACTAGATGATGGAAAAGAACCCATAAGTACACCAAAGCAAAATATTGCCCTCGGCAAGTCTAGCAGTATTCTGTGGAGAGAAAACCAGAGCTAACTTTTCACTGTGGTCTTTCTTCAGAGCCTGACAACCTGACTTCCATACCTTCAAATATCTGGGCCTAGGTGGCTAATTCAGTATTGAGATTTCGTAAACATAGCAACTTGAACAAGGAGCAGTGTCAATGTGTTTCTGCTGAATCCTGAGCTAATTGCACATGGATAGCATGCTTGCTTTCCAAATGCAGATTGTTTCGAAATTGGGAATGCTTTCAGAGTTTGTGCTTTTGCAGGTTAATGTTTTGTAAGGTAATTGGTCAGGATGTTATCTAATTACACCTTAGGAATAACAAACAGGGTTGGACTTGCATTGGGGTGAGGGTTTAGGGTAGGAGTGAGGGGATGGGGAAGAGCTCAGATGCCAAATTGCTTATTGATCCTGTTGAGAGCATCTGAAACAATATCGAGTTCCTGACGAAGTTCCTGTACAATGTTGGTGATGCTCTTGGTGTCTTTCAGAACCTCCACACTTTGTAAGTATGGGTTGTATCTCACAGCAAATGGGCGTTTGATGATCTTTGCAAACTCCCTTGAAAAACAAAGTTGATAAACTGAGGTTAGATAGTTATCTGTGTCACCACACCAAAAGTCCTGTTCTTAAGGTAGACTGGACAAAAGATCCCAGAATACAACCCTTTGTTAAGAAAGCTGGTCTCAGCTGGGAAAGCAACATAGCTTCAGTGATCCTGGGATGAAAAGGAAAAGCAGTCCGGGGTTCCCACTCCTAGTTATTGTTCATTATCTGCCTCTCATTAGTGCTGTTCAGATATCAAATAAGCTACATCAGTCCATTAGGCTGTAATGCACTGCTCCAAATAGCCTCTGGACATTGAATATAAAGGCTAAGACAGGAAGGGTGGCAACTTGAACAAGGTACCAGAGGGTTAAAAGTGTCATTGTTTTCTGGAGAAGTCAACAGAAAAGGGGAGAAGCATGTTCTTGGCCTATAATTATTATCTGCATGTGTACATTCCAGCAGGGGTCTTTGGATAGTGATCAGGAGCAGGAACCATGGTTTTCATTTCCATAATTAGAGAGAATTTTATTGCCAATTGTGGTGTCTTTCCCAAACCTGGGCTGTGATCAGATAAGTCAAATATCAAACCAGAGAGATTTCTGGTATTCCGGGCTCAACCAAGTGTCCCTTCACTTGTGTTGGCAGCAGTCTCATAATTTCTTCAAATCGCCTAAACAGATTGATTACTCTCATAGTCTATTTCAACAAGATGGTAAGAGTGGGCTGAATTGCTATTTAAAGATTTTCCTTGCACAAAGAGGGTAGCTTACCTCATTATTTATTGTGAATTTTATAGTTTAGTTAAGGGATGTTATAGTGATTGCCCCTTTAAGAACAACATAACAGAGTAAGGGTCACATGGCCTGTGTGACCAATCAGGATTCAGAGTGGAATCCCCTCATGGTGAGAGGGGTTCCTTAGCAGAGAAACATTGTGGGAGCTAGAGACAGCAAAGAGACCGCTGTACAATTCTTATTAATAAATATCTATTGTGTTGATTAATGAAGTCTGTGAAAATGCATCTTTGTAGATGTCACTGCTGGAGAATAGAGAATTTGGATATTCATTGTCACCATATAGAACAGGTTGGTGGAGGTAAAGGTCCCTTTTACTCACTTTCATTTCATTTCATTTCAATAATGTCATAGCCTCAACCTCACACAAACAACCAACTTCATCAGTATGACTTTTTTCCATTTTGCACAACAACCATTCTGCATTTTAATTAAGATGCTAATTTAGTGCCACAATGTTAATTTGGAGGGATTTTAGCATAATGTAGCAGCTGATAAGAACTGGATTGACACTGCACCAACCTACTTGGACCCTTGCAGCTAGCAGGCAGTTTTTATTGCAACAACTTGAGGTTGATTTAAGTACAAAAACCAGGGTTGAAAGTTTATTGTCCTATTCAGTCCTCAGCTACCACATTCTACTAGTCCTCCTGCTCACCTCATCTTCTCTTTTGCATCTTCAAAACTTTCTGAAACAAAATAGACATCTTGGAACGTGGTGATGAGACACTCCTGCTTGCTTGTGACTTTTGGGTCAAAAGGCTTCACCTTGGTGTTTCCTGCGAGTGAGTGCTGAAACATTACAGAAAGAGCAGGTTAGTATTCCTCAAAAATAAGACAAGCAACTGCAGGCCTTCTACTTTAAAAAAAAATCTTTATTGTCACAAGTAGGCTTACATTAACACTGCAATGAGGTTACTGTGAAAATTCCCTAGTCGCCACATTCCGGCGCCTGTTCGGGTACACAGAGGGAAAATTCAGAATGTCCAAATTACCTAACAGCACACCTTTCGGGAATTGTGGTAGGAAACTGGAGCATCCAGAGGAATCCCACACAGACTTGGGGAGAACGTGCAGACTCCGCACATACCCAAATCCGGGAATTGAACCCAGGACCCTGGAGCTGTGAAGCCACAGTGCTAACCACTGTGCTGCCATGCCACCCATATTCGTCTGCCTTTAAGGTTGGCGGGTGGGCTGATTAGCCAGGCGGCTTTTACATTATCCATGCCGGGATAAAATGTTAGGGTTGAAATTAAATGTTAAATGTGCCTGAGGTTTATGTTTGAATGCGCTGCCTAGACCACACTCAGTGGTGTTTTCCCATCGCAATTCATTTTTTACAGGCCAGCAGTTCTGCAGTGGCTGTTCCCCTGAGGGGGTACATTAGAAACACCAGCCCACACCCTCCCCTTTCTCGGTGCTTGCCCTCTCCCTGTCATCCCTGACACTTGAGCATTTCTCAGCGCACATCTCACACTGGCTAACCATTAATTGGTCAGCGTGAAATCACGTTCCGGAGCCAATCGCGGCTGGGAATATGCTCCATGTCCATCGAGTGTGTGCGCTCAACATGCGATTAATTCAGGCCTTTATCATAGAATTTACAGTGCAGAAGGAGGCCATTCGGCCTATTGAGTCTGCACCGGCCCTTGGAAAGAGCACCCTATCCAAGCCCACACCTCCACCCTATCCCCGTAACCCAGTAACCCCACCCATCCTTTTTGGACACTAAGGGCAATTTAGCATGGCCAATACACCTAACCTGCACATCTTTGGACTGTGGGAGGAAAGCGGAGCACCCGGAGGAAACCCACGCAGACATCAGGAGAACGTGCAGACTCCACACAGACAGTGACCCAAGCCGGGAATCGAACCTGAGACCCTGGAGCTGTGAAGCAACTGTGCAAACCACTGTGCTACCGTGCTTTATGTCAGATTGAAATGTTAATTATGTAGATCCACTGTACTACCAAGTCCTGGTTTGCTTAGAGTGATACTAACCTTCAGTTCACTGACAGAAGACAGCAGGCCAGCTCCATAGACTCTGAGTTGGCCATCTTGCTTACACAGACCAAATTCCACAGTAAAAAAGTAGCACTGTAAAATGAATCAATGATGAACAGACTTGAAATACAATCAGTCCCTTACATCAGATAGCTGTAGTTCCACATTGAATCACAATATTAATGTAACTTACTGTAGCTAGTTTCTGAACTGCTTCATCCGATGCTCCCAGAGAAGCCAAGCCAATCTCCTGGGAAAATTGAGCAAAGCTTGGTTCAGCCAGAAGAGGAACATGCCCCAACAGCTCATGGCATGTGTCACTGAAAAGGAAGTACAAGAAAAAAAATTGCTTTCAATTCCTGGGGGTAAATGCTATTTGGTTTTAATTATGTAGGCGATGGACAAAACATCAAACTGTAAAGGAACAATTAAAAATGCAATTAAAGATTTAATTCGAAAACCAACGTTGAAATGAGTGAAATAAATTTGAATTACACTCCATTTTGGAATTATAATACAACAAGGAAAGATTCACTATAATGTAGGTTCTCGATTTCTATCTTGGAACATGTTGAATGATTGTGCTTTCACAGCCCTCCGCAGTAGAGAATTCAAAATGATTCACCATCCTCCGAATGAAGAAATTCCTCCTCACCTCAGTGAGATCTTCAATGAAATCACCTTTTATTTTTCGAAAGTGTAAAGAATACAGACCAAGTTTCCTCAATCTTTCCTCTAAAAGAATCCCAGGGATTAGTCTGATGAATCTCTCCTACACTCCCTCCATGACAAGGATATCCTTCCTCAGATAAGGAGATCAAAACTGTACACAATACTCAGGTGCGATCTCACCAAGGCTTTATACAATTACAAGACACCTGGACTCAAATCGATGAATGTCAAACTACCATTTGCCTTTCTAATAGCTTGCCGTACCTGTATGCTAGATCTTAGTGACTCATGAACAAGGGCACCATGGTCCCTTTGGATATTAACACCTCTCACCATTTAGGAAATACTCTGCCTTTAGGTTTTTTCCTACCAAAGTGAATAACTTCACTCTTATTCATGTTATATTCCACCTGCCATGTTCTTGCCCATTCACTTAGCCTGTCTAAGTCTCCGTGAAGCCTCCTTGCATCCTTCTCACAACTTGCATTCTCACCTAATTTTGAGTCATCAGCAAATTTGGAAATATTACATTTGATCCCCAAATTCAAATCTAGATTGTGAACAGGTGTGGCCCCAGTACTGATTCTTGTGGTACCTCACCAGTAACAGCCTGCCATCCTGCGAATGACCCATTTATTCCCAATCTATTTCAGTCTGTTAACCAATTCTCAATCCATACCAATATATTAACGCCAATCCCATGTGTTAGAATCATAGAGGCAGGCAGCGAGTTCAAGACTCCCATCGCCCTCTGGGTAAAAAAGAGTTTCCTTACATCCCCTCCAAACCTCCTTTCCTTTACCTTGAATCTATGCACCCTGGTATTTGATCCCTCCACCAACGGGAAAAGCTTCTTCCTGTCTAGTCTATCTATGTTCCTCATAATCTTATACATCTCAGTCATGTCTCCCTTCTATCTGCTCTTCTCCAACGAAAACAATCCAAGTCTATCCCATCTCTCTTCATAACGAAAACTCTCCAGCCCAGGCAACATCCTGGTAAATCTCCTCTGGACCCTTTAATAGAATCATAGAATCCCTACAGTACAGAAGGAGGCCATTTGGCCCATCAAGTCTGTACCAGCCCTCTGAAAGAGCATGCTATCTAGGCCCCGTTCCCATTACCCCATCTATGGGAAATTTAGCATGGTCATTTCACCCAACCTGCACACCTTTGGTCTGTGGGAGGAAACCAGAGCACCCGGAGGAAACCCACGCAGTTACAGGGAGAATGTACAAACTCCACACAGACAGTCACCCAAGATTGGAATCGAACCCGGGTCCTTGGCGCTGCGAGGCAACAGGGCTAACCACTGTACCACCATGCCGCCCATAAGTGCTATCACATCTCTCCTATTATGTGGATTCTAGAACTACATAACCTCCCCGCTCTTAAATTCTGTGCCTCGCCTAATCAAGGCAAATATACCATATGCCTTCTTAACCACTGTATCCACCTGCTCTGCTACCTTAGGTGCATCCTAAGGCCCTGTTGTTTATCGTGTATTCCCTTGCCTTGTTTGTCCTGCCCAAGTGCAACACCTCACACTTATCCGGATTAGAACATAGAACATACAGTGCAGAAGGAGGCCATTTGCACCGACCCACTTAAGCCCTCACTTCCACCCTATCCCCCTAACCCAATAACGCCTCCTTTTTAAAAATAAATTTAGAATACCCAATTAATTTTTTCCAATTAAGGAGCAATTTAGCGTGGCCAATCCACCTACCTTGCACATCTTTGGGTTGTGGGGGCGAAACCCACGCAAACACGGGGAGAATGTGCAAACTCCACACGGACCGTGACCCAGAGCCGGGATCGAACCTGGGACCTCGGCGCCGTGAGGCTACAGGGCTAACCCACTGAGCCACCGTGCTGCCTACCAATAACCCCTCCTCACCTTTTTGGTCACTAAGGGCAATTTATCATGGCCAATCCACCTAACCTGCACATCTTTGGACTGTGGGAGGAAACCGGAGCATCTGGAGGAAGCCCACGCAGACACGGGGAGACCGTGCAGACTCCGCACAGACAGTGACCCAAGCCGGAATCGAACCTGGGACCCGGGACCCTGGCGCTGTGAAGCCACAGTGCTATCTATTTGTGCTATCGTGATGCCCACACACTGGATTGAATTCCATTTGCCACTGATTTGCCCATCTGACCAACTCGTCTATATCCTCCTGCAAGCGAAGGCTATCCTCACTATTTACCACGCCACCAATTTTCATATCATCCCCAAACTTACTGATCAACCCTCCTACATTCATATCCAAATCATTTATATAAACCACAAACAGCAAGGGCCCCAACACTGATCGCTGTGGGACCCCACTGGACACGGACTTCCAGTCAGAAAAGCACCCCTCGACCATCACCCTCTGCTTCCTGCCATTCAGGCAGTTCTGGGTCCAATTTACCAAATTCCTTTGGATCACATGGGCTCTTACCTTCGCTATCAGTCTCCCATGTGGGACCTTATCACAAGCCTTGCTGAAGTCTAAGTAGACTACATCAAATTAATTTCCCTCATCTACACACCTGGTCACCTCTTTGAAAAATTCAATTAAGTTGGTCAGACATGACCTCCCCTTAACAACACCATGCTGACAGTTCTTGATCAATCCCTGCCTCTCCAAATGCAGATTAATTCTGTCTCTCAGAATTCTGTCTCTCAGAATTGCTTCCAATAGTTTCCCCATCACTGAGGTTAGACTGACTGGTCTGTAGTTTCCTGGTTTATCCCTTCCTCCCTTCTTGAATAATGGTTCCACATTGGCTATCCTCCAGTCCTCCAGCACCTCTCCTGTCGCCAGAGAGGAATTGAAAATTATTGCCAGCACCCCTGCTATTTCCTCCCTTGCCTCACTCAACAGCCGGGGATACATTTCATCTGGCCCTGGAAATTTGTCTTCTTTTACTCCTGCCAGACTACTCAGACCTCCTCTCTGTCTAATAATCTCTTTAATTTTATTACAGTCCTTCTATCCCCACACTGTCCCTCTCATGAGTGAACACTAACACAAAGTATTAATTTACAACCTTACCGACATCCTCAGGCTCCACGCATAAATTACCACTGTGGTACTTAATGGGCCCTACTCTTTCCCTGTTATCCTTTTACCCTTAATGTACTTGTAAAACATTTAGATTTTCCTTTATTTTATCTGCCAGTCTCTTTTTAATGTCTCTTTTTGCTCTCCTAATTTCCTTTTTAGATTCTCTCTTGCACAATTCATATGCCTCTAGGGCTTCTGTGGTTTTGAGCCCTCAATATTTGCCATATGCCTCCATTTTTCTCCTTATCCAGTGCTGTATATTCCTCAATATCCAGGGTTCACTGGATTTGTTGGTCCCACACTTTTTCTTGATTGGAACATGCTGGCCCTGCACACTCCCTATTTCCTTCTTCAATGCGTCCCACTGCTTTGTCACATTTACCTAAAAAAATGTTTGCTCCCAGTTCACTCTGGTCAAATCAGATCTGGGGCGAAATTCTCCCGAAACGGCGCGATGTCCGCCGACTGGCGCCCAAAACGGCGCCAATCAGACGGGCATCGCGCCGCCCCAAAGGTGCGGAATGCTCCGCATCTTTGGGGGCCGAGCCCCAACATTGAGGGGCTAGGCCAACGCCGGAGGAATTTCTGCCCCGCCAGCTGGCGGAAACGGCCTTTGTTGCCCCGCCAGCTGGCGTGGAAATGACATCTCGGGGCGGCGCATGCGCGGGAGCGTCAGCGGCCGCTGACAGTTTCCCACGCATGCGCTGTGGTGGGAGTCTCTTCTGCCTCCGCCATGGTGGAGACCGTGGCGGAGGCGGAAGGGAAAGAGTGCCCCCACGGCACAGGCCGCCCGCGGATCGGTGGGCCCCGATCGCGGGCCAGGCCACCGTGGGGGCATCCCCCGGGGCCAGATCGCCCCGCGCCCCCCCCCCAGGACTCCGGAGCCCGCCCGCGCCACCTTGTCCCGCCAGTAAGGTAGGTGATTTAATTTACGCCGGCGGGACAGGCAATTTATCGGCGGGACTTCGGCCCATCTGGGCCGGAGAATCGGAGAATCGAGGCCCGCAAACCGGCGCGGCGCGGTTCCCACCCCCACCGAATATCCGGTGCGGGAGACTTCGGCAACCGGCAGGGGCGGGATTCACGCCAGCCCCCGGCGATTCTCCGACCCGGCGAGGGGTCGGAGAATGTCGCCCCTGATCTTATTAAAATTGGTCTTCCCCCAGTTTAGAGCTTTGATCTCAGGCCCATCCTTGTCCTTTTCCATAACAATCTTGAACCTAACGAAGTATAAGAACAAAGAACAAAGAAAATACAGCACAGGAACAGACCCTTTGGCCCGCCAAGCCTGTGCAGATAATGATGCCCTAACTAAAAACAAAACCTTCTGTCATTTCTTGGTCCGTATCCCTCTATTTCCTCCCCATTCACGTACCTATCCAGATGCCTCTTAAATGTTGCTAATATGCCTGCTTCCACCACACCCTGTGGCAGCGTGTTTCAGGCACCCACCACTCTCTGTGTGAAAAACTTACCCTGCACATCTCCCTTAAACTTTCCCCCACTTATCTTGAACCTGTGCCCCCTTGTAACTGACACTTCTACCCTTGGACAAAGCCTCTGACTATCCACCCTGTCTGTGCCTCTCATAATTTTGCAGACCTCTATCAGGTCTCCCCTCAGTGTCTGTCTTTCCAGTGAAAACAATCCTAGTTTATTCAACCTCTCCTCATAGCCAAAACTCTTGAGACCAGGCAACATCCTGGTGAACCTTCTTTGCACTCGCTCCAAAGCTTCCACGCCCTTCTGATAATGTGGTGATCAGAACTGCAAACAATTCTCCAAATGCGGCCTAATCAAGGTTTTATGTAGCTGCAACATGATTGCTCAATTCTTGTACTCAATGCCCCGGCTGACGAAGGCAAGCATGCCATATGCCTTCTTAATCACCTTGGTCACTTGTGTTGCCACTTTTAGGGAACCGTGGATTTGCACGCCCAGAACCCTCTGTATGTTAATGTTCTGAAGGGTTCTGCCATTTACAGTATAATTCATACCTAGATTTGATCTCCAAAATGCATTACTTCGCATTTGTCCGGATAAAACTCCATCTGCCATTTCTGTGCCCAAGTCTCAAATCTATCTATATCCTGTTGTACCCTCTGACAATCATCGACACGATCAGCAACTTCATTGCACCTGCAAACTTACTAATCAGACTGCCCATATTTTCCTCCAGATCATTTATACATACTACAAATAACAGAGGTCCCAGCTCTGATCCCTGCGGAACACCATTAGATGCAGATCTCCATTCTGAAAAACACACTTCCACTGCTACTCTCTGTCTTCTATAACCAAGCCAGTTCTGAATCCATCTAGTCAACCCACTGTCTCCAAAATGCTCCCCACTGATACTTCAAACACTTTCCCAGCTTTGTTGCTGAAAATTAAGTCCAGGACCACCCCCTATCTTGCGGGTTCTTGCATGTACTGGCTTAAAAAGTTCTCCTGGATGCATTTTAAGAATTCCGCTCCCTCTAAACCTTTCACACTATGGCTACCCCAGTTAATATTGAGAAAGTTGAACCCCCCCCCCCCCCCCCCCCGCTCCCCCACCCACAATCACTACCCTACCACTTTTACACTTCTCTGAAATTTGCCTACATATCTGCTCTTCTATTTCTCTTGGACTGTTAGGGGGCCTATAGAACACTCCCAGCAATGTGATTGCTCCTTTTTGGTTTTTAAGTTCCACCCACATGGCTTCAGTTGAAGAGCCCTCTAAGATGTCATCCCTCTTTACTGTTGTAATTGATTCCCTGTTCAAAATTGTGACACCCTCTCCTCTTTTACCTCATAGAATCATAGAATTTACAGTGCAGAAGGAGGCCGTTCGGCCCATCGAGTCTGCACCGGCTCTTGGAAAGAGCACCCTACCCAAGGTCCACACTTCCACCCTATCCCCATAACCCAGTAACCCCACCCAACATTAAGGGCAATTTTGGACACTAAGGGCAATTTAGCTTGGCCAATCCACCTAACCTGCACATCTTTGGACTGTGAGAGGAAACCGGAGCACCCGGAGGAAACCCACGCACACACGTGGATAATGTGCAGACTCCGCACAGACAGTGACCCAAGCCGGGAATCGAACCTGGGACCCTGGAGCTGTAACGCAATTGTGCTAACCACAATGCTACCGTGCTCCTTCCCGATCTCACATGAAGTTCCTGCATACTGAATTTTGAGCTGCCAATCATGCACCTCTCTCAACCATGTCTCAGTGACAGCAATGATATCATACCCCCATGTTTTAATTTGTGCCCTGAATTTATCTGCCTTGTCCGTCAGACTCCTTGCATTAAAATAAATGCCATCCAATTTTGCCAAACTCCCTTGTGACTTAACTAGTCTAGACATTCCATGCCTTCCTGACTCACTTAATGTCTGTTTGAATTTTGGCAGTGCATCTATCCATGCTGAACCTTCTCTCAGCATCCCACGCCCCTGCCAAGTTAGTTTAAAACCCTACCCAACAGCACATGCAATCCTTCTTGCATGGACACTGATCCCATTTCGGTTCAAGTGCAAATCGCCCACCTTGTACAGATCCCACTGTCCCCAAAAACAGTCCCAATGTCCCAGAAATCTAAAGCCCTCATTCCTGCTCCATCTCTCCAGCCACGCATTCATCTGGACTAATCTCCTATTTCTATACTCACTAGCACGTGGCACAAAAGGTAATCCAGAGACTACCACAGTCTAGTTCCTGCGTTTTAATTTACTTCCTAGCTCCCTAAAATCTGCTTGCAGGACGTCATCCCTTTTTCTGCTTATATCGTTGGTACCAATGTGTACCACAATATCTGTCTGTTTACCCTCCCCCTTCAGTATGGTCCGCAGCTGTTCAGTGACATCCCTGACCCTGGCACCAGGGAAGCAACATACCATCCTTGAGTCTCTTTTGTGGCCACAGAAATGCCTGTCTGTTCCCCATACAATTGAATCTCCGACCACTATATCACTGATATTCTTCCTCCTTCCCTCTTGGGCAGCAGACCCACCCATGGTGCCATGAAGTTGGCTGCCACCGCTTTCCCTGACATAGTCATCTCCGTCAATAGTACCCAAAATGGTACATCTGTTCTAATTTTGTTTACTGACAAAAGGGGAAGAATACAATTGAAATGGCCCATGTAGGTACCAATGACTTTGGTAAGATTAAGAAAGATCTTCTGCTCAGAGAGTATGAGCAGCTGGGAGCCAAATTTTTAAAAAACTACAAAGGTAGTAATCTCTGGATTATTACCTGAGCCACAAGCAAATTGGCATCAGGTAAACAGGATTCGACAGTTGAATGTGTGGTTCAGAAATTGCTGTGGGAAAACTGGGTTTAAATTCATGGGGAGCTGGCACCAGTTCTCGGGAAAGAAGCAGCTGTAGGGTTGGGAATTTGGCAGGGGGGTGGGAACCAAAACAAAGGTGAATTAACTGAAGGGGAACTAGAGAGTCGTGTCAGTAAGACTCAGAGGAAGAGCAGACAGGGTGTGGTTGCTGATCAAAGAGGGTCTGGTGGTCTGAAGTGCATTTGTTTCATTGCGAGAAGTGTAACAGGCAAGACAAATTAACCTAGAGCTTGGATTAGTACTTGGATCTATGATGTTGTTGCCATTACAGAGACTTGGTTAAGGGAAGGACAGGATTGGCAGCTTAACGTTCCAGGATACAGATGTTTCAGGCGGGATAGAGGGGGATGTAAAAGGGGTGGGGGAGATGCGCTACTGGTTAAGCAGAATTTCACAGCTGTACTGTGGGAGGACACCTCGGAGGGCTCATACAGTGAGGCAATATGGGTAGAGATCAGGAATAGGAAGGGTGCAGTCACAATGTTGGGGGTTTACTATAGGCCTCCCAACAGCCAGCGGGTGATAGAGGAACAGATATGTAGGCAGATTTTGGCAAGGTGTAAAAGAAACAAGGTTGTTATGGTGGGTGACTTTAACTTCCCCTCTATTGACTGGGACTCACTTAGTGCTAGGGGCGAGGATGGGGCAGAGGTTGTAAGGAACATCCAGGAGGGCTTCTTGAAACAGTACGTAGATAGTCCAACTAGGGAAGAGGCCGTACTGAATACGCCTGGCCAGGTGGTCAACGTGTCAATAGGGGAGCAGTTCGGGAACAGTGACCACAATTCAGTAAGCTTTAGGGTACTGATGGATAAAGATAAGTATAGTCCACAGGTGAAGGTGCTACATAGGGGGAAGGCTAATTACAACAATATTAGGCAGGAACTGAAGAATGTAGATTGGGAAAGATATTTGAGGGCAAATCAACATGTGGGAGGCTTTCAAGTGTAAGTTGATAGGAATTCAGGACCAGCACGT
Source organism: Scyliorhinus torazame (assembly GCF_047496885.1). Taxonomy (NCBI): domain Eukaryota; kingdom Metazoa; phylum Chordata; class Chondrichthyes; order Carcharhiniformes; family Scyliorhinidae; genus Scyliorhinus; species Scyliorhinus torazame. The sequence continues at coordinate 176,315,083 of NC_092716.1, forward strand.
TCCTGTAAGGATGAAGGATAAGTATGGCAAGGTCCGGTCACCTTGGATAACGAGAGATATTGGCCGGGATTCTCCAACACCCCGCCTCCCGCCTTGGAGAATGGCGGGGACCGGCATGACTCAATGGGCCCCGGGGCCGTCCAAATTCTCTGGCCCATGATGGGCCGAAGTCCCGCCTGTTTTTTGCCAGCCCAGCTGGCGTAAATTGGAGTAGGTCCTTACTGGCAGGACCTGGCGGCGTTGGCGGTCTCTGGGGTTCTCGGGTGGATCTGGCCCTGGATGGTGCCCCCACGGTGGCCTTGCCCGTGATTGGGGCCTACCGATCCACGGGAGGGCCTGTGCCATGGGGGCACTCTATTCCTCCGCATCGGCCGCTGTGGTCCTCTGGGATGGCCGATGCGGAGATGAACACTCCCGCGCAAGCGCCGGGATGACGCCAGCAGACGCTGGCGCTCCCGCGCACGCGCCAACTCGCGCTGGCCGGCGGAGGCCCTTCGGCGCCTCCCTTCCCCGCCAGCCGACGGGGTGCAAACCACTCCAGGGCGGGCCTAGCCCCTGAAGGTGCGGAGGATTCCGCACCTTTGGGGCAGCCCGATGCCGGAGTGTTTCACGCCCCTCCGTCCTGCTGGAGTTGCCCGCCCCGCCGATTACGGCAGAATCCCGCCCATTGAACCTAGTCAAAAAGAAAAAGGAAGAATTGGTCAACGCTAGGAGGCTGGGAACACACAAAGCAACTGTGGAATACAAGGAAAGTAGAAGGAAACTTAAGCAAGGAGTCAGGAGGGCTGTAAGGAATAATTAAAAGTCATTGGCCAGCAGGATTAAGGAAAATCCCAAGGCTTTTGATACATACATAAAGGGCAAGGGGGTAGCCAGGGAAAGGGTTAGCCCACTCAAGGACAGGGGAGGGAATCTATGTGTGGAGCCAGAGAAAAAGGGTGAGGTATTAAATGAGTACTTTGCGTCAGTATTCACCAAAGAAAGGACTTGGTGGATGATGAGTCTGGGGAAGGGTGTGTAGATAGTTTGGGTCATGTTGTGATCAAAAAGGAGGATGTATTGGGGGTCTTGAAAAAAATTAAGGTAGAAAGATCCCCAGGGCTTGGTGGTATATACTCAAGAATACTGAGAGAGGCAAGGGAGGAAATTGCTGGGGCTTGTGATAAATCTTTGTATCCTCACTGGTTACAGGGGAGCTTCCAGAGGATTGGAGAATAGCCAATGTTGTTCCTTTGTTTAAGAAGGGTAGCAAGGATAATCCAGGTAATTACAGGCCGGTGAGCCTTCCGTTAGTGATAGGGAAATTATAGGAGAGGATTCTTCAAGACAGGATTTAGTCCCACTTGGAAATAAGTGGACGTATTAATGAGAGGTCAGCATGGTTTTGTGAAGGGGAGGTCGTTTCTCACTAACTTGATCGCACTTGAGGAAGTGACAAAGATAATTGATGAGTGTAGGGCAGTGTGGATGTTGTCTATATGGACTTCAATAAGGCCTTTGACAATGTCTCTCATGGCAAACTGATACAGAAGGTGAGGTCGCACTGGATCAGAGGTGAGCTGGCAAGAGTGATACAGAACTGGCTCGGTCATGGAAGACAGAGGATAGCAGTGGAAGGGTGTGTTTTTGAATGGAGGGCTGTGACTAGTGCCTTTCCCCAGGGATAAGTGCTGGGACCTTTGCTCTTTGTAGTATATATAAATGATTCGGAGGAAAATTAACTGGTTTGATTAGTAAGTTTGCGGACGACACAAAGGTTGGTGGAATTGTGGATAGCGATGAGGACAGTCAGAGGATACAGCAGGATATTGATCGGTTGGAGACTTGGGCAGAGAGAATGCAGATAGAGTTTAAACCGGCCAAATGTGAGGTAATGCATTTTGGACGGTCTAATACAGATGGGAAATATACAGTAAATGACAGAACCCTTAAGAGTATTGACAGGCAGAGGGAGCTGGGTATTTAGGTACACAGGTCATATTAAGTGGCAAAGCAGGTAGAGAAGGGAGTCAAGAAGGAATACGACATGCTTGCCTTCATCGGCTGGGGCATTGAGTTTAAAAATTGGCACGTCATGTTGCAGCTTTATAGAACCTTAGTTAGACCGCACTTGGAATATAGTGTTCAATTCTGGTCGCCACACTACCAGAAGGATGTGGAGGCTTTGAAGAGGGTATAGAAATGATTTACCAGGTTGTGGCCTGGTATGGAGGGCATTAGCTATGAGGAAAGGTTGGAGAAACTTGGTTTGTTCTCACTGGAATGACGGCGGTTGAGGGGCGACCAGATAGAAGTCTACAAGATTATGAGGGGCATGGACAGTGTGGATAGTCAGAAGCTTTTTTCCAGGGTGGAAGAGTCAATTACTCGGGGTCATAGGTTTAAGGTGCGAGGGACAAGGTTTAAAGGAGATGTTTAAGGCAAATATTTTTACACAGAACGTGGTGGGAGCCTGGAATTCGCTGCCGGAGGAGGTGGTGGAAGCAGATACAATAGTGACTTTTAAGGGGCATTTTGACAAATACATGAAAAGGACGGGAATAGAGGGATATGGTCCCTGGAAGGGTAGCGGTTTTTAGTTCAGACAGCATGATCACTGCAGGCTTGGAGGGCTGAAGGGCCTGTTCTTGTGACGCAGAGACATCTGGTGGCGGGGATGTGCTGAGTGGAAGCACGGAAGGTGGCTCCCCTCCTAGGACACCTTTTAGGAAATTTTATCCGAAATAACCCGCCAGAACCAAGAAAAAAAAGTATCCCCTCTTCAATTTATACAAGAAGATCCAGGAAATCTAAAAAAAAAATGCCGAACAACAGATGCGGCAGGGCCACAAGGAAATGAGGGGCAACAGGAGCCTGGAGAAACCGGCAAGTGAGACGGTGGAAGCACAAGGCGAGGAAGCCCTGCCGGCTCCTGAAAGGAGAGGGACCAACAAGCCACACAAGGCTCACTAGAGGACAGCTTGAGGAAGTTCCTCACCAGACAGCTAAAGGAGCTCAAGGAGGACATAAGGCTAGGAATCCAGGCAGCAATCAAGATGGCGGTCACAGAAGCGCTGACCATTCAAGTGGCCCTCGACAAAGCAGAAAGGTGACTAGAGGCCCAGGGAAGCACAATCAGGGAGTTAGAAAAGGCATCCACGGACAGATCACCTCTGGCGTTCTCTCCCCGGATGGGGTCATATCGCGTATAGCAGGCACCTGGGGCGAGATTCTCCGACCCCCCGCCGGGGGCTGGCGTGAATCCCGCCCCCGCCAGTTGCCGAATTCTCCGGCACCGGTTCATGCCACTCCTCGGCGCCGGAGTTGCCAGCCCCGCCGGTTTCAGAATCCCGCCCTTGGTCTTTCTCTTTTCTGGGTATCAGCAAGATTGAGGCTTGTGCTAGCATTGTTGGCAGGGTGCCCCTTGCCAGCAAGTCTGTGAACATGTCCCGCAGGTGCAGGGCCAGTAATGTGGCAAATGTTTTGTAGAAGTCCACTCGGAGATCGTCAGGTCCCGGGGCCTTCCCCGGTTGATGCTCTCCATGACTTCACCCAGTTCTAATGGTGCCTCCATGTAGTGACTTCTACACGGACAACGCTTGAAGAACTGATGGAGAGGTTCCAACTGACCAGGGGAATGAGTTATGACTCATGCAAGCCAAAAGCTTCCTCTGTAGGGAAACAAGGGCATACCCACGGGCACCAAGACAAACACTACAAGAAGGATTGTTAGATGTGGGCAACCTGAGGGGGGGGGATGAACTGCAGGGACCTGTATGGACGAATGTTAAGAAAAGCATGCTCCCTACTGGACAAGACTAGAGAAAAATGGGAGGTATAGCTAGGGATCGAAATAGGGTGGGGACTCTGAAGCGAAGCACTGAACAGGGTCAACTCCACCTCCTGCTGCGCAAGGCTAAGCCTGATGCAGCTAAAAGTGGTGCACAGAGCAACCTTAAACAGAACCCGAATGAGCAGGTTCTCCCCGGAGGTGGAGGACAAATGTGAATGGTGCCAGGGAGGCCTGGCCAACCACACCCACATGCCCCAGATTTGTCGGGTTCTGGACTCCTTCTTCGATACAATGTCCATGGTTGTGGGGGTGAGGGTGAAGCTGTACCAAAAGTGGCAGTCTTCAGGGTATCGGACCAGCCAGAACTTCTTATGGGGAGGGGGTCAACGGCCTTGTCTTTGCCTCCCCAATTGCCCGCCGAAGAATCCCGCTCAGCTGGCGATCAGCAGCACCGCTTAAAGCTGCAGACTGGCTAGCAGACCTGTCGGAATTACTCCAACAGGAGAATATCAAATTCACCTTCCGGGGGTTGGAAGAGGGCTTCCACAAAATGTGGAGGACGTTCACCAACCTGTTCCAGGATCTGTTTGTAGCCAACGGCCAAGAGAAAAAGGGGAGGGGTGGGCTCACAGAAAAGGGGAGGGAGGGGAGAAAATAAGGAGGTACATAGGCCAACCACATCCTGCGCAGAAGGGGCACCATCATCCCCCCAGCCCAAAGGTTTGTAAGCACAGGCAGCTGAAGAGGAATAACCTACCAGGATGTAATGTGTTGCCATACGCACCGACTATGTGTGAAAATGGAAACAATAAAGAAAACATACTGGGCTGGATTCTCCGATTAAAAGACTAAGTGCTGACGCCGGCGTGGGAACAGTGGCGTTTTGCACCTGAATAAATGGCGCAAAAGCAGCACTGATCCTCTGGTGGGGGGCTAGCAGCCATGCAGCATAAAGCTCCCAGCTTTAGCTGCGGATACGGCCGGAGAATTGACGGGTCCGTGGCTGCGCACGCAAAAGGCGGCGGCCCGCAGCGGCCATGACGTGCAACATGGCGCCGGCCGCGCGCAGACCCAGCCTGCCAATTAATGTCCCCCTTTGCTCAGGCTTGCCACCCCCGGACCATCCCCCCAACAGTGCCCCAGCCCCTGCCAAAGACCCCCCTGCCCGCGGAACAGCTCCCACCCGACTGCCGCGGCGCTGGACTCAGTCCGCAGCCGCCACATCGGGTTCATGAAAACAAATATCATGAGTGACCCACGCCATCGGGAACTCAGCCCATCGGGGGCGGAGCATCGGGGGAGGGCCTCAGGTGATGTCCTGAAGCCGTCCATACGGCGTCCGGCGTAATCTGTGAGTATGCCGTTTTGGGGGGGATTTCGGCGCAAACGGGGATTCTCCGGCCGATCACCGAACGCGACTTCAACGTTGGAGACCAGAGAATCCCGCCCACTATATAAGAAAAAGGGGAGGGGGCTGGGGGAGCAAGGGAGGGTGGGGTGTTGGAGGTTAACTTCAAAGCGGGGTTTTTGTTAACTGTGATGGGTTTGTACAGACGTGTGTATGTCTATTTTAGTTGTGTATAAAAGAAAAACTTTAATAAAAAAAATTTTTTTTAAATGACATCATTAAGTGTGCAGAGTACTGAGAAAAATAGTTCAATAGTGACATTGGAACTAGTCCACAAATGTTGCAGCTGGACAGTGGCATTTAAAGTCAATATTTGACATTAGTATTTCATACTGTTTACTCAATGCATCAACAGGATAAATAAGAGCATTGGTATACAACTTTTATATCATAACACTAATATTAATGCATTCATTATCAGGTTGTTCATTAACTGTTAATTGTAATTAATTGTGTTTAATTATACGCAAATGGTGACTTTTAACTGGTGATTCATGTGAGTCCCGATGTATGGACAGACTGATGCTTGTTGGGATAGGAGGTATATGCTTGAAATGTACAACTCTATGAATATTGGTTCAAGTTCCATCCTTCAGCAACTGGTTTTGTGTAACAGAAAACCCACTTGATTTTATAAGTCCTTCTTCCTGGGCTTCCAAAACACATCCTTATTAGTACCATTCTTATTAGCACTGGTAATGGAAAGCAGAGACAGCCATTACTAATATTGTCACAATGAATGCATCAGAATATTGGGATTTATTCTAAAATCGTGCTATAGAAATATTAAGATTTCCTTTACTTTCAGCAGTCCAAACATTTCAAATGTACTTGAAGTAGCTGTGATAGCTCTAATTTTATGAAAATAAATTAATATGTAGCACTTTCCAAGTCATATCATGTGTTCTTCTCTCCCCTGCTATTTGATATCATATCCAGCTAAAGCCAGTGCAAGACTTACGGTTCAGGAGTGTATAGAGGGTCTGAACTGTGCCTCATGTATTGAGTACAATGAAACACTCGAAATGCCAGACCTGCCAGGAAATCTCGAGGGGACAGGTAACCAGCCACAGGTCGGATAATGAACCCAGATCTTTCTGAAAAAAAGGGACAGGTGTTACCTTGGCTATAACAATAGAAAAAGATATAGAATGCCATGTAACGTGTAAAAAAGAGTCCCATTTTCAGCGCGTAAAGCGTGGTCTTTCTCAGCACCTGCAGCACTGAGAAAAACCCCACTATCAAAAAGGACTGTGTCGTTTTTCCTGGCTTCGGTCGGACTCGCATCGCCAAGGCCGCACTTACCTCACTTCCTGCACTGAAGGGTTCAGCTCATCAGTGCAGGAAGAGATCAGGTGCCATTTTTAAATGCAGTAGCCCCGATCTCTTTTACACTCCACAATGGCCTCTAGATCCCCTCCCCCCCCCCCCACCCCCCCCCCCCCCCCCCCCCCCCCGCTGCCCCAACGTACCTCTTAGGGAGTCCTCAAGCCCCCCACCCCACCTTTTAAGAGCAGGGCACCCCGAGGCCCGAACCCTGGCACAAGCCACCTGACACCCAGGCACTTTGGCACTGCCGGCCTGGCATTCTGGTAGTGCCACCTGTGCACCCTGGAAGGGTGGCACTGCCAATATGCCAGGCTGGCAGTACCAAAGTGCCTAGGTGGCAGCAAGAGTGCCCGAGTACCATCCTGCCTCGAGCTCGACCACCCGGGGGCCTCTGATAGCCTGGGAGAACCCCCAGGTGCCATTACACCTGGTCCACATTTGTGTGGACAAGTGCTAATAAAACGCCATGGTGAGGTCACCCAGGCGAGGGCGTTCGATCCCAGGCCTCAGGAGAATTGGGCGCAGACATGTTTAAATGAGTCCAATGGCTCACTTAAATACGTAAATCTGGATCTCGGCCAGTGAGGATGAGATCCAGATCGTGGCATCTCACACGATTTCATTAGATCTAGCGAGGCATTCCGAGCGTCGCAAATCTCGCAAGAGGCCTTTCACAAGATTTAACAGCCTTGTCGTGTCACAGAGTCGGCTGCAACAAGGCTGTCGATCGCGCGGATAACTTTAGGAAATAAATAAAAGTTACATGAATGGAAAATATCTAAAGAAAATAAAGATTTGTCCTTTGAAGCTTTCATAAATTGTCCTTAATTGTCCAACCATGCTTCCGGGCCATTCTATTCCACAATGCATTAATTTTAAAAATGCATCAGACTTAGTTTTCATTCTGAATTCCTTGTGTCTTGAACATTTTAACCTTAGCAATATGAACAACATACCTGTATCAAACTTTTAAATTTTATACATAATTTTCTTTAAAACGTAAAAAACATTAAAAAATCCAAAATGAGATGAGAAGATTTTTTCATCCTAACTCACTCCATCTAGAGCCAGTCAGAACAGACTCAGCTCTTCAAGCCTGTTCTGCCATCCTGTTTGTTATGCTACTCCTTTATCTCTTTCACTCCAAATTCCCTCTCCTTTCTCCACATCTCGTTGGTCCTTCAAGTGGCCTTCTTGCTCTTTAAATATCTCAACTGATTTTCTGGCTAACACACACAATTTGCACATAATCGTTGTTTGAAAAATGCTTCCCTATTTTTGAGGGTACCTAATTCAGGCCTTGAATACGTTAGTCAGACTGCCAAGATTTTTTCCCCATAAACTACAAGATATGTGGAATTCCCAAGGAAGGAAATACATTTGGGATCAACGGATAGCTTTTGGAGAATATAAGCCAAATGTATGCATCCTGTCCTCAGAGTTAAATCCCTTTATCCCAGCTCTTGACCTATTAAATTAGCCCTGCACTCCATCCTGAGAAATTATATATCCTTCAGAAACTGGGCACTAACCTGAACAGAATGCTACAGAATGGGGTCTAACTAGCACTATTTTTATAATTGCTTGCTTTGATAGTCAACGTGATAGATCTTTTGATCATGGTGCTCAGATTCTGGTAACAGTGTACATAAAGTCAGTCTAATTATTGATGTTGTGTTAGGTCCTGGCATGCAATGTGCTCAGAATGGGTCATGCAACCCTCATGGAATGTTTTAATGAGTTCACTGAAACACGGGTTAGAGAGAAGTTCCACCAACAGAGAACAAAGAGTTTGACAAAATGCAGGTGAAGTAAGGTGAACTGTATTATTCACATTGCCTTACTTCACAATTTATATTTTTGTGAATTACACCAGTTCATTATTACGATCCAAGACCAGAATCCAGCAATGGCTAGAATACTGGACCAAAACCCCAATATTTTAGTTTATTTGGAAGACTGTGCGGAAAGAATGATTCGCTCCAGGAGTAATTGCATGAAGAAATAGGGATTTGGTATTTTTTTTTTAAACAAAACTTTATTAGGAATATAATATTAAACACTTTAACCTCACACCCGAAAGGAATAGTTTACAATTACCCTTTAACACTATTACTCAATTCCCCATCAAACAACAAGAAATATACAGCTCTCAATCCATCTTAAAATCAGCATGGCATAGAGTAATACTTCCTTTACAGAACAGATTTGGCTCCTGTTAGAACCCCTTCAGACTCTGACTGAATATATTCCCAAAAAATTGGTTCACCTGGCGTGTTTCAGCTTCTTCCTTTTCCTCAGACAAGACTGCTCTGCTTTAAATATTATCATTCTTTTCTAACTATCCTGCTGTGAGAGAATTGTGGTCTCAGTGTCAGACCGATCAGACTTCAACTCCTCTTCAAAGCATTTCCAAAATGTCTCACTGCATCCCTTGGCTCCACCCAGCAATGACATTATCACCCCAAGCTGCAAAACAAATTAACTCTGCAGGCTGAAAGCACATTAACTCCCCTGGGACTTCTTCCAGTCATACCACAGTCCATTAGCCCAAACTGAAAACCGCATCCCTCTGTTCAATTTCACCTTCTGGCTACTAAAAGCTTCCTGGCCCTGCAAAACAAAATCCTTTTTAAAACGTGACCACTGGAGTCAAACACACTATAACCCAAGCTTTTAACCGTTAAATTGCCTCAATATTTAGAAGACAACATTCGTCAATTCGTCACACCATTGATTTATATTTGGCCTTGCTCACTAAATGTTAATATGTTGGTATTTTGGAAGAATGGAGATGGACACATGGCATTACTGCTTGTAGTTCATACAACAAGAAGCCCCAGATTTCACCATCGAAGGACTAAATATTGAGCAGCAAAGGTAACTCCCGATTGTAAGTGATGCTGAACCCAAGAAAATATCTAACATAGAAATCAAATTGTAACAGTGGCATTTAGCGCCAAACCAGGGAGTCAGAAATTCATGGCAGCAAATCAGTGAGATTGCAGTTCACAGCACCAAACCATGGAAACGTGGTTTAAGACCAGAAATGTCACAGCATCAAATCACAGATAGTGTGACACAAGGTGCCAACCCACAGAAAATGTCATAGATCATAGAATTTACAGTGCAGAAGGAGGCCATTCGGCCCATCGAGTCTGCACCGGCTCTTGGAAAGAGCACCCTACCCAAGGTCAACACCTCCGCCCTATCCCCATAACCCAGTAACCCCACCCAACACTAAGGGCAATTTTGGACACTAAGGGCAATTTAGCATGGCCAATCCACCTAACCTGCACATCTTTGGACTGTGGGAGGAAACCGGAGCACCCGGAGTAAACCCACGCACACACGGGGAGGATGTGCAGACTCCGCACAGACAGTGACCCAAGCCGGAATCGAACCTGGGACCCTGGAGCTGTGAAGCAATTGTGCTATCCACAAGGCTACCGTGCTGCCCGTGATTTAGATACACAAAGAGTAGAAAATATGCAAACCAGAATTCCGAGGGCAATACCATAACCTTGTACCATGGATATTACAAATTATACAATGGCACTGCAATTTTCTTCTTCAAAAAGTAGAAATGGATAAATATTTTCCCATGTTTCTGTGACTCACCTTTTAAGAACCTGGACACATCCTCCAACTGAGGAATATTGTCCTCCCTGTAGCCACAGTGCTTTGTCAGCAGAGGCAAATTCTTCAAATACTCTCTGCATGCATGGGTCGGATACAGCTTGTTCAACTCTCGAAAAACTGTGCCCCAGGTCTTCACTTCTTCCTCCGTGAACTCCACCAGTGGAATGGGGTCACCACTGCAGAGAAAGGTCACAGTTAATCTCCAATAGTCTTATTCCCTAGCTGTCAGGAGTGACCATACCATCTTAACCTATCCCAATCGCTGGTATCCAACCACTACCTGTGGGAGTGCAATAACTTCATGGTTTTTATGGACATGGTTGCATTCAAAATTAGGGATATTTAGTCTTGGGGAGAGGAACTGTTTTTCAATTTATGCTAGCTGATTTTGATCGCCAAATTAATGCCAGTCAGTGGCAAATTAGAGAGAGTTTTGTGCTTCGGGACCTCAGCAACTCAGGGACAGATTTAAACTGTGCTACACTCATTTTTTAGAAGACAAAGTGTTAATTCGGGCCTGAACACCCATCAACCAGCACATCCATCCATCCCATCGTCCTTCACTGTCGCGAGGTCAAAATTCCCAAACAACACTGTGGGATGTACTCACACGATATGAACTACAATGGCTAGCAAGGGATGGGAAATAAACACTGGCCCAGCCAGCAATGCCAACATCCGATGAACGAATTTTAAAAACATGTCAACTTGTAGCTACCCCAACCCTAAAATCACACAGAGCCAGAGGCCTAGGCACAGAATCATAGAATCATAGCATTTACAGTGCAGAAGGAGGCCATTCGGCCCATTGAGTCTACACCTGCCCTTGGAAAAGGCACCCAACCTAAGCTCACTCCTCCACCCTATCTCCGTAACCCAGTAACACCACCTAACCTTTTTGGACACTAAGGGCAATTCAGCATGGCCAAGCCACCTAACCTGCACATCTTTGGATGGTGGGAGGAAACCGGAGCACCCAGAGGGAACCCACGCAGACATGGGGAGAACATGCAGACTCCCAGCACAGACAGTGACCCAGGTGGGAAATCGAACCTGGGACCCTGGAGCTGTGATGCAACTGTGCTAACCACTGTACGCGCCACCCAGGTGGTCCCGACCAATGGGGAGGCCCTGCACCGGGCCAGTGCACTGGGACTCCAGTCGGAGGCAGCATTTTCTGACAAGTGCAGAACAAAATCAGAATCTGATTGGTGAGCTTGGAAAAGTAGGAAAAGATAGTGAACGGTTTACTCGAGGCACGCGTATGCGAGATCATGATGGGAGGCAAGGGAAAGGCTGCTGAGGTTTGTGAATCAAGCCAGGAGGAGCCAAGCAGGTTTGTGCTGAGCACCTAGCGGATTCAAGCCAGCAACAGCAACGGGCGTGCGAGGCGCGATTTCCCCCCAAAATGAAGCCACGAGAAGCAAAGGAGAGGAGTTGCCCAGGTCAACATAAAGTGCGCGAGGACGCCCCAAGGCGAGGGAAAGGTGCACCAGCCATGATGAATGAGGAAGGCTGTTTTGAAGGCACCAGGCGAGTGAGGTGAGTGAGATTGTGAGCATGGGAGAGTGTTAGGGGTTGGGGGAGACTGTGAGGGGATGAGGGTTGGGGGGAACAGTGTGAGGGTAAGAGAGTTTGTGAGGGGGTTGGGTTGCAGATTTGCAGGGAGGGAGAGTGTGAGGGCTGGATTACATTGTGGAGGAATTATGGAGTTTGTGATGAGGATGGGGGTCCATGGGAAGGGAAAGTTTGTGAACTCATGAGGGAAATGGGCAGGAGGAGAGTACAGTGAGCGTTTGAACTCCAAGGTCAGAATTACAGCTTCATAGTTAAAAGATGAATCCAATTGGCGGCTCTCCAATGTCTGCAGCATGGTGTCAATGCCCTTGGCGATGCTCCTCAGTGACTGGGATATGCTCTGGAGCACCCCGGCAATGCCCATCTAGGCCCACTCTCTGTTGTGGGTCAACTTCTGCGGGGACACAGAGGGGCATCATGAGCCACACGCTTTGTTCATCATGGATGGAGGGGGAAGGAGGGTATGGGAGGTATGGGGATATGTGGGGGGGCGATAAGAGGGGGCCAGCATGGATAGCAGTGCTGGACATGGTTAGGTCAGGGAATGGTACGGTGCTCGGCGGGGCCAGTGCCAGGCACATGGTCGTCAGGTAGGGGCGGCGGGGCAGTTGCCGGGGGGATTAGTGCTAAACCACCCGCGTGGCCCGGTGTAGGGTGATCTTCTTATGGCGCAGGATGCCGGTCATCCTGGTGACATTCGCTGAGCTGATGGCTACTGCCACCTCCTCCCAGGTGACACTGACTGCCCTGTAGCTGATCCTCCGGGCCCCTCGGGGGAACAGGACATCCTGTCTGGTCTCAACCACGTCCAATAATCTGGCCAGGTGGGCAACCCCGAATTTTGGGGCCAGTCTTCTCAGTGGCATGGCTGCGAGCTGTGACGGGTTTGCTCTGCAGGATCGGTTTAAGTGCTGCACCCCTTTGTTGGCGGGGAGCAAGCGGGCACGGTCCCGACCAATCAGCCGGTGGGACCATCATTTGCAGCGTGAAGCCTATGGGGCATTCCTTAAGTGAACCAATTAACGTTTTAAAGTGGTGATGGTCTCGCCAGGCCGAGCATTGGGGAAGCTCGCGACAGTTCCCCCTCGCTACCATAAGTAGAAACGTTTCCATTAAATCGCGCCTTTATTAGCTGCCCAAAATCAAGATCAGTTTCTTCAGCAATATAAAGCGACACTATTAATCTGCAGTCAAAAACGCGGAAAATTAAACAAGAGACAAGAGGATGAAGCTAAGCAAAAAGACAGTTTGTCATTTTACATTTAAAAGTTTGAAGCATTGAACTGTGCGCAAACTGCACTTTCATCCTCATCCAAACTTTGGGTGAATTAGACTTGCTGATTTCTGGAGATACCACATCACCTGAGAAAGTTGAACAAGTTAAAAGACAGTGATAAATTTGTGTATCTTTATGGCTTCCCCCCTTGCGTGCTGCGGGGGCAGAGTGGTGGGGTAAGGAGGGGGCTGAGGTTGAGGGGAGGGGGCTGAGGTTGAGGGGGTGGGGCTGCCCAGAAACGAAGGTGAGCGTAGGGCCCCATGAATTGTAAATCCACCTCTGCTCTGAGGGTTTAAACCTATATAGAGTATGGAAAATATCTGGTTATTTTGATTATCCAGTATCTTTTATCAAGTCTATTTTTGTTCACAGGAATAACCCATGTTAAGTTTTCTGAAACATCAGTCCTGCATATCTGATGCTGGACTGGGGTAAGTGCATTAGCCTTTGATCTCTTCTAGTCTGATGTGAATCTAACGTAGGCTGATTAGAAGAAAGCTCTCTGTCCCTATTGTCTGTCAGGGTTGTATATCAACTAGTTTGTATCATCTCAATCCAATCCATAAGTGGAGATGAGCCAAATTTAGAATTGGCACTAAACACGTCATTTCATTCCGGTAACCTCAGGATAGTAGTCATGGAAAACTGTCTTACTGTGGTTTTTAGCATGCACATTTGTGACCTTAACATTAGGACAGAAAATATTAAGCTCTCAGTGTATAAATACTGTCAGACCTAACTGCATGGGAAGTGCAAATGGAGTTTTACACTTCTAAGTGGTGCCATTCTGGATTTGGGACTGCTTGATGCTGTTATGGGGTGCATAAAATGGGAAATTATCCAACCTCAGCCTCAACATCCCTCATTTTGATAAGCACAAAATTTAACATGAGAAAAACAGATTAAAAATTGCTTCCCACTCCACAATCCCATGAGTCTCTTACTTTTCCCTTTGCAGTAGCTTCTTCAGATGGCAGAGTAATAGTACAAAAGTAGCCTCATAGTCACTGAACTGCAAGTTTATTCTGATACAGTAAAAGTAAAAGAGTTGCCATCTGAGTGAATGAGACATGGGGATGGGTTTGCATCTCAGGACTGTTATCATACTTACTGTTTGTAGTCCATGGCCAGATCAGCAAAATATTTTCTCCTCTTCCGATAGACATTGTCTTTGAATCCCTGTCAAAATCAGAGCAAACAGATAAGGAAGCATTCTGTCACTCTCTAAGTCAGTGTACACTCAGTGAAGTCAGTCAACATGAAAAGAAACTTTAGATAATAATTATAGTTAAAGCCACCAAAGTGCACCTCAATGAGCAGTTGAAGGAAGTATCAGGTATAATACAGCCATTCAGACCCAGAAGGTCCCAGGTTCAATCCCTGGTCTGCACTGAATTAGCCAAGGTTGTTCCAGGCAGTAGGGCTCCAGTAATAAAAGCATCCATTCCCCGTCTCTATCTAATGGCATCTCCCCCTCCTCCAGCCCCAGGTGTAAAATGGGTGACAAGTTAGAAGGGAATGAGTTCAAATAACGCACAGACTGACACTGTTGCAGCACACATGTGGAGGGCCCGACTTTACTGGAAAGTGGGTAAGACACTGAAGAAGGTAGAATCTCGCCCAAGGAGTGATCATTGCATGAGATATAACAGATCCAGTCAGGAAGATTCATAATCCCGAGGAGGAGAGAAAACAGGAACAAAAGGTAAAGAAAATGTCAGTTCAGATGCAGCCACACTGGCACATTGTCTAAATTGTGCCACAGAACGATGAGGCGTGGACAGCTCTCCATACTGGAAGAACACGTGAGGTGCACCGGAGAGTGAACGCCTGCATCTTTTGCGCGAGGTTGGGGCTGATACAGCTGAAGGTGGTATATAGAGCATACCTCATGATGGTGAGGATGAGCCGATATGTGTGTGAACGTTGTGTGTGTGTGTGGGGGGGGGGGGGGGCAAATCACATTCATATGTTTTGGTCCTGTCCAAAGCTGGGCTGGAAGGAGGTTTTTAGGGTAATCTCTAAAGGGTAGTGCACGTGAAACTGGACCCGGGCCCTCGGGAGGCCATATTTGGGGTGTCAGACCAGCCGGGGTTGGAAACAGGTGCAGAGGCAGATGTTGTAGCCAGCGCCTTGTTGATCGCCCGAAGGCGGATCCTGATGGGATGGAGAGCAGCCTCTCCACTCTGTGCCCCGGCGTGACGGGGGGGACCTGTTGGAATTCTTGACTCTTGAGAAGGTTAAGTTTGAACTGAGGGGAAGAATGGAGGGGTTCTAAAAGTCATGGGC
The DNA here is from genome assembly GCF_047496885.1 of Scyliorhinus torazame. Classification (NCBI taxonomy): domain Eukaryota; kingdom Metazoa; phylum Chordata; class Chondrichthyes; order Carcharhiniformes; family Scyliorhinidae; genus Scyliorhinus; species Scyliorhinus torazame. Next base: position 176,330,377 of record NC_092716.1, read on the forward strand.
ATTATTCATTATGCACTTTCAAGAATTGGATTACATCGAACATTAAGTGGGGGGGGTGGGGGGGTGCTGGGAGGGTTGGGGGGGAGGGGGGCTGTGTGTGTTAATGGCGACTGTGGGTGATTCCTGATTCCTTGTTGTCATTTGTTTATGTGAACATGCGGGCTAATGTTTGGGGTTTGGTGGGAGGATGGGATCATTGTTGTTGATGTGGGGATTGACATATTCGTTACTGATTATTGTTTATTGTTGGTGGGTGTAAATATGGGAGAAAATGTGAAAAACGGAGGAGAATAGAAATATATTTTTTTTAAATACTGAAAGAACATATTGTCGTCATAATTGTGAGAAGTATCACTGAGGCGAGATTAGTGAATATCCCACTCCTTGGAGGAAAATCTGTGAATATAACTTACCCAGTATACTATCATCGAGTTCAAAACTGGGCAAGAGCTGAATAATTTCTTGCTTTTTCAGTTCAAAGGGACAATTTAGCATTTTTTGAGGTTGGGGCTGAAACACCTCATCAGGTCTAGTGGAGGGAGTTCTACTCTTCGATTACAATGTTGTGATCATGAGATGCCTACCAAAAATAAAGCATTCCATTCTCAACGCTGACATTCCTGAGCATAGAAATTCATCTTAAAGTTCAAAGTTATTGGACACTAGCTCATCATTGTGCATATTCCAAATGTCAGTTCTACCATGGGCCTTCCCAGTTCTCAATTAAAGAGCGACATAAGCATCATCATGATGATATTTCATGGAAAGTCTGTAAACAAAGCTGAAGAAAATAAGTAGAAGGGAGTGAGAGAGGGACATTCTCTGTCAGCAAAATATGAAATACATTTCATACCGGGTGATCTGCATCCAGATCTGAGCCGTACATGAGCACCCGGTTTGCACATTTATCCAGCTCAGTAATCTTCTTTGGAAACCAGGGAGTAGACTCCATATCTGTGGAGGGAGGTAAATAACTAAATCACAGTGGGTCTGCTCTCCATATCAACACAAGCAAATAGGGGAAGAAGATGAACAACATCTGCTCACTATTTACACACATTTTAGAAAAGAGCAGTATTTGCAGTGAGAAACAAAAGATTTGGGAAGTTGGTGATGACTCTATAACCCCTTCAGGAAATGGTAATATTAATTTGGAATAAAAAGATACAGGAAATATTGCTCTGTCAGCAGATTAGTACAACAACCAGAGGCTCTCCGTCTCAGAAAACAAGCTTGTATTTCATTATACAGGCACAGGGATTCAAAACTGGACAACGTCAACGTATGTCCAAATCAAGCCCAATTATATTCCATACACATGTAAAGACAACCACAGAAATTTACATGTCATATTCCATGGCGGGATTCTCCGGTCACCAATGCCAAAATCGGCGATTGGCCGGAGAATCCCTGTTTGCGCCAAAATCGGGGGAGGTGACGCTTTTGCAATGCACCGCCCTCTCAAAAACGGCGTACGCCGCACGCCATATGGACAGCCACAGGACGTCACCTGAGGCCCTCCCCCCGATACTCTGCCCCCGATGTTACTGGGGGACAGTTTGTGGAAGGCAGGGTCCGCATGCGGCCAGCGCCATGTTGCATGGAGCAGCCACTGCAGACTGCCGCCGTGCGCATGCGCGGCCACGGACCCGGCAATTCTCTGGCCGTATCCGCAGGTAAAGCCAAGGACTTTACGCTGCATGCCTGCTAGCCTCCCACCAGACGGAGGATCGGTTCAGCTTTTGCGCCGTTTTTTCTGGGGTATAATGCTACTGTTCCCACGCCGGCGTCAGCACTTAGTCTTCAAATCGGAGAATCCATCCCAATATGTCCCATTTTGGACAGAGACAGGTTCAGAACATGATCCATATTTATACACAAAAAGCAACATTGAGATGACAGATAGTTTATATTTGACATTTGTAATGAAAATAGTTATTATAGAGAGCTCCTATTTTATATTTAGACGAGTAATATTCTACATTTATTCAGAGGAAGGCACCTATATTACAAATTAGTAATATTCAATATTTATAAAAGAAAGACAGATTACAGATGCATAATATTCCATTTTTATATTGGGAAGCAGACATATTATAGGAGCATTGGAGCAGGAGGTAAACAAGTATAGCTGAGGAGCTGAGTTCATACCCGAAGGTTTAATGTTGAGTGGGGAGTTTTATCTTGTCCTTGAAAAATCTAGTCTAGTCTGTAATTAGCAATAACTGGGAAATACTGTGTAAGTAGATTGAGTTTATTTATTTCTTCCAGGGCCTTGCAAAAAGTTCAACACTCTCTGCTGAGAGAGCTGAGGAGTTAATTAGCTAACTGGTTGAATCTGGTTTCTCTAGCCCCAGTTCAGCTTTCTATAATTTACTTTAGAGTAGCCAAGGCTAATGAGTGCAGCTGAGAAACTTTTGGCTAAGGTGAGCGTGAGATCAGGTGTAGTGCCTGGATCTATTATGTCTCTCTTGTGGGGATCATGCAATACACTCTGAGCTCTGGCTTTGTAACTGATTAAGTAATTTTAAAAAACTGATTGCATACTTGAGAGTTTGGTGAATGGGGAGGTATACTGAGGAGATGTTCCTTTCCTTTTCCTATGTTTCTCATCATGTAGGAATTGACTCTTATACTACTCAAGGGAAAGGAAATATCTGGTGAGTATCTGGCAAGTGATTATGGTCTATTCCAGTCCTAAGGTTTAAAATAGTATACAGACTGTTAACAAAAGATATTTAATAAGCAACATAAATAATACACATTAAGGATGGCAGGACAGGTAACATGTCAAGATCACAGCATAAGGGAGTTCCTGGATGCCAGTGTGATCGTGAGCCAACACATCACTTAAGTGTTTGCGGCACGAGGAGCTTCAGCTCCGAATCACTGAGCTGTGGACATCAGGGAGAGAATGATTACCTGGATGTTTTGTACCATGAGGCAGTTACACCATTTAGGATAGAGGCTTCTAATTTGGTCAGTGGTCAGATATAGGATGGTGTGACTATGAGTGAGGTAGATCAGGTAACCCACTTGGCAGGAGTATCGGTCTCTGCAATTGCCCAATAGGTTTAATGTTCTCTCCGCTTGTTTAGATGAGAGGTGAGAGCTAAAGAGTGGATGAACAAATTGACTATGGTACAGGAAGCCATTCAAGTGGGCAGAGCAAAAACAAATGTACTGGTGGTGGTAAGGGACAGTGTAGTGAGGGGGGTTGACATTGTTCTCTGCAGCAGAGGGAGAGTCCGGGCAGCTGTGCCAGTGTTTGGACATTTGCTCCGGGCTGATAAGGAACCTACAGAGGGAGGGGAGGATCCAGTTGTCATGTTAGAAGAATGAGAGGTGACCGTTTTGTGACATTTAGGATTCTCCGGGAGCTTAACAGGGTAGATTCTGAGGTTGTTTCCCCTTAAGACCATAAGACATAGGAGCGGAAGTAAGGCCATTCGGCCCATCAAGTCCACTCCACCATTCAATCATGGCTGATTTCAACTCCATTTACCCGCTCTCTCTCCATAGCCCTTAATTCCTCGAGAAATCAAGAATTTATCAACTTCTGTCTTAAAGACACTCAACGTCCCGGCCTCCACCGCCCTCTGTGGCAATGAATTCCACAGACCCACCACTCTCTAGCTGAAGAAATTTCTCCTCATCCCTGTTCTAAAGTGACTCCCTTTTATTCTAAGGCTGTGCCCCCGGTCCTAGTCTCCCCTGCTAATGGAAACAACTTCCCTACGTCCACCCTATCTAAGCCATTCATTATCTTGTAAGTTTCTATTAGATCTCCCCTCAACCTCCTAAACTCCAATGAATATAATCCCAGGATCCTCCGACGTTCATCGTATGTTAGGCCTACCATTCCTGGGATCATCCGTGTGAATCTCCGCTGGACCCGCTCCAGTGCCAGTATGTCCTTCCTGAGGTGTGGGGCCCAAAATTGCTCACGGTATCCCTTGCGAGAGAGTTTAGGACCAGAGGGTATAATCTCAGAATAATCCCATTTAAGACAAATATGAGGAGGAATGTCCCCTCTGAGTAGATGGGCCAAATGGCCTACCTCTTATGTCTTATGGCCTTGATCCATGTCGGTGCAATAACATAAGTAGACATACAAAATAGGTTCTGCACAGAGACTAGGAGGAGCTAGGCACAAAATTAAAAAGCAGAACCTCATATGATTTCTGGATTGTTATCTGGCCCACATGCATATTAATGCAACGTACATGGTTAGAGAGATGAATACGTGTCTCAAAGGCTGGTTTGTGGGGCACTGATACCAGTACTGGGGAAAGTGGGGGCTTTACCATTGGGACAGTCTATGAACCATGTTGGGACTAGTGTTCTGTCAAATCGTATAAATAGAGCAGTAGCGAAGGCTTTAAACTAAATAGTGGAGGCAAGGGATTAAATGTGGGATATCAAAGAATAGAGAGGAAGGTATTAATATGGGAAAGGAAGGGACAGCGACTACAAATTATCCAAGAGGAAAATCAACAGATAAGGTGATTGGTTACAAAATAATAAAAGGACAAAACTGAAGACTCTATCTGTGCACCAAGCATTTGACAAAAACAGATCTGATGGTGCAAATAAAGATTAATAAACACAATCTAATAGCCATCACAGAGGCATGGCTGTAGGATGGCATAGATTGAGACCTGAATATGAAAGGTATGTGACTTTTATGAAGGATAGCAAGTTGGGAAAAAAGTGGAGGGGTGGCTCTGTTAATTATAGAAGACAGCACAATAGAAAGGATGCTTTGTGTTCAGGAAACAAAGATATAGAAGCAATCTGGGTATAAACAAGGAATGGCAAAGGCAATCCCAAGCAGATGGACTGAAACCAACACCAGGCAGGCAACACAGTCTTCTGGACTCTTGCCCATGGCTGTGGAGAGCTGTGTTAACGCTTCGAGAATACTGTCCCCTACCACCATCATATTCCTATTAATATCCCCGGTTGAATGGGTTTCTGTACCATGGTGCTATGGTCAGTTTTTTCTTCGAGTCTGCAGCCTTGTTTTTATCCATACAAGATCTCAAACCTATTGAACAATTGCAATGGATGAGGCTCCTTTACTTTTACTTTTTGCGACCCCCCCCTTACTTGTCTCATTCAGTCACGCCCTCTTGATCCAGACCACAGACCAAATCAAATGACCCTATCCAAAGGGGTGTGACTTCCTTCTGGAACAAAGCGTCCAGGTAACCTTTCCCCTCCCCGGTGCATTGCAGTGTCTGCAAATCTGCCTCCAGCTCAATGTCTAGAACCAAAGTTCCTCTAACTGTAGACACTTACTGCAAGCATGTTTGCCTTGGATCATTCAAGTGCCCACGAGTTATCGCATTTTGCGGCCACCACACTTCAGCTGCCCTGCCATTTAAGTGTTTAATTAAGTGAATAAATATTTTTGCTGATTTAAATTTTAATTAATGTCTCTGGTTCTGTCTGTGCCTATATTCTTATTTCAATAAATGTGCTACTTACCAATTGAAATTCCCCAGTATAGGTAAAATAGGAAATACTCAGCCAATCTAATAAGCTTTACTACTATTGACTAACTTTCTACTACCAATAAAACCTTACAATCACTTGTGAGAAAAACTCACTACCCAATCAGCCACCTATTTTCCTGTGATGTGACACTCAATGACAAGCTGTTTGCTTAGTTTGTGCTCTAAGCTTAGTCTAACTGAAATTCTCATGAGTTGAATCAAAACTGCTGGCTAATGAAACCAGTACAAACTAACTAGATACCTAATCACTAACTGCCTCTCTCGTAGACAGTTTATTTTCCCTGACTCAGATGAAAAGAAACTTAAACAATGAATTATAGTTAAATGCGAAGTGCAAATTAGACAGGAATTTAGCAAGGGATTAACCTTTAAAATTCCCCAACTCATCAACTTCTGAAGATCACGTGCTGTGCCGAGCTGCATTCAGTGACAATCTGCTCTCCTCGTGCTTGCTGACTTCACGCACTTGCAAGACACCTGTAGTTACACTAGCTGAAATTCTAGTGTTGAGTCAAACACTGCTGGCCAGAGACAATGTTCAAACTAGCTACCTAATTAACTAACTGCGGATGTCTCTCCAGTAGAGAGCTAATATATCCCTGATGAAGACTGAGAGAAACAACCTTTTAACAGTAAAATCGAGTTAAATGCTCAAAGCAAACCACACTAGGTTTCAGGCTACGATTAGCCTGAAAAGTTATCCCTTAAAATTCCCTCACTCAGCAAATTCCCAAGCTCACACATTGGCAGAATCTTCTATTCTGGAGTACAATTGGGAGGTGCATCACTCCGACTGTCGATCCAAAGGGAAGAATCCACTGCAGGTACCAAGATGTCGCAGAGCAGAAGAATGGCCCATAGTTTGCTGCTGGTCATCCTCCAGAGCATCGCGGAAAATTGGGAGCTCCTATTCTCCAGGGATGGCAGCAAGAGGCCCTCCTGTCTGGCCAAGGCAGCCTGGCATCGGTAGCAGCACAGGTCAGCGCCGGTGGGGCCCACAAAAATATCTGGGTGCAGTGCCAAAAAAGGATGACTGATCTGCTGCACTTCACACAGGTAAAAGGCACAATCTAGTCACTGTAAAGTGACACTGATAGTGAAATCAGGCATGTAAATGTGAGTGCTGAGGGATGTCAGGTCGGGGGTTTGTGTGCAGGACTCAGCAGCAGATGGGATATGTGGACTGAATGTGTGGCAGCCAATTCATGCTGCCAATGCTGTACCAGATTCAGGATAGTACAGTTGTTAATCACTTACTGCGGGGGGCTCAGGAGATACTGTGGTGATGTGCATCAATGTAAATACATGTAGGCTAGCTAGACACTAGAGGGAGCACTAGAAACATCACACACACACACACACACTCAACCAATAGATCAAGTAGATAGGACATGACCAATAGACATTCACGATGCACAAGGAGGTGACACGACCACAGGGGGGCATTACACCAACCCATATATAAAGGACACCACACACATGATCTTCCTCTTTCCAGTGGAGACAGTCAGTGAGGACAGACACAGGGTTGATGCAATATTACACCCACCACGTGGATTGCAACAACTGGTTAGTCAGTCTGGGTAGCTATAGTAAGATTAGCAATAGTGTCGAACCCGAGTAATAGAAGTGTAAATAGTTTAATAAACGTGTTGAAGTTATCTCCACGTCTGAACCTTCCTTTGTCAAGTGCAACACAAGGAAGCCGCTTATGTTACACCTACAACATAACAATTCAGATACCATAGGCATTCATGCCCCCCAACTGCTCTTGCACCCATTTCGATAATACTAAATATTTTGTCTGAATGCAAGAGAAAAAGGAGGAATGAGTGGTAAAATATTCAGATGCTCACACATTCAAAGAAGCCCAGAACTATTCGGGTGAAATGATATGCATAAGCTATATTGTGTATAATGATGTAAATGAACTCCGACCAACAGGTGGCAGTGTATGCCCACCATGTGACTCTGTACCTCGAGGAGTTGGGAGTTGGTTGTGTTAGTGGATAGTCATACTTGCAGCTCCAGGATAATTCACCAATATTTGTAGACAATATGGGTGTTCCCTAATTGGAAATCCTGGCTTAACCAAAAGGTTCACTACCTGCTGAAGTCCCGGACGGAGGCATTAAAGTCTGACAACCCTGACCTATATAAGAAATCCAGGTACAATGTACGTAAAGCCATCAGGGACGTCAAAAGACAATACCGGATTAATAGAGTCCCAGGCCAACGACACAAACCCATGACGTCTATGGCAGGGCTTACACAGGATTACGGGCTACAAAGCAAGGCCATGGAAAAATCTCTGGGGCTGGAGCATCCTTCTACGATGAACTGAACAAGTTTTATGCCCGCTTTGAACAGACAGGCAATACATCAGTGCCACCCGCCCAAACAGCCCTGGACACACCCATACCCACTATTACAGCCTCAAGAGGGAAGAGCTGCCTTCTTGAAAGTGAACCCGCGGAAAGCGACGAGCCCTGATGGAGTCCCTGGGCGAGCACTCAGATCCTGCGCAGATCAGCTGACGAGTGTATTCGCAGACACCTTCATCACTTCACTTCTCCGTTCCGAAGTTCCCACCTCCTTCAAGAAGACCACCATAATACCACTACCAAAGAAGAACAAGAACAACAACTATCGACTGGTGGCCCTGACATCTGTAATCATCAAATGCTTCGAGCGGCTAGTCATGAGAAAGATCAATGCCTGCCTCCCAGGCGGTCTCGATCCACTGCAGTTTGCCTATAGCCACAACCGGTCCACAGCAGATGCTATCTCCTTCAACACTCGAACACCTCGACAACAAGGACACCTACGTCAGACTGCTGTTCATAGACTACAGCTCTGCCTTCACCATCATTATCCCAACAAGACTAATAATCAAACTCTGCAATCTTGGACTTGACCCCTCCATGTACAGCTGGATCCTTGACTTCCTCACCAACAGACTGCAATCTGTCAGGATAGGTAACAGCACCTCCTCCACAATAGTCCTCAACACCAGGGCCCCGCAGTGATGTGTGCTCAATCCTCTACTGTACTCTCTGTACTCACATGATTGTGTGGCAAGATTTAGCTCCAATTTTATCTATAAGTTTGCGGATGATGCGACTGTGGTGGGTCATATCTCGAGCAACGACGAATCAGAGAGATAGATCACATGGTTGCATGGTGTACCGAAAACAATCTCTCTAAATGTCAGCAAAACCAAGGAACTGATCATCAATTTCAAGAAGCGTAGCACGATGCATACGCCCGTTTTCATCAATGGCTCCAAAGTGGAGATGGCTTTAAGTTCCTGGGTGTCACCATCACCAACAGTCTGTCCTGGTCCACTCGAGTTGATGAAACAGTCAAGAAAGCCCAACAACGTCTCTACTTCCTCAGGAAGCTAAAGAAATTTGGCATGTCTGCATCAACTCTCTCAAACTTCTACAGATGTGCCAGAGAGCATTCTATCAAGCTGCATCATTAGCTTGGTATGGCAACTGCTCAGCCCAAAATCGCAACACACTGCAGAGTGTGGTGAACTTGACCCAACACATCATACAAGCTTGCCACCCTCCCATTGATTCTGTCTACACCTCCCGCTGCCTCAGGAAGGCAGACAGCATTTTCAGAGACCGCTCACACCCAGGCTTTTCCCTCTTCCAGACCCTTCCATCAGGCAGAAGATACAGAAGTCTGAAGACCCGCACATCCAGACATAGGAACTGCTTCTTCCCCACAGCTACTAGACTCCTCAACGACTCTCCCTCGGATTGATCTGTTCCCTGTAAGAACACAATAATAATGCCCTATGCTCCTCTTGCTCATGTATTTGCTTTGTTTGGCCCTTGTTCCACACTGTAACCAATCACTATTTGTTAATGTACTTTGTTGATTATTCTTTTGTCTACTGTATACGTTCCCTTGGCTGCGGAAAAATACTTTTCAGTGTACTTCGGTACCTGTGACAATCAATCAATGAGTAGTTTGTAATATATTTATTATACTTATCTTTGCCACGCATTTATTTTGCAGGGGCTGGTTTAGCTCAGTGGGCTAGACAGCTTGTTTGTGATGCAGAACAAGGTCAGCAGCACGGGTTCAATTCCCATACCAGCTGAGAATTCTGAATTCTCCCTCTGCGTACCCGAACAGGCGCCGGAATGTGGTGACTAGGGGCTTTTCACAGTAACTTCATTTCAGTGTTAATGTAAGCAATAGTTATTGTGACAATAAAAAGATTATTAATAATATTTTATAATAAAATACTTTAACTAGTCAAGAACTAGATGTTCTAATGTACATTATTCACACCGGCCAAGGCACAATAACATAGCAGATACACGATTCTTTGAAGATCCAAACATCTAAAGATAACTCCTAAGGAAAAAATAAAAAATCTTCTACCAACTCATCAACTATTGGCAACTTGTACTCAACGCAAAGAAAGACTTAAGTACAGGATGGAAGGTTTGAAGACACCTTACCAGCTTCAAGTCACTGATAATGTAGATGAGAATTAGCATCTATTCAAACAGCAATTTACTCTCTATGTTGCGTCATGTGAGAATACCTTTAAGAAATGGAGTTTATGAATGGGTGTGTATATAAATATCTGTAGTGAGAGTACCTTTAAGAAATGGGTGTTTACTACTACAGTGATGTCAGAGAGTGGGTGGAGCTGGGCTGTCTCAGCTTTTTCTTTCGTTTTAGGCTGTTTGCTGCAGCGTGTGTTTTAGTTTCGTTTTCAGTGTTTGGAGCTGAAGCCAGACCAAGCAAGTGTATTGTTGATCTCTCTGCCCTCAAAAGACTATCTCTTAATCATTTGGTGAATTCAGAATTATAAATGTTCTCAGTAGTGAACGTAATCCTAATGTACTTCTGTTGAAAGATGTTTTAAGTCTTATGGATGTTAAAAGGAAAGCTTAAAGGATTACTTAGTGTTGTATTCTTTGGGGGCTGTATTGAATTAATGGTTGCTAAGATGTTCACTGTATGTTTTTAAAAGGTTAACTTGAGTACATAGAATAAACATTGTTTTGTTTTTAAAAATACTTTTCAATTTCTGCTGTACCGCACCTGTAGAGTGGGCCGTGTGCTCCCCATACCACAATCTACAAAAGGTTGTGGGTCAGGTGAACTCCATGATACACTTTGGGGTTATCTAAACCCTGACCCATAACAGTTGCAACCCTTGGTCTGCAATCACAGCCTGCTGAAAGATGTATAGTGTTGCTGCTCACTGTGGCAGGTCTACAAGCAATATTTAATACATTTGTTTTTGATAACGAGGCAGATAACAAGAACTTCAAGGAAGTTGTAAAGCAATTTGATTGGCATTGCACTCCAATACTCTGACCGATTTGAGACTGAAGGCACAATCATGTAATTTTGCTACCTTACAATCATTGATGATACGCGATCAGCTCATATTTGGGATTTGTAACGACCAGGTACGCGAGAGGCTGTAAAGAGAAAATGAGCTTCAGCTTGATGATGCTATCAAAATTTGTCATGCCAGTGAGCTAGCTGCATTGCAGATTAGCACTCGGAATCTCAGACATTTTGGCGCAAAGATAGGAGAGGCCTAGCGCCGCCGGCAACTATTAAGCGACTGACTGAAACCTCCATTTCATGTTAGCAATCGACATTTGCTTTCAAAACGCTGGACATCATCATGGCAATGTTCTATGACCAATCCGCGAGAAGGCTCCAGCCATTGCAAACAGATGACACAGTCAGACTGGAAGATCCAGAAGGGTTGGTTAAAGTATGCTAAGATACTGTGGCAAGCAGGTCCACATGTATCTAATCATTACGGATGACGGAGTAGTCTTACGGAGAAACAGAAGAGCCTTGCTCAAGGTTCAGCAACCTTTTGTAATGGAACCACATGAAGACATTGTGAGCACTCCTAAGAGAGTTGAAAAAGAACCAGTGCAGCATAAAGAACCAGAACAAAGTCAAGAAGAACAACAAGAAACAACAACAAATGAACATGAAACATGTCACAAGTTCAACCACTGCTCAGAAGATCAAAAGACAGAGACAGAAACCTGAGAGACTGAATTTGTGATGAACTTTAAATAGTTAAATGTGATAAAGAATTATTGCTATCATATTGTAATGTAAAAAAACAAAGACCTGAATGTAAAAGGCAGTGCGTTAGCACAGTGGTTAGCACTATGGCTTCACAGTGCCAGGGTCCCAGGTTCAATTCCCGGCTTGGGTCGCTGTCTGTGCAGAGTCTGCACATTCTCCTGTTGTCTGCGTGGGTTTCCTCCGGGTGCTATTAGGTAATTTGGACATACTGAGTTCTCCTTCTGTGTACCCGAACAGGTGCTGGAAAGTGCCGACTAGTGGCCTTTCACAGTAACTTCATTGCAGTGTTAATGTATGCCTACTTGAGACAATAAAGATTATTATAAGACTATTATATTATTATTATAGTTACATTTCCAAAGGAAAGGGTGTAATAACATGCATAAGCTATCTTGTATATAATGATGTAAATGCCCACCGACCAGTAGGTGGCAATGTAAGTCTACCATGTGTCTCTGTACCTCAAGGAGTTGGGAGTTAGTCATGTTAGTGGATAGTCATACTTGCAGTAGCTCTAGGATAATTTACCAGTATTAGTAGTTTGTAATATATTTATTATAGTTATGTTTACCACACATAGATGTTCTTCTGTGCATCATTCACTCCGGCCAGGGCACAAGAACATAACACAGGGGAAACACAGCACCATGCTTGCATGGATGTTGATACATGACTCTCACTGGAAGCCAGTTAAGATGTCTCCAGTCTGCTGTAGTCCGATGCCCTCACAGATTGAGACATTGTTTAGATAAGGGAGTGAATAACTATCAGCTATTTATTTCCCTTCTCCACTCCAGGCACAAACAAGCATGCCAAGTGGAAGAAGTGGAGATGGTTCATGCCCAGCTCCATGCTAGCTCCACCCCCCCACTTCACTCCAGCTTAACCACCACCTCTGAAGATAGTGCATCTTCTGATGATTGAGAATCATTATCGCAACATTTCCCTTCATCCTTCACCACTGTAGAGACACCCAGCTCAGTGGGTGCATATTCTGGAGTAGGCTCGGGGTCACTATCTGCTGAGCACATCACAGTCACAGGTCCAGAACTGACGAAGGAAGTGACAGCCAAGGTTTCTGACACTCCGAGAACTGCCCGAGGTCAGGCCGTTGCTCAGCCCCATGAAGAGGATGAACCTCTGGATTCATCCACGTGAGAAATGTTGGGGATACAGAGATAGGCAAGGGAACATCAGGCAGAGCAATCAGAGGCCATCCTCATCCATCTGGGATATTAATGAATGCTATCTCGGGAAGGAAGCCAGACTGTCTGGGATAGGAATGCTATCTCGGGAAGGAAGCCAGACTGTCTGGGATAGGAATGCTATCTGAGGAAGGAAGCCAGACTGTCTAGGATAGGAATGCTATCTGAGGAAGGAAGAATGGCTGTCTGGTATAGGAATGCTATCTGAGGAAGGAAGGAAGCCAGACTGACTGGGATAGGAATGTCATCTGAGGTAGGAAGCCAGATTGTCTGGGATAGGAATGCCATCTGAGGAAGGAAGCCAGACTGTCTGGGATAGGAACACTCTCTGAGGAAGGAAGCCAGACTGTCCGGGATAGGAATGTTATCTGGGGAATGAAGCCAGGCTGTCTGGGATGGGAATGCTATCTTAGGAAGGAAGCCAGACTGTCTGGGATGGGAATGCTATCTGAGGGAGGAGGCCAGACTGTCTGGGATAGGAATGCTATCTGGGGAAGGAAGCCAGACTGTCTGGGATAGGAATGCTGTCTAGGGAAGGAAGCAAGGCTGACTGGGATAGGAATACTATCTGGAAAAGGAAGCCAGACTGTCTGGGATGGGAATGATATCTGGGAATGAAGCCAGACTTTCATAGAATTTATAATGCAGAAGGAGGTCTTTTGGCCCATCAAGTCTGCACCGGCCCTTACAAAGAGGACCCCACTCAAACCCACACTTCTATCCCCGTAAACCAGTAACCCCCACTTAACCTTTTTGGACACTAAGGGCAATGGCCAATGCACCTAACCTGCACCTCTTTGGATTGTGGGAGAAAACCGGAGCACCCGGATGAAACCCACGCACACACGGGGAGATCATGCAGACTCCGCCCAGACAGTGACCCAAGCCGGGAATCGAATCTGGGACCCTGGAGCTGTGAAGCAACTGTGCTAACCACTGTGCTACTGTGCTGTCTGGGATAGGAATGCTATCTGAGAAAGGAAGCCTGATTCTGATATCACCCTGTTCTGGGCAGTCTGACTTCCTTCCCTGGACATAATCCCTGTTCAGGACAGCCTGGTTTCCTTCACTGGACACCATCCCTGCCCTGGACAGTCTGGCTTCATTTTCCCTGGACATTATCCCTGTCCTGTATAGTCTGTTTCCTTCCCTGGGCACATCTGACCCCACCTCCACATTCTTGCATCTTTGCCTGTCCCCAGTTTCACACTTCCCCACCAGCCTTGCCTCCCTTGTCCAGCCTCCCTTATTTATCTTTGCCCTGTAAATTCCTCCCTCCCTCCCATGGTTACCATCCATGCACTTTGGACAACTGACACCCAAACTCAATCATAGGGCTCAATTCTCCAGCCTCGTTACGCTTGAAACAAAGCCGTGAATAGCGGGAGAGGCCAAAAACAAGAACCGCACCAGGCACCAACAGTTTGCGATGCAACTGGCCCGCTCACGAAGGCAAAATCGGGATCTCGCATGGCGAGAAACTAATTATCATCACTTAAGCCCTATTTCCATGCAACTAGCGGGAGCCACCCCGTATCCAACGGCCTCCTGTCATCCAGTGGCCTCCCCAGCAAGTGGTCACGCTGGCGCCGATTAACACTCCTTTTTAAAAATGTGAACCTGGCAGAAGGGCTTCTGTGGGGAGCCGAGGAGGTGAGTAGCCATCTTTGCTCACAGGCAAAGAATCCGGTCGTGCTGGTCCTGCCACCCCAGTGCCCGGTGGGGGGTGGGAGACTTTTGGCTGGCGGGGGGGGGGGGGGGGTGACGCTGGGGGGGCAGCCGCTCATGCCCACCACCATGCCAACCCCTGGATTGTTTAACCATTCCGGGGGCAACCCATGACCCTGCCCGCCTGCCCCAACAAACACCCATAACCCTCGCCGACTACCTAAAATATTATTTGAAATTCTACAGAGACCGGTCTGCACTGCTGGCTAGAGAAACCAGTTCAAACTAACCATCTAATTACCTAGCGGCAGCTGGCTCCAGTAGGGATTAGGTTTATCCCTGACCAAGACTGAAAGAAACTTTACGGTAGCACAAGTGGATAGCACTGTGGCTTCACAGCGCCAGGGTCCCAGGTTAGATTCGCCGCTGGCGCACTGTCTGTGCGGAGTCTGCACGTTCTCCCCGTGTCTGCGTGGGTTTCCTCCGGGTGCTTCGTTTTCCTCCCACAGTCCAAAGACGTGCAGGTTAAGCGGATTGGCCATGATAAATTGCCCTTAGTGACCAAAAAGGTTAGCAGGGGATATTGGGTTACGGGGATAGGGTGGAAGTGAGGGCTTAAGTGGGTCGGAGCAGACTCGATGGGCCAAATGGCCTCCTTCTGCACTGTATGTTCTATATTCTAAAGCAAATTGTAGTGAAATGCTAAGTACAGACTTTTGAAAGAAAGTAACCCTTAAAACTCCCCCATTCACCAAATTCCCAAGTTTTCACTTTTTTTACAGTAGCTTCATTACAGTGTTAATGTAAGCCTACCTGTGACACTAATAAAGATTATTATTATCAACCTGTATTCAGTGACGAGCTGCTATATTCCTGCTTGTTTACAAGTGTGGTCACATTCTATATTATTATCAAGGGGTAACATTCCATATTTATATCGGGACAGACACACATTACAGTAGTAATATTCTGTATTTTTATAGATAAAAACATATATTACAGATGAATAATATTTTATAAAGAGAAAAAACTTATTACAGAGGTTTATCCATATTTATAAAGTGAAAGGCACTTATTACAAATGTGGGGGCTGCACAGTGGCACAATGGTTAGCACTGCTGCCTCACAGCGCTGAGGTCCAAGGTTCGATCCCGGCTCTGGGTCACTGTCTGTGTGGACATAGAACATAGAAAATACAGCACAGTACAGACCCTTCGGCCCACGATGTTGTGCCGAACCTTTGTCCTAGATTAATCATAGATTATCATTGAATTTACAGTGCAGAAGGAGGCCATTCGGCCCTTTGAGTCTGCACCGGCTCCTGGAAAGAGCACCCTACCCAAACTCAACACCTCCACCCAACACCAAGGGCAATTTTGGACATTAAGGGCAATTTATCATTGGCCAATTCACCTAACCTGCACATCTTTGGACTGTGGGAGGAAACTGGAGCACCCGGAGGAAACCCACGCAGACACGGGGAGGACGTGCAGACTCCGCACAGACAGTGACCCAAGCCGGAATCGAACCTGGGACCCTGGAGCTGTGAAGCAATTGTGCTATCCACAATGCTACCGTGCTGCCCTTAAGAACAAATTAATCTACACTATATCATTTTACCGTAATCCATGTACCTATCCAATAGCCGCTTGAAGGTCCCTAATGTTTCCGACTCAACTACTTCCACAGGCAGTGCATTCCATGCCCCCACTACTCTCTGGGTAAAGAACCTACCTCTGATATCCCTCCTATATCTTCCACCTTTCACCTTAAATTTATGTCCCCTTGTAATGGTTTGTTCCACCCGGGGAAAAAGTCTCTGACTGTCTACTCTATCTATTCCCCTGATCATCTTATAAACCTCTATCAAGTCGCCCCTCATCCTTCTCAGTTCTAATGAGAAAAGGCCTAGCACCCTCAACCTTTCCTCGTAAGACCTACTCTCCATTCCAGGCAATATCCTGGTAAATCTTCTTTGCACCTTTTCCAAAGCTTCCACATCCTTCCTAAAATGAGGCGACCAGAACTGTACACAGTACTCCAAATGTGGCCTTACCAAAGTTTTGTACAGCTGCATCATCACCTCACGGCTCTTTAATTCAATTCCTCTGTTAATGAACGCGAGCATACCATAGGCCTTCTTCACAGCTCTATCCACTTGAGTGGCAACTTTCAAAGATGTATGAACATAGACCCCAAGATCTCTCTGCTCCTCTACATTGCCAAGAACTCTACCGTTAACCCTGTATTCCACATTCATATTTGTCCTTCCAAAATGGACAACCTCACACTTTTCAGGGTTAAACTCCATCTGCCACTTCTCAGCCCAGCTCTGCATCCTATCTATGTCTCTTTGCAGCCGACAACAGCCCTCCTCACTATCCACAACTCCACCAATCTTCGTATCATCTGCAAATTTACTGACCCACCCTTCAACTCCCTCATCCAAGTCATTAATGAAAATCACAAACAGCAGAGGACCCAGAACTGATCCCTGCGGTACGCCACTGGTAACTGGGATCCAGGCTGAATATTTACCATCCACCACCACTCTCTGACTTCTATCGGTTAGCCAGTTCGTTATCCAACTGGCCAAATTTCTCACTATCCCATGCCTCCTTACTTTCTGCATAAGCCTACCATGGGGAACCTTATCAAATGCCTTACTAAAATCCATGTACACTACATCCACTGCTTTACCTTCATCCACATGCTTGGTCACCTCCTCAAAGAATTCAATAAGACTTGTAAGGCAAGGCCTACCCCTCACAAATCCGTGCTGACTATCCCTAATCAAGCAGTGTCTTTCCAGATGCTCAGAAATCCTATCCTTCAGTACCCTTTCCATTACTTTGCCTACCACCGAAGTAAGACTAACTGGCCTGTAATTCCCAGGGTTATCCCTAGTCCCTTTTTTGAACAGGGGCACGACATTCGCCACTCTCTAATCCCCTGGTACCACCCCTGTTGACAGTGAGGACGAAAAGATCATTGCCAACGGCTCTGCAATTTCATCTCTTGCTTCCCATAGAATCCTTGGATATATCCCGTCAGGCCCGGGGGACTTGTCTATCCTCAAGTTTTTCAAAATGCCCAACACATCTTCCTTCCTAACAAGTATTTCCTCGAGCTTACCAATCTGTTTCACACTGTCCTCTCCAACAATATCGCCCCTCTCATTTGTAAATACAGAAGAAAAGTACTCGTTTAAGACCTCTCCTATCTCTTCAGACTCAATACACAATCTCCCGCTACTGTCCTTGATCGGACCTACCCTCGCTCTAGTCATTCTCATATTTCTCACATATGTGTAAAAGGCCTTGGGGTTTTCCTTGATCCTACCCGCCAAAGATTGTTCATGCCCTCTCTTAGCTCTCCTAATCCCTTTCTTCAGTTCCCTCCTGGCTATCCTGTATCCCTCCAATGCCCTGTCTGAACCTTGTTTCCTCAGCCTTACATAAGTCTCCTTTTTCCTCTTAACAAGACATTCAACCTCTCTTGTCAACCATGGTTCCCTCACTCGACCATCTCTTCCCTGCCTGACAGGGACATACATATCAAGGACACATGGCACCTGTTCCTTGAACAAGTTCCACATTTCACTTGTGTCCTTCCCTGCCAGCCTATGTTCCCAACTTATGCACTTCAATTCTTGTCTGACAACATTGTATTTACCCTTCCCCCAATTGTAAACCTTGCCCTGTTGCACGTACCTATCCCTCTCCATTACTAAAGTGAAAGTCACAGAATTGTGGTCACTATCTCCAAAATGCTCCCCCACTAATAAATCTATCACTTGCCCTGGTTCATTACCCAGTACTAAATCCAATATTGCCCCTCCTCTGGTCGGACAATCTACATAATGTGTTAGAAAAGCTTCCTGGACACACTGCACAAACACCACCCCATCCAAACTATTTGATCTAAAGAGTTTCCACTCAATATTTGGGAAGTTAAAGTCGCCCATGACTACTACCCTATGACTTCTGCACCTTTCCAAAATCTGTTTCCCAATCTGTTCCTCCACATCTCTGCTACTATTGGGGGGCCTATAAAAAACTCCTAACAAGGTGACTGCTCCTTTCCTATTTCTGACTTCAACCCATACTACCTCAATAGGGTGATACTCCTCGAACTGCCTTTCTGCAGCTGTTATACTATCTCTAATTAATAATGCCACCCCCCCCCCACCTCTTTTACCACCCTCCCTAATCTTATTGAAACATCTATAACCAGGGACCTCCAACAACCATTTCTGCCCCTCTTCTATCCAAGTTTCTGTGATGGCCACCACATCGTAGTCCCAAGTACCGATCCATGCCTTAAGTTCACCCGCCTTATTCCTGATGCTTCTTGCGTTGAAGTATACACACTTCAACCCATCTCCGTGCCTGCAAGTACTCTCCTCTGTCAGTGTTCCCTTCCCCACTGCCTCATTACACGCTTTGGCGTCCTGAATATCGGCTACCTTAGTTGCTGGACTACAAATCCGGTTCCCATTCTCCTGCCAAATTAGTTTAAACCCTCCCGAAGAGTACTAGAAAACCTCCCTCCTAGGATATTGGTGCCCCTCTGGTTCAGATGCAACCCGTCCTGCTTGTACAGGTCCCACCTTCCCCAGAATGCGCTCCAATTATCCAAATACCTGAAGCCCTCCCTCCTACACCATTCCTGCAGCCACGTGTTCAACTGCACTCTCTCCCTATTCCTAGCCTCGCTATCACGTGGCACCGGAAACAAACCAGAGATGACAACTCTATCTGTCCTGGCTTTTAACTTCCAGCCTAACTCCCTAAACTTGTTTATTACCTCCACACCCCTTTTCCTACCTATGTCGTTGGTACCAATGTGCACCACGACTTCTGGCTGCTCCCCCTCCCCCTTAAGGATCCTGAAGACACGATCCGAGACATCCCTGGCCCTGGCACCCGGGAGGCAACATACCTTCCGGGAGTCTCGCTCGCGACCACAGAATCTCCTATCTATTCCCCTAACCATTGAATCTCCTACAACTATTGCTTTTCTAATATTTATGTTCTCCCGTGTCTGCGTGGGTTTCATCCCCATAACACAAAAATGTGGATTGGCCACGCTAAATTGCCCCTTAATTGGAAAAAATGAATTGGGCACTCTGAATTTATTTTTTTTAAATGAGTAATATTCCATCTATATTCACTCTGCCGCAAATATTCCAATATTCTAGATAAAGAGAAGACATATTATAGATGAGTGATATCCCACATGCATATAGAGGGAGGCACATATTGATAGATGAGTAATAATTAGCATGTATAAAGTGAAAGGCACGCATTACAGATACGTAATATTCCATCTTCATGGACACAAGTACAGATAGAGTTGAGGAATATTGTGTATTTACATAGAGACATGCACTGACATTAAAAGTAGGTAATATTTCATATCATATAAAGAAAGACACAAAGTAAAAGGGTAGATGTCATAATTATTAAGAAAAAGATACAGATTACACATGGGTAATATTCAATTCTTATATGGAGATACAGTAAGAAGTCTTACAACACCAGTAAAGGTTGTGATGAAGGAGCTATGCTCCGAAAGCTAGTGATTCCAAATAAATCTGTTGGACTTTACCCTGGTGTCATAAGGTTTCTTACTGTGCCCACCCCAGTCTAATGTTGCAATCTCTGCTATATGGAGATAGGCATAGGTATTACAGAGGGGTAATATCCCATATTTATATAGACAAGCACTGAGATTAAAACAGGCAAAATTCATATATAAATAGAGATTGGCACAAGCATCAGAGGTAATATTCTGTTATTAAGTAAAGACGGGCACAGATACCACAGGAGGTTAATAGTCTATATTTATATAGAGATAAGATTGATTAAAATTAGAGAATATTCAGAACCAGTCTTATACTTATTATCTATTCCAAATATTCCATATTATTATACGTTTATCTCATCATCCCAGCATAGCCATCAAGCTCATCTATAGCCATATCACTCTTCTGTAGTATGTCTTCTCTTTATATAGATGGAATATTACTCATTTAAAAAAAAAAATTTAGAGTACCTAATTCATTTTTTTCAATTACGAGGCAATTTAGCGTGGCCAATCCATCTACCCTGCACATCATTGTGTTGTGGGGGCGAAACCCATGCAGACACGGGGAGAACGTGCAAACTCCACACAGACAGTGACCCAGAGCCGGGATTGAACCTGGGATCTCAACGCTGTGAGGCAGCAGTGCTAACCACTGTGCCACCGTACCACAGTGCCGCCTCCTCATTTGAATTCTGCAACATTCTATTGGTTCCGCAGAAGAAAGAAAACAAAACGAAAGGGAAAAAAGCAGCTCCTCCCACTCTGCACCGAATCACCACACTGCTCCAAATTACCAAGTTTCAATCCTCACTCCATCTTTCTCACTCTTACATCCTGCATCGGTTCCCATCCCCCTGCCACATTAGTTTAAACCCTCCTCAACAGCGCTAGCAAACAACCCCCCTAGGACATTGGTTCCAGTCCTGCCCAGGTGTAGACCGTCCGATTTGTAATGGTCCCACCGCCCCCAGAACCGGTTCCAACATTCCAGAAATTTGAATCCCTCCCCCCGCACCATCTCTCAAGCTACGCATTCATCCTGCCTATCCTGTCATTCCTACTCTGACTAGCACGTGGCACTGGTAGGGATCCTGAGATTACTACCATTGAGGTCCTACTTTTTAGTTTAGTTCCTAACTCCCTAAATTCAGCATCCCGTTTTTTACCTATATAGTTGGTGCCTCTATATACCACGACAGCTGGCTGTTCATTCTCCCCCTTTAGAATTCCTGCAGACGCTCTGAGACATCCAAGACCCTTGCAGCCAGGAGGTAATATACCTTCCTGGAATCTTGTTTGCATCTGGAGAAAGGCCTGTCTACTCCCCTTACAATCAAATCCCCTATCACTATAGCTCTACCACACTTTTTCCTGCCCTCCTGCGCAGCAGAGCCAGCCACAGTGCCATGAACCTGGTTACTGCTGCCTTCACCTGGTGAGCCATCTCCCTCAAAAGTATCCAAACCGTTATACCTGGTTTTGTTTGGAGGGAGATGACCACAGGGGACCCCTGCAGTGCCTTCCTACTCTTCCTCTGCATGTTGGTCACCCATTTCCTATCTCCCTCAGTACTCTTTATCTGCAGTGTGACCAACTCGCTAAACGTGCTATCCACGACTTCCTCAGCATCGTGGATGCTCCAAAGTGAGTCCATCCGCAGCTCCAGAGCCGTCAAGCGGTCTGACAGAAGCTGCAACTGGACACACTTCTTGCAGGTGAAGGAGCCAGGGACAGTGGACGTGTCCCTGAACTCCCACATCACATAAGAGTAGCATGACACGGGTCTGGGATCTCTTGCCATGTCTTAACCCTTAGGTTAACTATACAACCACAATGTCAAAAAAAATAGATAAATGAAAAGAAAAGAAAAACTACTTGCCAGTCACCACTACTTACCAGATGAATTCAAATTTAGCAGGTCCCCTCATGGTCAATCCAATCACAGCCCTCCTGTGACGTCACTCTTCACTTTCCCCCCAGTCCAAGCCTCAGATTCACCGTTTACCCGCTTACCTTCCCCAGATTCCGTCGGTCCAACAACTCGACTCCGCTCCGCTCCTGAAAAGGAAAGCCGCGTTCCCGAGGTAGGTTTTTAAACTCCCCGCTTACCTTCCTAAGATGCCATTGGTCCAACTACTCATCTCCGCTCCGCTGCTGAAAAGCCAGAAGAAAGAAAACAAAACGAAAGGGGAAAAAGCAGCTCCTCCCACTCTGCACCGAATTACCACACTGCTCCAAATTACCAAGTTTCAATCCTCACTCCATCTTTCTCACTCAGGCTGTCTCTACTTCACGTGCACAAGGTTGGGATCAAACCCAGGTCCCTGGTGTTGTGAGGTAGCAGTGCTAACCACTCTGCCACTTTGCCGCCTTGTGAATGATTACAAGAAATTCATCAGAACATTTCACAAAAATAATAACAATACTGTATGAGACTCAGTCACCAACAACTGGAGCATTCTCCATGGCAATGCCTCTACCAATCAAACTCCACTTGTCAACCAATCAGCACTTGCTACTCATGCAGTAGAGATTTGTTATCTCCCTTGGATTTGTATCCTTACAAAAAATTCTGATTGAGTGCAAGTCAAAAAGTTTCAACAAGTTATATACTATCAATATATATTGTATCAATACTGTAATTTGTAACTTGTCTATCTGCCTGTCTATTTACGTAGCCATCTGTCTGTCTGTCTGTCCCTTTCTTCCACAGTTCCAAATAATGTGATTTTCGAAAAATAATAATGCTGTAA
The DNA here is from genome assembly GCF_047496885.1 of Scyliorhinus torazame. Classification (NCBI taxonomy): domain Eukaryota; kingdom Metazoa; phylum Chordata; class Chondrichthyes; order Carcharhiniformes; family Scyliorhinidae; genus Scyliorhinus; species Scyliorhinus torazame. Next base: position 176,353,219 of record NC_092716.1, read on the forward strand.
TGTTTACAACTGAGAAATTTCCTGTGATATTTCAAATTATATATTTACTGTAGTTATCATTTTTATTGATACTGTAACATATGGGTTTTAATGCGGTTGCTTTAAATTTATATGTTTACCTATAGTAGTAATAATTTAAAATATTAATGAATAATTCATCAAAGTATTCATACATTTTCATATATTTAGAATTCCCAGTAATACCCTTTCCTGGAATATTTATATCATAGTATCATAGAATTTACAGTGCAGAAGAGGTCCATTCGGCCCATCGAGTCTGCACCAGCCCTTGGAAAGAGCACCCCATGTTCATCTTCCTGTAATATTTATAATTTCTGTTAATAATTTCCCTAATTGTTATAATTTCTATTGCCACATTTACATAGTAACATTTATAGTTTCTATTCATATATTTCCTCAGCATATATAAAATGTTTAGTAAAACATTACCTTGTGACCTTTTTATTATATATTTACAAGGAATAGTTCAAAGTTGTATTCATATGTTTCCCCATAGTACTTTCAATTTCTATTTGCACATTTCCCAGAATATATATCAAGATTTTTATGGTTTTACCTGCAATCCTAATTTCTATTTTAGTATTTGTCAATAATCTTTGCAATTTCTACCGTACATGACACTGTACACTTAATTATAAGCTATAATTACAAAAAACAAATGGAAACAATGTATGAATTAAATTAATTCTTAAAATGAGATGTCATAACCACACCAAAGGTGATCATGCTTTGCAACACTGCCCCACTATTGTCTCAGCCATCAATGTTACTGGTTACATTTCAACCACATTTTAAGATTGTATTAGTGCATGTTCTCTGATATATTTGAGGCTGCAGAATGCTGCCCTCCTGCCTTATGCAATCACTTCTTCTACTTGTCATGTTTCAATAACTTTGCAACAGAAAATGAATGCACGAGTATACATACCGTCAACAATAATGGAATAAATTTGTACATCTGTGTGATAAACAAAACAATTATTTTAACTTACAAATATGCACAAGCCATAAGGCCATGGAATTCTATTCTACAGATGTGGCATTGTCTTATTCAGATCATAGTTCACAATGAAATAACTACTGAAATATTTCTTACTACAAGCATATCAACTGAGACATTCAATGATACATAGACAATGACGCTGATACATTAGATGCATTATCAAATGGTGGCACATGCATAAGTTCACACTGACATACTCATTTGCTCAATAATAGGGATTCAACCGCAGTGACAAACTGTTTAGGGTACACACTTACTGACATTCAAATTGTCATGAACTGACGCACCAATAGTGAAATGCAAGCACACTGACATACATGCGAATATGCTCAGTTATTAATATTACTGGCCCATTGAAATACTCACAGACAGTTTCAGCATCACAGACTCAGGTTATAGATTGACATGTTTCTTACCATCTCCCTGTGTATAGAAGTTGTCAAGTGGGTTCGAGGTGACCACATTAACGTGGCATTTCAAAATTTGGATGATTTCATTGAGCTGCTCTCTGTTACTGTCACAGTCCAAGAAGATCTCAAACTCTGAGTTCCTTCGCTTGGACTTTCGAGACTCAATGTGAACCAGGTTCACATGTTTCTCCTGGAGAGTGAATAGAGACAATATATGAAATTGTGTGCTTTCAACACAAAATACTGAAAATCATAGCATGACTATCTTCATTTGAAATGTTTTATTTTTATTTCAAATATAATGTTGTTTGGTTGTTCATAATAGGCAGGATACAGACCATACTCACAGCCTGTGCCTGCAAAACCAAAATATCTACCTTTCGATGTGATCCTGCAATTGGACAGCACCTGCTGAACAATCTTAAGTGTGCTAATAGCTATACTAACTACCAAATTAAAATAATCAATTGAGTTCGTAACATGGCTCATTTACACTTGTTAAAAGGAAAGACCCATGGCAGCACAGTAGCACAAATGGCTAGCACTGTGACTTCCAATGCCAGGGTCCCAGATTCGATTCCCCGCTGGGTCACTGTCTGTGCGGAGTCTGCACATTCTCTCCATGTCTGCGTGGGTTTCCTCCGGGTCCTCCGGTTTCCTCCCACGGTCCTAAAACATGCAGGTTAGGTGGATTGGTCATGCTAAAATTGTCCTTCGTGTCCAAAAAGGTTAGGAGGATTAACTGGGTTACGGGCATAGGGTGGAAGTGAGGGATTAAGTGGGTCGGTGCAGACTCGATGGCCCAAATGGCCTCCTTCTGCACTGTATGTTCTATATGATCTTTGAAAACAAGCCTTGTGCCTTTTGTTAATTATCCTGTAGCTTAGGGAGCCTATATATCCCCCCTTGCTTTCTCCATGGCAGCGCCTCAGCAATTCAGAATCAAGTTGCCAACCAACTGGCACTCTTACTCCTATAATATAAATTCTGATTGTTTGAAATCTGGCATTCTTGCAATTGTCCTGATGAGTGTAAGACAAAAACTTCAGCAACACTCAGAAATATTCAAGTTCTTTCCCACCAAGCAACTGTAAGAATGATGTTGTGCTTTGTTACATTTGACTGTGAAATAGATCATGAAAGGATCTTGAGGCATGTGTTTTTCTTCAGCTAAAATGTAATAGGAGAAAGCCACTGTGATCATACAAGTAAATATTAGGACAGTGTGTGCCTTGCATGTACCTGTGCAAAGGTTTGGTTTGGAGACTGGGCCCTATAAGGGCTCTGAAACCAGGGCAAGTGCCTAAAATCTGTCTCTAATGGATAGAATCCATACAGACCGGTCAAGCAGAAACAGGGTTCATTATACTGAGAGCACAGGCTGCCTGGACCAACCCCTGCTGCCAGTGGCAGACGGTCATTAGAACTGGATTCACTCAGAGCCCCGACTGGGAAACTACACAGGTCGCAGTGCCTTAGTGCTGCTCCTGAGTGAAAAACAACTGGGATGAATTTTTTTCCATTTCACTGCTTTACAATATTTTGCGCTGTTTTTAAATGTCTTTTGGGCAATTAGCTGTAAAAAGCAACATTTGTTAACTGAACGAGAAACAGAAGATAGAAGTGCTCAACAGGTCTGGATAGCATCTGGGGAAAGAAACTATGGTTAACATTTGAGATTGTGTGGTCTTTCATCAGAACTGGGTTGCTTTGTCCACAGATGCTGCCTGACCTGCTGTGTGTTTCGAACAGTTTCTGATTTTTTTATTTCAGATTTATTATGTTGCCTTTCCTATTTGTTAACTGTTCACTAAGTACTCTTAAATCTTTCTAAAGGACAGTCAAGATGAACCCTTGAGCTTTTGTTCAGGGTTAATAAGGAAGCTTGAGATAATGGCTAACACAGAGGAGATTTAGAGAGTGCGCAGGGGATTTTATTTTTTCAAGAAATATACTTTATTCATAAAATCTATCATAAACATTACAAAACATTTCGAATTGTCTTGACTGTACATTTCCATCAGAGTTACACATTCCCTTGACTTTCTTCCATTCAATTTTGATAACATTACACACACATCGCTCTTTATGTTACGATTCCTTCTTAAATATTTACATTGTCATGTTTCTTTTATACATTGGAGTGTTAAGAGCGCTGGGGATTTGAGTACATCCACTAATTAAGCTGATTTAAATTGGCAATCCCTACCTTACTCATCCAGGCAGACCTTACAGCTGATAACTCGCATCTTAATTTACTTAGTGAGCAATTTCTTTCTTTATTTGTTTCATGTCATTTAAAGAAAAATAACATTTTAAAACTTAATCATTCACACCAAAATCCACCTTTTCCACATTTACAACTTGTTATTTGCTGGAGTCAGGTTGGACCTTATTTACCAATAGAATTTAGACCAGGGTGAGAGCTAGGTCAGTAGGTGAGATACAGTAGTAACATTGCAGGAGCTTGTTGATTGAGCTCTATCATAGATTTTGACCATCTAATCGGCTTTGTAAAATTAGATTAGCACTATTCTTGTGATACTTAATGCTTTGCAGTCTCCACTATTGTATGTATATTCCCACTTACGTTGGTTCGATACCAGTTGGGTGATCAAGAAAAGTAAAAGCACCATAATTATAATTAGGTCCTGGTGGTAGATTTCCAATCATTAATGCTAGAAAATGGCTTAAAATGAAAATTTTCTGTGAGAAATAGCATGCACCTAACAATTTGATTTGGTGTGATTGTTTTCTACCATTCATGGGGCCATAATTTTTATTCCCAAAATAAGGAAAATATATCCCTAAAAAATTCAAAATTGCAGGAATGGACAAGAAGTTAAGAGAGAGACAGAGGGTTGCTGGCTGAGATTAATAATAACCTGTGGATGGTTAGATAAGGAGCATATCCAGTGCTCCTAGTACCACATGTGGGAGCATCAGACTCAAATCAATAGACCCGTCATCTGAGCAAGAGCTGGAAGTGAGAGTTACTGTGACACAAACTGGATGTTTGTAAGGATTAAAGTCACTGGGTATATGGAATTGCTCATGGAACATGTTTGTGGACCAGGTACAAACATGAATGAGTGTCTGACTGAGCGAGACAGAAGGTATATGGTGTTTTCTCCTAGTTTGCTCCAAATGTGTGAAATTATGCTACCTGGAAGAGTTTCAGTGCCTTCACCAACCCTCCTATTTCATTTTTCAGTGAGAAGACAACAGCCACCCGTCCTCGCTCTACAGACACATTGCAATTCTCTTTATTCTCCTTATTCTCTTCAATCTTGCTGAAAGTCGACTTGTTGATCTGTCAGATATAAAAACACATGAATAAAGACCGCCGGTATTGAGAGTTAGCTGAAATTCTACAGAAACAAATCAGCACCACTAGCTAGAGAAGCCAGTTCAAACTAGCTAGCTAATTAACTAACTTGTTGCCATTCCAGGACAAAGTTTGCTTATCTCTCAGCCTGAAAGAAACTTCACTTTAACAGTAAAATGTAGTTAATGTAAACTAGACTAGATTTTAAAAAGAGATTGACCCTTAAAATTCAGTCACTCACCAAATTCCCAAGCCCCACATTGGGTGGAATTGTGCCCAATAGGAAAAAACAGTTTAGACCGATATTCTTATTCCCAGTTTTTGCTGGTGTTCCATTTTGAGGTATACAAGACCAGTTTGGACCAGTATTCTTATTCCCAGTTTTTACAGTTTCTTGCTTCTGGAATATAAATTATGAGTTGGGCGAGGAAGTGAGAGTGATTTCCACTCAGGGGTGGGATAGCTGACCATGCACAATCTTGTTGGGGATTTAAGGGCATTGCACATCATTCCCAATCAGATTTGGATGATGTGGTCCTACTGAGTCACTATTTATTGCCTCACATCATTAGTAGTATCATCACTGACTATCCCAGCAAGAGTATGTTTAAGCCTTGTGGCCTAGGTATCCATGAGGCAGCTCATTTATTGCTAACCCAGTTTTGTGCACTCAGGAAATGCTGTCTGTGCAGCGTTGGCAGACAAATCATCGCCTGTCCTGTTGCTGTAGGAGCCTGGAAATAGCATCAAAGGGGTGCATTTTAAAGATAGATTGCAGCAAATGCAGTCTGAGCCAGGCCACCCCAATCCCAAGAGGGACAGCCCAAGTTCACAGACTTGGCACCAAGTCACGACCCGCTTCATCCCCCAGCCCAGGGAGCTATCCCCCAGCAAGCCCGGCAGTTTTCAGCAGTTTTTCAGTGGCTTTTTAGCCTTCTGCTCCACCTCTGCAGCCCAGCCCATGTTTGTCAGTACTTGTAGTAATTCACGACCGCACGGCTTCTGCCTGAAAGGAGTGGAGCATTGCGGAAGGACGGAGCATACTGTGTCCAACCTACTTACCACATTTAAATGCATGCAGATGCCGGTTTTGCATGCTGCTGTCTGCGTGGGGCACAAACCTCGTCATCACCACCGGCAAAGCATGGTACCCGAAAGGTGCCAGATGTGGAACTCTATTTTGGACACTCGATTCTCCGCCCTATTGCAGTCCAGGTTTGCGGCATTTTGAGGTAGGGAATTTTGCCCTTCCTCATCTGGATTATTGTATGTCCTGTTCGTCTCTATACTTAGGGAAGAGTAAGTAGTCCTCTCATCAAGCGATTGTAGCCAAGATTCACCAGATTGAGTCCAGGGACTGTGAGAATGGGCCTGTTTTTTAAAGTGCAGAGGACTGAGAGGCTATGTGTCTATGTAAAGCATAAAAACCCTTTACAGGGCTCTACAGGGTGGATGTTTCCCATGGCTGGGGTGCCCAGAACAAGGGGACATAGTCTCAGAGTAAGAGGCCATCAAGGATTGAGATGTGTAGGAATTTCAACATTCAGAGGATGCTGAGTGTTTGGAAGACGCCACCATAGAACAGTGGAAACTTTGACATTGAGAATGCTCCACTAATAGATCGATAGATTTGTAGCTAAAGAATCGGGACCCTCAGGGATATAAACTGGAACACTGTTGTTGTTCCCTCCCCACCCCAAGCCCTAGGGAGCTAACAGTTGCCTCCCTCCCTCTGTCTCTCCATCCCTCCATTCCTGTTCTCCCACCAAGGTCAACTTGAATTGCACTTTAGCACAGAGTTTACTGCAGCTCTTGACCTTGAGGGATCTCAGAGTTTCAGAGTTAATTATCATAGAATTTACAGTGCAGAAGGTGGCCATTCGGCCCGTCGAGCCTGCACCGGCCCTTGGAAAGAGCACCCTACCCAAGGTCAACACTTCCACCCTATCCCCATAACCCAGCAACCCCACCCAACACTAAGGGCAATTTTGGACACTAAGGGCAATTTATCATGGCCAATCCACCTAACCTGCACATCTTTGGACTGTGGGAGGAAACTGGAGCACCCGGAGGAAACCCACGCACACACGGGGAGGATGTTAAGAGACCCATGAATCAGTGAGCAAAACCTGCTTCTGTGTGGGCTTCTCCATGGAGAGAACACAGTTGACTACAATTCTCATCTAGATTATTAGGGTGGTCCCTTTAGTCAGCCAATTATGCTCAACATTAACTCCTCCCACCCAAAATCATCATCCTCCCACTTTGAAGGATCGTATTTCAGAACGATCTCATTTGGACAAACACATTTTAAAAATGCCACGTGTCACATTTCAGGCCTGCTCCACCACCTTCCATCTTCCCCCATGACCCATCAACTTCTCCCAAACCCCTGAGCAACCCAACATAACCATTCCCCTCCTCTCTGTTGAGTCGTGTAAAATGGTTGTTTTTCAAACTAGATGATAGTAGACAGTAGTGTTCCCCTAGGGTAAATCCATAGAATCCTTACATTGCAGAAGGAGGGCATTCGGTCCATTGGGGCTGCACTGATCCACTGAAAGAACAGCCTACCTAAGGCTGCTCCCTCACCCTAACTCCACCTAGCTTGTACATATTTGGACACTAAGGGGAAATTTTAGCATGGTCAATTCACCTAACCTGGACATCGCTGGTCTGTGGGAGGAAACCCAGAGATACAGGGAGAATGTGCAGACTCCACACAGACCATCACCCAAGGCCTTAATTGAACCCTTATCCTTGGCGCTCTGAGGCAGCAATGCTAGCCACTGTGGCACCGTGCCTTGGCCTACTACATGCTAGGACCTTTTGTGATATACTTAAAAGACTTGGATATTGGAATACAGAGTAAAATGTTAAAATTTGCCAATGATTCCAAACTTGGAAGTGTGGCAAATGGTGAGAATTGTACCAATTGTTTGCAACAGAACATAGATGGGCTAGCTGAATGGGAAAACACATGAAATGAAATGAAAATGAAATGAAAATCACTTATTGTCACAAGTAGGCTTCAAATGAAGCTACTGTGAAAAGTCCCTAGTCGCCACATTCCGGCGCCTGTTCGGGGAGGCTGGTACGGGAATATAACATAACAGATAAAAGTAATACGTGGACATGTGAGGTGATGCATTTTTACAGACTGGGTGGGAGAGGTATTATAGAATTAATGGCACTATTCTAAGGAGTGTGCAAAGACAGAGAGACCTGGTGGTTTATGTGCCTAGATCTTTGAAGGTGGCAGAACATATTAATAGAGTGGGACCTGTACAAGAAGGACAGGTTGCACCTGTACTGAAGGGGCACCTGCATCTTGGGTGGGAGGTTTGCTAGTGCTGTTTGGGAGGGTTTAAACTAGTGTGGCAGGGGGGTGGGAACCGGAACAGCAGGCTAGTAAGTGTAGAGACTGGGGAAGAAAGTGAGATTGAGGTAAACATAACGCAGCATAAGAGCAGGCTGCAGGGAAGCTGCAGGGCTCAGTGGGACTGTAGATCTGGAGTGCGTTTGCGTCAAAGTATAACAGGTAAAACAGATGAACTGAGAGCCTGGATTATTGCATGGAACTATGATGTAATCGCAATTATGGAGACATGGTTAAAGGAGGGACAGGACTGGCAGCTTAACATGGCGGGATATTGTTGTTTTAGACAGGACAGAAGGGGAAACAAAAGAGGTGGGGAGTTGCATTGCTGATTAGGGAACAGATCACAGCTGTGTTGAGGGAGGACACATTGGAGGGATCTTGTAGTGAGGCATTCTGGGTGAAGCTCAGGAACAAGAAGGTTAAAATCACAATGTTGGGAGTGTACGACAGACCTCCCAACAGCCCGCAGGAGACAGAGGAGCAGTTATGTAGTTAGACACTGTGTGAAAAAAACAGGGTAGTTGTGATAGGCAACTTTAACTTCCCCCATATTGATTGGGAGTCCGTTACAGCCAGGGGCTCGGATGGAGAATAATTTGTCAGGTGTGTCCAGGAGGGCTTTTTGATACAGTATGCTGACAATCCAATAAGGGAGGGAGCCATACTAGGCTTGTTATTGGGGAATGAGCCAGGTCAGGTGATTGATGTTTCAGTGGGGGCGCATTTTGGGCTTAATTCCATAAGATTTCAAGTAATGAATCAGCACAAGAATGGCCCGCGGGCAAGAGTGCTTAATTGGGCAAGGGCCAATTCCATCCAAATTAGACAGGAATTGGGGAATTTGGATTGGGAGCGGCTATTTGAGGGCAAATCCACGTCTGACATGTGGGAGGCTTTTAAAGGCCAGTTGACTAAAGTGCATGACAGGCATGTCCCCACAAGAGTGAAGGCTAGAAATGGCAGGATTCAGGAACCATGGATGACAAGGGATATAGTAAGCTAAGTCAAAAGGAAAAAGGAAGCATGTGATAGGTCTAGACATCTAAAAACTGATAAAGCCCTTGACGATTACAGTGAAAGTAGGAAGGAACTTAAACGTGGAATTAGGAGGGCTAAAAGGGGCCATGAAATGTCTTTAGCAAACATGGTCAAGGAGTATCCGAAGGCTTTTTATGTATAGAGTAGAAGCAAGAGGGTAGCATGAGAAAGAGTGGGTACCATTATATTTATGAAAATGTGGTCTATTGCCCAGTTATAGATGTAGGTTTAAATAATAAATTAATAAAAAGGGACAGGGGAAGCTGACAAGCAGAATACAAAGATAGAAGAATGCTAGACTGAAACAGAAACCAGCTGTAAAAACAGCTAGGATTAATTTGTCCATTCAGACTGGGTGTTGTCGGCAAACTTGCAGAATCTGGCATTGTATCACCCAGGGGAAACGTGCAGATGAGAAATAGAAGGGGCCATGGATAGATCCTTGGGGAACTACAGAGGTAGCAATCCAGATCAGGAAAAGAAGCCATTGCATAAGAATATCCAACTACGACTGGATAGGTTAGAGAGGAACCAGGCGAGTGTAGCTCCACTCAGCTGGACAACAGAAGAGTGACATTGGAGGAGGATGGTATGGTTAATCATGTCAAAGGTTGCAGACAGGTCAAGAAGTATGAGGAGCAATAGTGTGTCTCAGTCACAGTGGATGTTATTTGTGACTTTGATTACAGCTTTTAAGTCTTTAGTAGATGTATCTGTCTGTCCATGCTTGCTTATTGTTGGACTCTGTACATGTTTATATATTGATGGGTTGTATGTGTATATTGGATATCTGGATGTAAAATAGTGGTCTGTAAATGTGTATTGTGTGGCTCTTGTGTGTACTGTGGGCTCTGTAGTAATAATTGCATAAATGTGCACTTTTCATGTACTGAAAACCAATATCCGGAGATCGCAACCAGACAACCTCTCACCTATCCCATTACCTTCTGTTAATTTTAAATGGATAAATTTAAAATCATTGGGAATAACTCTGCATTCTCAATATGTGTTCCCAGCAGTCATGTTATTGATTAAATTGATTCACGTCTACTAATGGACTTTTTGGCTGGGTTTGTTCTACTTCAGTGAGGGACAGCCTGCAGTTATCTGCCCATGATAAGTGAAGTAATTGCATTGAAAATCCTGGGTTAGGGCGCACAAAAGTGGGACCCACCAATCTTTGTGTCTATTTGTGGCTGTCTGTGTATTAATCATTACAGATGTATTAATAGACCTTTTTTTTCATCCATTGCTGGAAAGAGTGGCATTCATTATTGTCCATCCCTAATTGCCTTTGAGGTGGTATTGGTACTTAGACACCTTCTTGAGTATAACTGAATGGTTTGTATTAGGGAATGGTTTTTGTGGTCACCATTACTGATACTAACTTTTTATTTGGATAAATTAATTTGAATTCCACAGCTGCCGTGGTGACATTAGTCCGGGCCTCTTGATTACTCATTCCAGTAACGTACGCACTATGCTACTGTAGCTCCTGTTTGAGATGATCGATATGTGCATTGACTGTGTGCAGGAATGGGGTTGATCAGTGTGTGTGTGTGTAAGCTATGCGTCCAGTGCTTGTTCGCCAGGCACTCAGGGGAGTTAACAAAGAACAAAGAACAAAGAAATGTACAGCACAGGAACAGGCCCTTCGGCCCTCCAAGCCCGTGCCGACCATACTGCCCGACTAAACTACAATCTTCTACACTTCCTGGGTCCGTATCCTTCTATTCCCATCCTGTTCATATATTTGTCAAGATGCCCCTTAAATGTCCCTATCGTCCCTGCCTCCACTACCTCCTCCGGTAGTGAGTTCCAGGCACCCACTACCCTCTGCGTAAAAAACTTGCCTCGTACATCTACTCTAAACTTTGCCCCTCTCACCTTAAACCTATGCCCCCTAGTAATTGACCCCTCTACCCTGGGGAAAAGCCTCTGACTATCCACTCTGTCTATGCCCCTCATAATTTTGTATACCTCTATCAGGTCGCCCCTCAACCTCCTTCGTTCCAGTGAGAACAAACCGAGTTTATTCAATCGCTCCTCATAGCTTATGCCCTCCATACCAGGCAACATTCTGGTAAATCTCTTCTGCACCCTCTCTAAAGCCTCCACATCCTTCTGGTAGTGTGGCGACCAGAATTGAACACTATACTCCAAGTGTGGCCTAACTAAGGTTCTATACAGCTGCAACATGACTTGCCAATTCTTATACTCAATGCCCCGGCCAATGAAGGCAAGCATGCCGTATGCCTTCTTGACTACCTTCTCCACCTGTGTAGCCCCTTTCAGTGATCTGTGGACCTGTACTCCTAGATCTCTTTGACTTTCAATACTCTTGAGGGTTCTACCATTCACTGTATATTCCCTACCTGCATTAGCCCTTCCAAAATGCATTACCTCACATTTGTCCAGGTTAAACTCCATCTGCCATCTCTCCGCCCAAGTCTCCAGACAATCTAAATCCTGCTGTATCCTCAGACAGTCCTCATCGCTATCCGCAATTCCACCAACCTTTGTGTCGTCTGCAAACTTACTAATCAGACCAGTTACATTTTCCTCCAAATCATTTATATATACTACAAAGAGCAAAGGTCCCAGCACTGATCCCTGTGGAACACCACTGGTCACAGCCCTCCAATTAGAAAAGCATCCCTCCATTGCTACCCTCTGCCTTCTATGGCCTAGCCAGTTCTGTATCCACCTTGCCAGTTCACCCCTGATCCCGTGTGACTTCACCTTTTGTACTAGTCTACCATGAGGGACCTTGTCAAAGGCCTTACTGAAGTCCATATAGACAACATCTACTGCCCTACCTGCATCAATCATCTTAGTGACCTCCTCGAAAAACTCTATCAAGTTAGTGAGACACGACCTCCCCTTCACAAAACCGTGCTGCCTCTCACTAATACGTCCATTTGCTTCCAAATGGGAGTAGATCCTGTCTCGAAGAATTCTCTCCAGTAATTTCCCTACCACTGAAGTAAGGCTCACCGGCCTGTAGTTCCCGGGATTATCCCTGCCACCCTTCTTAAACAGAGGAACAACATTGGCTATTCTCCAGTCCTCCGGGACATCCCCTGAAGACAGCGAGGATCCAAAGATTTCTGTCAAGGCCTCAGCAATTTCCTCTCCAGCCTCCTTCAGTATTCTGGGGTAGATCCCATCCGGCCCTGGGGACTTATCTACCTTAATATTTTTTAAGACACCCAACACCTCGTCTTTTTGGATCACAATGTGACCCAGGCTATCTACACCCCCTTCTCCAGACTCAACATCTACCAATTCCTTCTCTTTGGTGAATACTGATGCAAAGTATTCATTTAGTACCTCGCCCATTTCCTCTGGCTCCACACATAGATTCCCTTGCCTATCCTTCAGTGGGCCAACCCTTTCCCTGGCTACCCTCTTGCTTTTTATGTAAGTGTAAAAAGCCTTGGGATTTTCCTTAACCCTATTTGCCAATGACTTTTCATGACCCCTTCTAGCCCTCCTGACTCCCTGCTTAAGTTCCTTCCTACTTTCCTTATATGCCACACAGGCTTCGTCTGTTCCCAGCCTTTTAGCCCTGACAAATGCCTCCTTTTTCTTTTTGACGAGGCCTACAATATCATTCGTCATCCAAGGTTCCCGAAAATTGCCGTATTTGTCTTTCTTCCTCACAGGAACATGCCTGTCCTGTATTCCTATCAACTGACACTTGAAAGCCTCCCACATGTCAGATGTTGATTTGCCCTCAAACATCCGCCCCCAATCTATGCTCTTCAGTTCCCGCCTAATATTGTTATAATTAGCCTTCCCCCAATTTAGCACATTCATCCTCGGACCACTCTTATCCTTGTCCACCAGTACTTTAAAACTTACTGAATTGTGGTCACTGTTACCGAAATGCTCCCCTACTGAAACATCTACCACCTGGCCGGGCTCATTCCCCAATACCAGGTCCAGTACCGCCTCTTCCCTAGTTGGACTGTTTACATATTGTTTTAAGAAGCCCTCCTGGATGCTCCTTACAAACTCTGCCCCGTCTAAGCCCCTGGCACTAAGTGAGTCCCAGTCAATATTGGGGAAGTTGAAGTCTCCCATCACCACAACCCTGTTGTTTTTACTCTTTTCCAAAATCTGTCTACCTATCTGCTCCTCTATCTCCCGCTGGCTGTTGGGAGGCCTGTAGTATACCCCCAACATTGTGACTGCACCCTTCTTATTCCTGATTACAAAGAACACAGCGGTAAGTCTTGGTGGATACTTTTCAAACTAGATTGAATTGTGAGTCATTGTTTTAACAAGGGTAGGGACTTAGTTGATTTATTTTTTCAAGTATAATAGTCTTTTAAAGATTTACATTTAAAAGGTCATTGCAGGAGAGCTCAAAGCCGTGGTTTGTTCCTCTTGCTCCATGTGGGAATCCGGGAACATTCGAGTCCCCAGGACCAGCATGCGTGCAGGAAGTGTGACCAGCTGCAGATACTAGAAGCTCGGGTTTCAGAGCTGGAACGGCAGCTAGGGACACTGTGAAGCATCTAGGAGGGCATCGTGAATAGCACGTTTAGAGAGGTGGATCACACCACAGCTGAAGGGACTTGAGGAAGGAAGTGAATGGGTGACCACCAGGCAGTCCAAGAGAAATCGGCAGGTAGTTCAGGAGTCCCCTGGCATCCCGCCCGCAAATCAGTATTCTAAGTTGGAGCTGGTTCCTCCAGGGAGTGCAGACAGAGCCAAGCTTCTGGCACAACAAGCAGCCTGTCTGCATAGGATGGGGGAAAGAGAGGAAGAGCAATAGTAATAGGGAATTCTATAGTCAGGAGAACAGATAGGCACTACTGTGGCCATCAACGTGACTCCAGGATAGTGTGTTGTCTCCCTGATACCAGGGTCCGGGATGCCACTGAACGGCTGCAGGGCATACTGAAGGGGAGGGTGAAAATGCAAGCGAGTACAGAAATAGGAGAATAGCACAGATGAACATGTGGCTTAAGAATTGGTGCAGGAGGGAGGGTTTTAGATTCCTGGATCACTGGGACCATTTCTGATGAAGGTGGGACATGTACAAACGGGATAGTCTACATCTGAACCAGAGCGGGACTAACATCCTTACTGGTTGGATTGCTAATGCTGTTGGGACAAGTTTAAACTAAGTCGACAGGGGGAGGGGAAGCAGACTGTTAGCAGAATAGGGACACAGCCTAACACAGAAAAGCAATCAAGTCAGAGGGAATACAGCGGTAATATGTTCCAAGGGAGTGTAATTGACAATATGGAAAGATGTGTCATTTGAAACATGGAAGTCTGGCAAAACCTGATTTAAGAAACATGAGAGAATGTAGGGAAAGATCCCACGAAGGGTTAACAGCAGCTGCAAAGAGCAGGATTATAAAATGCAGATTCTTTCTCACAAACAAGCACACAGGATTTTTGTATGAAGCTAAAAACAAGGATTCACACCTTCATTGAAATTAATTATTTTAGTAAGCATCTGGAAAAGCATGGATGAGGGTTTCAGTGGAGCTAGGTGATAAATGTAAACCTTTCAAGTTATAACCAAGTGGATTTTTAGCATTACGCTAAAAGCAATGATTCACACCTTCATTGAAATAAAATCAGCAGATAGAAAAGAATTACTAGAGGGCAAATATATAGGTGTGAAATTCTGCTAACACCAAGTAAATTAAAGAAAATTGGAGACTATCAGTCTACGAGAAAGATAATTTAAAGCTAAAATCAAAGTCAAAATTATGAGCTGAGGACACAATTGGAAAATAAAACTATAGAAATGACAGGAACCAAACTTCACACCTCTATTGAAACCAAAGCATTTTTGAATACCACAAAGGAACTTTGAACATCACCAAAGGAAGAATGTAATCAGATCTATGGGCTGAGGTCATGTCAAAATGAATACTTAGTCGTGTTAGAAAAATTCAGATTAAAGGTATCTTTTACAATCCAAGTGAAATAAAAGTTACTTTACAATAAAGTCATAAAAACTTAATAACTGTTAGAAAGAGAATATAAACCCAGAGACCAGAGCAGGAACTACCAGAACTCAGAGAGAGGAGAGAAGCAGAGAAGGAACAAGAGGAGCAAGCAGAGTCAGCTTACAGTCAGCTCGGTCATGGGAAAGGGACAGAGCCAAGCAGCCGAGCTAAACCAACGAATAAATCTAAGGAAGACCAAAATTTTAAAGAGGAGGCAGAGTCAGCTCAGAGTCAGCTCAGAGATAGCCAGCTGAGTCAGCTCAGTACATGGGAAAGATAGGACATAGCAACCGAGCAGAACAGTGAATACATCTAAAAAAGACCGGATTTTAAAAAGAAGATTAATTGTCAAGATGGGCCTGAAGGTCCCTTCAACCAACCAGGAGGGTCCAGAAGCAAGATCCTTTTACCTTTCTGTAAAGATAGTGATTGCAACTTTTAAAAGAAAAAGAAAAAATATAATAAAATAACTTAAAAGTTTTAACCTGAAACACCTAAGTCTACTTTACTTACTTAGCAATGCGAGATCCAGGATCGATGCTACTAAGTGGCAAGTAGATGAAATCTTCTGTGAAGGTATGGGTTATACCAGGGGGATAACTTGAAAACATAGTTTGACCTAAATAGCACCCACCGAAGCCTGCATAGGAGTCAGGGAGTGAGAATCCCTGTTCACCATTTAGAATGTCGGCCCGTTTTGGTATATGGGGACTTCTAAGAATAGTGGTGAGTAGTTTTCAACAACATGGGCCCAACGTTTAATGAAAACTGTGTTAATTACGCCTAGTGGGTTGCTTTATTTTCTACATGGCACCCGACGTGTTAACACCGTGTTAATTACGCCCAGCCGGTTGTTTTGCTTTCTCCATGGCACCCAGCGTGGAGGCCTAGGATATTAGAAGTTTCTAGGTAAAGCGAGGCTAGAATATTAGAAGTTTCTAGCTGAGCAGAATGGGGGCTAGAGTGGGTGCTAGAATATTAGAAGTTTCTAGTTCCCAAGAAACGGTTGGAATATTGGAAGTTTCTAACCGGCACAAAGGCTAGAATATTAGACGTTTCTGGTCTATGTGTGAGTCAGACTTTACCTGCCGAGTTTAGTCTGGAAAGTCATGTGTGATTGACTTTTGTAAGGATATTCTGTGGATCGAGGGGACTAAAACTCAGGTTGGGTGTGAAAATCAGCAGACTAGAAGATGCTGACCCTGAGAAAAAGTCTGCGAGACATCTTAGTGACAGCACTGAAAATCTTGCATCCATTACTGGTAAAAGGAGGCCAAAAAATAAATCATCCACAGAGTAAGGTAGATTGTGAGGGAACATCCTAGAGAAATAGGGATGCCTAGATTCCTTTAGAGACCAATAACCAATCGACCCTTAACTAAAACAGGAAGATAGTGCCTTAGTAGCCTTGGATAGGGCCCAGAAAGGATACGTATCCTTAATTTCAGATTGCAACTGAAAGGGACAACCAGGAACAGAAGCTAGAAATCCGAAAAATGGCAATTAGAATAATCCTCTTGCTCTGAAACACGGTCAAGAGAGTTGAAGCAATGAGACAAGAGTGGAAAAGATTAATAGAGGCAAAAAAATCCTGCATAAGAGAGACTTATCAGCACGGAGGGGTCTCACTTTTTGTTAAGAGTAACTAAAACCCTACTGAATAGAGGTCCAAGATCTCAGTGGATAAATGAGTGTGTATTTAATAAGGATTTGTGAAACCCTCCAAAGTAGAGATCCAAAATCTGAGTGGATGAATGAGTGTGTGTATGTTTAACAAGGATTTGTGAATTTCCTTTGGTGTTTGTATTTTGAAAAATGTTGTATTTTGCAAAACCGAGTTTCACATCAATTGGATGGTATAAACAGCAGGCAGAAATGTGATCAATATTATGAGGTAATAAATCAGTATGTTCAGAACAAAATTGGTCTCAGAATAAACAGATAAAGAAGTTTTTACTGGGCAGCAGACAGCTGTGTGCAGGAAATTACTTTGAAACAGGTGCATTGAAATTGACACGGCATAGCTCCGCAGGGTCGTCGTGCCCGAGGATCACAAAATGTCACTAGCAAAAATAATGATGTTTAGAATGTTAAATACATTGAAGAAGGAGCTTTGGAGAATAAAGATATTGGACCAAAAGTTAGATTAAGAGAATTAAGCAGGATCAGGAAATGAGAATCTGATGGCAGGAAAAGATTTAATAAAAATAGATGCGGGAGAACTTAAGGGGCGGGATTCTCCCCTACCCGGCGGAGAGGGGGGTCCCGGTGGGATGGAGTGGCATGAACCACTCTGACGTCGGGCCGCCCCAAAGGTGCGGATTTCTCCGCACCTTTAGGGACCAAGCCCTCACCTTTAGGGGCTAGGCCCGCGCCGGAGTGGTTGCCATCCCACCGGCTGGTGTGGAAGGCCTTTGGCGCCACGCCAGCCGGGGCCAAAGGGACTCCGCCAGCCAGCAGAAGTCCGCGCATGCACGGGAGCGTCAGCGACTGCTGATGTCATCCCCACGCATGAGCAGGGGGGTCACCTCCGCGTCGGCCATCGCGGAGGCTATAGCCGACGCGGAGGGGAAAGAGTGCCCCCATGACACAGGCCCGTCCGCGGATCGGTGGGCCCCGATCGCAGGCCAGGCCACCGTGGGGGCACCCCCCGGGGCCAGATCGCCCCGCGCTCCCCCAGGACCCCGGACCCGCTCGCGCCGCCTGGTCCCAGCGGTAAGTGAGGTTGGTTTAATTCACGCCGGCGGGACCGGCATTACAGTAGCGGGATGACGGCCCATCGTGGGCTGGAGAATCGCCAGGGGGGGCCCGCCGACCGGCGAAGCGCGATTCCCACTCCCGCCAAACCTCCAGTGCCGGAGAATTCGGCGGCCGGTGGGGGCGGGATTCACGCCGCCCCCCGGCGATTCCCCGACCCGGCGGGGGACGGAGAATCCCGCCCAAGATATTAAAACCAATTGATAACACAGAGGAAGTTTGGGTGAAGCTACCAACTAAAACTCTAGGAAAAATAATCAGTGAAGCTGTAAAATGTAAAGACAAGATTGTTCAGAATCTGGGTAAACATACAGTTGAATTAGAGAAGCATGGTGTCTGAAACAAAATAAATTGTAACACAATTAAAACACATGACCCAATTGGTGGGAAGACAGTGAATTAAAACCAGTTAGCAGCATTGATTGGACAGATGATAAAGTTAAAATGTCATGTTTGGAACTTACCTTCATAAAAATCCGGTCGTAATCAAAATAAAGTAATTAAAGTAAATGCAGTGGCAATAGCCGGAATGTATCAGGGTAAGGTTTCGACCAGATTGGATCACTGAGTGAGCACAAGAGGAGGAGTTTGACATTCTTCGAATCTCACTCAGGGGTGCAATGACAGAAGGAGGAGGCTTAACAGGCCTTAATTGTATGATGTACATCAATGATAAGGAAAATAAACCAGTTCAAAAAGAAAAAGGAAAGAAATGGTGGCAAACGAAATCCAGAAGACCTGGAGAGTGCACTTCTGGATTATCCAAACGAAGATAGAAAGTACAAATTAAAGAATAGGGCCCTCTCCACCCTTGACCTGTTCATTTGATTTTTCAGATGGAAAAAATAAATAACAGACAAACTAGTTCACAAGAAGGAAGAGAACTACACTCCAGAGAAGAATGTTTTAGACAGGATTGGGGGAAACTAATGATACAATTGGTTACATATTTGGGAGAATTAAATGACAGAGCCCGGAGGAAAACTTTACGGGTTAGAAACAAATCAAAATATCAAATTATTACAGAGCAATGAAACCTCCGGACAGATATCTCTAACTGGACATCAGCTGATGGATGAACTGCTGTCTCCACGGGGTATGTACTACACAGTGGAGTTATTAAGGGTCTCGGCAGACAGCAGTGACTGACGAGGAACCCCAACATGCTAAATGACAATAGTTTAAGAATTTTTGCAGCTTGATGCCACGGTGGGAAAATTATTACCAATGCAGCAAACAATATTGCATCGAAGAGCTGTAATAGTTATTAAGGAAGAAATGTCATGTAAATTGGTAGGGACTGGTATGTTATGATAATGGGGTTATGTGTGCCGTTCGAGAACTTGATCAGCATTTCTAAACTGTGTGAATGTTTTAATAGAGGGGGAATAGTAGTAGTTTAGTTTGTTTTCTTGATTTAACTGCAAATAATATCACAAATAATATTGATGTTGTTAACATGCCATATTTTATATGTAATGATTATTGGTCCCAAAGCCACGAAGGGATGTGTCAATATTGTACTTTAATTTTAGTATTGAAATTGTGATAACAGTTGCAAATATGTAAAGTTGTAACACACAGTCTATTTGTGTGGTTAGGTGATGAGTAATGTATTAAGATAAGACTTAATTTTTTTTACTGTGTAT
The DNA here is from genome assembly GCF_047496885.1 of Scyliorhinus torazame. Taxonomy (NCBI): domain Eukaryota; kingdom Metazoa; phylum Chordata; class Chondrichthyes; order Carcharhiniformes; family Scyliorhinidae; genus Scyliorhinus; species Scyliorhinus torazame. The sequence continues at coordinate 176,372,788 of NC_092716.1, forward strand.
TTAACAATAGGGAGAATTTATTTGGAAAAAGTGACAGTTCGATGTGGTTTTGCGAATACTGTTGGCATATTATTTTGCAAATGTTGTAATGGAAAATATACACTTTCATGTTGTAAGGGAAATGATGACACACAAAAGGGATTTGAAGGAAATTTGTCAGAAATAAATTCTTTCATGTACACCAGGGGCTGGCAGACATTCATGGTTCAGGACAATGTTAGACATTAATGTGAGGAAGTCAGGAATAGAAGCAGGATCAAATGAACCTTTTAAATTAATGAAGCAAGGGAATCAGTGGGTGGTACATGATATCATAATTTACCATTCCAGTGAGAAACGGAAAGCAATTTGGATGACGGAAAAATGGGACACTAGACAGCCAGTGATGGACAAAAGACCTTTTTGGTTACTGATGGACTGAGTTGTGTACTGTTTCTAAGGGACATGAGAAAGCTTCTACGGTGCTGCTACCCCAAGGAAGTAAAATGATTTGGAGGTAGTGGAACACATGGATTTAGCTATTGTGTTATCTTCCTGAGCGGCTGCAGCTATGGTTCACGGTAATTGGAGTTGAGGGAAGAACAAAAAAAGACTCGTATCGACATTGGTCTGTGATATGGATACATTTACGAATTGATTTCGGTGCACAATTTAAAATCACAACATGTACATACAAATGAGAAAGATCGGGGATAAATGTTAGTCAGTACAATTAGATGGGGGGATAATTGACTAAATTATATAGTTATGTTTCAAATGTCAAGATGGGGTGTAATTGATAATATGGAAAGATGTGTCATTTGAAAGATGGAAGTCTGGCAATACCTGATTTAAGAAACATGAGAGAATGTAGGAAAAGATCCCATGAACGGTTAACAGCAGCTGCAAAGAGCAGGATTATAAAATACAGATTCTTTCTCCCAAACAGGCTTAGCAAACACACAGGATTTTTGTATGAAGCTAAAAACAATGGTTCACACCTTCATTGAAATTAACCATCTTAGTAAGCATCTGGAAAAGCATGGATGAGGGTTTCAGTTGAGCTAGGTGATGAATGTAAACCTTTCAAGTTATAACCAAGTGGATTTTTAGCATTACGCTAAAAGCAATCATTCACACCTTCATTGAAGTAATATCAGCAGATAGAAAAGAATGACTAGGGGGGCAAATGTATAGGTGTGAAATTCTGCTAACACCAAGTAAATTAAAGAAAATTGGAGACTATCAGTCTACGAGAAAGATAATTTAAAGCTAAAATCAAAGTCAAAGTTATGAGCAGAAGACACAATTGGAAAATAAAACTATAGAAATGACAGGAACCAAAATTCACACCCCTATTGAAACCAAAGCATTTTTGAATATCACAAAGGAACTTTGAACATCACAAAGGAAGAATGTAATCAGATCTATGGGCTGAGGTCATGTCAAAATGAATACTTAGTCGTGTTAGAAAAATTCAGATTACAATCCAAGTGAAATAAAAGTTACTTTACAATAAAGTCATAAAAGCTTAAAACTGTTAGAAAGAGAATATAAACCCAGAGACTAGAGCAGGAACTACCAGAACTCAGAGAGAGGAGAGAAGCAGAGAAGGAACAAGAGAAGCAAGCAGAGTCAGCTTACAGTCAGCTCGGTCATGGGGAAAGGGACAGAGCCAAGCAGCCGAGCTAAACCAGCGAATACACCTAAGGAAGACCAGAATTTAAAGAGGAGGCAGAGTCAGCTCTGAGCCAGCTCAGAGATAGCCAGCAGAGTCAGCTCTCATACCTCGGTACAAGGGAAAGCTAAGACATAGCAACCGAGCAGAATAGTGAATACATCTAAAGAAGACCAGATTTTAAAAAGAAGATTGATTGTCAAGGTGGGCCTGAAGGTCCCTTCAACCAACCAGGAGGGTCCAGAAGCAAGATCTTTTTACCTTTCTGTAAAGATAGTGATTGCATCTTTTAAAAGAAAAAGAACCATGGATGACCAGAGATTTTCAGGATATGATGAGAAGGAAAAAAGAGGCTTTTAACAAGTACAAGGGGAGCAAAATCAGCGAAGGCATTAGTGGAGTACAGAAAGTGCAGGATGGAGTGGACTAGATTATCTCGGAGGGAATGGCGGAGGATCCTGCACCATTTTCGCAAGCTCCAGAGTGATGCCACCATCAAACACATCTTCCCTTCACTCCATCTGTCAGCATTCCACAGAGACCGTTCCCTCCGAGATAATCTAGTCCACTCCTCCACCATACCCAGTACCTCTCCCATCACCAATGGTACCTTCCCATGCAATCGCAGAAGGTGTAACACTTGGCCCTTTACCTCTTCCATGTTTAACATCCCAGGCCCAAAACACTCATTCCAGGTTAAGCAGCGTTTCACTTGCATCTCTTCCAATTTGGTCTACTGCATTCGCTGCTCCCAATGTGGTCTCCTCTATATTGGAGAGACCAAACGCAGACTGGGTGATCGCTTTGCTGAGCATCTTTGGTCTGTGCGCATTCAGGACCCAGACCTTCCCGTTGCTTGCCATTTTAACAAAAGACCCTGCTCCCATGCCCACATGTCTGTTCTTGGCCTGCTGCAATGTTCCAGTGAAGCTCAACGCAAACTGGAGGAGCAACATCTCATCTTCCGGTTAGGCACGCTACAGCCTTCTGGCCTGAACATCGAATTCAACAACTTCAGATGATCAGCTCTATCCCACCTCGACCCATTTATTTTCATCCCATTTCATTTTAACTGTCTTTTACCATTTCTTTCTTTATATATATTTAACCCCCACCCCCAATCGTATCCACCTTTCCTTAACCTTTCTCCTCTTTGCTTCCCCCTTCCCCTCCCCCCCCCCCCCCTTCCCCTCCCCCCACATCTATAGTTCACCCTCTGATGTTAGTTTCTCTGCTGTTTGGCCTTTCATATCTTTTGTTCTCTCTGGGGACTGCCATTAGCACTCTTTCCCTGTGATTTCTGTGGTCATTAGCACCCGATTTCCCTGGGTTTCTGTGGCTATGACTCATCTTTCATTCTCACTCCACAGTATAAATATTTCCCACTTTCTCTGTCTGTTAGCTTTGACAAAGGGTCATCGGACTCAAAATATTACCTCTTTTCTCTCCCTACAGATGCTGCCAAACCTGATGAGATTTTCCAGCATTTTCTCTTTCGTTTACCAGGATGTTACCTGGGATGGAACATTTAAGTTATGAAGAGAGGTTGGATAGGCTTGGGTTGTTTTTGCTGCCGCAGAGAAGAGAGGGGCGACCTGATCAAAGTGTACAAGATTATGAGGGGTATGGACAGAGTGGATCGGGAGCAGTTGTTTCCCTTAGTTGAAGGGTCAGTTATGAGGGGACAGATGTTCGAGGTCAGGAGGTTTAGGGGGGGATGTGAGGAAAAACTTTTTTTCTTGTTTTTTGAAGTGAAGGTCTGGATTCACTGCCTTGGAGGGTGGTAGAGGTGGGTTGCCTCACATCCTTTAAAAAGTGCACCTGAGGAAGGAGCAGTGCTCCAAAAGCTAATGTTTGAAACAAAGCTGTTGGACTTTAACCTCGATGAGTACTTGGCACATCATAATATTCAAGGCTCTCTGGGCCAAGTGCTGGAAAATGGGATTAGGTAGGCAGGTCAGGTGCCTTTCATACTCAGTGCAGACTCAATTGGCCAAAGGGCCTCTTCTGCACTGTATTAGTTTGTGATTCTGTGACTCTGGGTCTGGATGTGTATTAACTGCATGATGCTTGTATTAGGAACTGCATGTATTTCTCTGTGTATGTTGTATATTGTATGTATTAGTGACTGTGCATATTGCTACCTGCTGTGAATGTGAAGGACTGCATATATATTGGCCATAACTTGCTGGAGCAGAGCAACAACATGTGCCCACTATTGGTTAGACTCCCTTTGCCCATTTCATCGTGATGATATTTTGAACCATAAGTTGCTGTAATACAATATGATAATGGTGAAGTGAGGGAAACTGGACATCTGGGGCCTGAGTCTCGGGTAAAACTACTGTGTATCTTCTTTACACATCATATTGAAAGACTGTGAAATTAACAGCACAAGGAATGAGAAGGAAGTATAAATTGGAGTGAGTGAATTCAATGTCAAATCAGGGACAGAGTGGAAGAGAGGGGAAAAATATAGATTGAGAGGGAGAGAAAAAAGAGACCGAAAGGAAAAGATCCATCAAGAAATCACATTTTCATATCTCCAATAATTTAAACACGGAGGAATGAGGCTCCACTCTTGCAATCGGTCATTTTCAGTTTCAGAGGTTAATACTTATTAGATAGAGAAAGAACACCTAAACTGAAATGGAATGGACTTCTTTCTGGAAAATGTGTATTTCCACCATAAACAGGAACGAATAAGTGAGGCTAGCAATAAAATGCCGAATTCGCAATAATACTGAAGCTGCATCTCCAACAGCAACCTTTGGATTTCCGACCTGCCTGAAGTTTCTGTAACATTTGCACAGAAATCTCGCTGAGTGCCACCATTCTCAGCCTTTAGGGTCCAGTGCATTTACACAATAGATTTGCTAAGATATTCCTTACACAATACGCGTTACCTGGGAGGGCTTCTGTTTATATAACAAGTCTCCAAAATTTCAAACGCGCTCCTGACTGCCAGGTTTGTCCTCCAATCCGATTTAACTTGACAAGTGTTCAACACGGGTCAGCTATAAATAGCTGGATTTATCTAATGCGCAATAAATAGGACTCTGAACCTTGGATTAAAACATCTCCAAATGACAATGACGAGAGACTTCAACAGCAGGAGATGGAAACTAAAAGTAAATTTGGAACAGCAGGAAAATAGTTCATGGTAAATATCCCAAATAGGCGCTTTTACCAGGCATAGATGATCCTTATTCACCTTTAGCCATCACAGTGTGGTGCAAACCAACATCACAGTCTGGGTGCCAGGAACTAAAATGTGGGAGAATCATGTGACATTCAGATGAAGCGGGTAGGTTCAGAGCGGGATTGAATGACCCAAATCTCCTCGTTACGCGCAGATCTAACAGGTTCAATCCCACAGGATCGCGGAGGGGGGATAGGGAGTCTCAAATGGGCACAGACATTCTGACCAATTCCTACTCCATAGCCATAATTGTACAGCCGGAGGGGCTCACACATTGCCGGTTGAGGTCTGTACCAGTGTGCAGTGAGGAATCCCTCTGTCCCACCACACACACTGCACACTCAAGCGCTGGCTGCATCTAAATAGGTGGGCTCCCACCCTCGCCACCTTCCTCTCTGCTATTTAACCCTTTCCTTTCAAACACTGACTATGTGAGGGGGTCGCCACAACCTTTAAAGGCTAGTGCGACCCGGCGAGTTTCCAGCAAAGCCTGTTCAGTCTCAGACATACTGGGGAGCACCGGGACTATTCCAGCCTTACTGCAGAGTAAGGACATAACCCATTGCCCAATTTATATCTGTAAATTTACACCCTCCCCCCGCCCCAAACCCAGCGCACCTGCACCTTGGCTAAGATCCCAGAACATTGTTCTCCAAGATAATGGCAATCTCCACTAACCTCGTTATTCAGGTACTTCTCATCCAAGCCGGGGTTCATGGATTCAAAGGACCGACCTCTCCTGGGTCCCTCGTATCTGTTGGAGTACATGGTGCCAAGTTGCCAGCTGTTTGCTGTTGGTGCCAGGCGGTGCTTGCCTGGTACAATGCCCTGCCCTCTCTGGGATTCCACTTTGCTCTGTGTTACCCTGAGAAGTGTCCAGTTGCTGTGCTGCCTTTCTGCTCTCCTCTGCTGTTCTGCTATTTATATACCCGGGCTGAGAGACTGGGAACCTCCCCAACTCTTAATCTCCCAGCAAAGTTACTCAAGAGCAAACATGGAAATGAAAGGACTTACGCCATTGCCAGAGCTTCCCCCGAGCTGGGAGCAGAGTGTGTTTGCGCACAGAGAATGACGGCATTGTGCACTGGGTGAGTGCAGAGGCGGGGGTGCCCAGATACAATTGCTGCAAACGGTGGCTTATTGTGCAGGGAGGATATGCGTAACAAACCGCGTCTGCTCCTCATTCCTTCCTATTGAATTTACAGCCTGGGGGGGAAACAACAAACTATTTTTACTTGATGTTGTGAGAGCTCAAAGTGGGGGGGGGGGGGGGGGTGGAGAGCCGGAAAGCAAACATGTTTTAATGAAAGGAGGGAGAATGAGAAGCGGCTACAACTCCAGAGAGTGCAACAGTGGAGAGCGCAAAGTACTGGGTCCGAGCACAAAGCAGCTAACCAGCAACTGATAACTGGCACTGGACATTATATTCGCAAATAATGACCCTTTCCTTCATTGCCTGTCACTGTTCTGGGGTTTATTTGTTGCCCTGTCATCGATTATAAGTATCCACTCGCTGGCAGACTTTCCTTCAAACCTGTTTGCCTCAGCTCCGTGTAAATAGGCAGCGTGAATTCACCAACTCGAAACGAAATCAGTGAATCTGTGTGAAATCGCTGCAACCTCTCTCCAATGTAGTGTAACCGCTGCCCACCTCTATCTCAACCTCTCTCCCCGTCTGTTCTTCAGTCCTCTTTCTCTCCTCCCTATCTAGACCTTTCTCTCAATGCCTCACTTTCCACCTGTCTCCGTTGCTATTTTTTGCTTTCTATATCATTTTCTTTCTGTGTAATCTGGTAAACGTTCCTGTTTGTGTTGTTTATTTCGCCTTTCCTGATCCGCCTGTTTATTCTTCTTTAAACTGATCCTTTATTCTGGCTCGTTCTCTGTCTCTTTTTCTAACTGCCAGATTCAGTTTTGCCCACTTCACACCTTGCTCCCCATGTCTCTGTCATTTCTCTGCCTCATTCCACATTTTTCCAACTCTCTGCCTCCCTAACTCAGTCTCCATTTGTCTGCATCTCTCTATTTCATCTCTAGATCGCTCTGTTTTCACCTTTGCCCCTTCTGCTTGTGCATTTCTTTCTCTCACTCTAACTGATTTTTTATCCTGTTTTTCTTCACTTGTACCAGTTTCTCTGCAGATCCCTTTTATTTCTCATTGTTTCTACATCTATATGTTTATGTGTCCTCGCCTGTCTCTGCCTCCATGTCACGGTGTCCATCTCTATATCTGTCTCTTATTTCTGTCTGCGCCTCTTTGCTCCTATATCAACCTGTCTGTTTAGCTCTACCTGTGTATCTCTCTCCCCCTGTATCTTTCTTTGTTACTGCCTCTCTCTGTTCGGCCCTTGACCAAATTGTTAAAATAAAAAATCGCTATGTGGGTATTAACGGTATGTGGATATTAAATCTCTGCGTGTATTAATGCTGTGTGGGTATTAACGCTATGTGGTATTATCGCTATGTGGATATTACCTCTATGAGGGTATTGAAGCTTTGCTGGTATTAATGCTATGTGGTATTGAGAAAGATTATTATTATGCAAATACCACCAGTTGTCCTTGCTGCATTAGGGTTTCTCCAAGTCCTGTCTCACTGGCATCATGCAAGGTGACTTCATCATTGACATCATGGTACTTCAGCACTGGCATTTTCATCACTAGTTGTCAGTAGGGCTGGTTTAGCACAGTGGGCTAAACAGCTGGCTTGTAATACAGAACAATGTCAGCAGCGCGGATTCAATACAGTATGTGGCGACTAGGGGCTTTTCACAATAGCTTCATTGAAGCCTACTTGTGACAATAAGTGATTATTATTATTAATGCTATGTGGGCATTAAAGCTCTGTGGCTATTAATGCTATGTGGGTATTATTGATTAGGAGTTGGGACCAAGTGTATGTAATGTGTCAAAGTTTGCAGATGACACTAAGATGAGTGGGAGAGCAAAGTGTGCAGAGGACACTGAAAGTTTGCAGAGGGATATAGGTAGTTCATCAGGTGGAGGTAGGAACCTCCAGGCGAGACAGCAGTTGGGGGGCTGCTGGATCCCAGGACCCATTGAGTCCCAGTCTGATGCTGGAAGTGGGTTACCTGGAGTTGATAAAGACAATAGGGAATGGCCGAGACATTCAGAGGGAGTTGTCAATGTCCCTCCAGCAAATCCCGAGCTGCTTGGATGAGTCCCAGAGGCTACGGGCACAGGAGATGGTGCCGACAATGAGTGGTACCGAGGCTAACACTGCAGTGGTGGCGATTGCACGACATCAACGCCATGAGTGATGGCCATGGCTGAGGGCCTTGGCAGAATGGCTGCCTCACTGGGGAATGTCACCCAGTAACAGGCCAACCTTGATGAGTTTCTAGGGAACATGTCATGCTCTCAGATGGGCATGGCCAAGGCACTGCGGAGCTTGTCCCAGTCACAGGTGAGCATTGCCGAGGTGCTCCAAAGCATGTCCCAGTCACTGAGGAGCACCGATGAGGGTGATGATGGTGAGGACCATGAGGAATCGTCAGTTTGACAGAGCCAGATGATGCAGGGGCAGCCGGGGTTCGAACCAGCAGCCCCTCCATACCAAGGTGATACCCAGGGCTCTATGGGCACCAACCGGGAGGAGGGGGCACTGAGTGCCAACCTGGACCTGTCACATGTGATTGCAACGGTGGCCACCAGCTCTCCCTCTGATCAGGCTGCACCTTGACCTCAGCACATGGGACAGGGTGGCATGGCTATGCATGTGCCGCCAACAAGGGAGGGGTTGGGGGTGTGGCACCACTGGAAGTGGGGTAATGAAAAGCACATCAAACTCCTTTTTTCACAACCATTATAATGCCCCTGTCACTTTGTTCCACAATGCGGGCTGAACTCTGGACCCCTTTCCCCGTTCTCCATGCATCCCCCACCGCAGCCCCCCCCCCCCCCCCGCCCCCCCCATCCTCTCCCCTGGGTGATCGTCGGGGCAGAGACAAATGTTGCCCCCGAAACAGGTAAACACGATCCAGGGTTGGCATGGTGGTGCCGCGAGTGTTTTCCGCCAGCCGCCCCCCCCCCCAGTGCCTCCCCCCCCCCCCCCCATGGCGGCCCACCCCTGCGGAGGGTCCCCCACTCCCAGCCGAGGGCCCCCCAACCCCCGCCAAGCACTGGGGTGGCAAGCCCAGCACCCCTGGGCTCTTTGTCTGTGAGCAAAGATGGCTACTCACCTCCTCGGCTCCCCACAGAAGCCCTTCCGCTAGGTTCACGTTTTTCAAAAGGAGTACTAATCGGCGGCAGCGTGAGCGCCTGCTGGGGAGGCCACTGGATGACAGGAGGCCGTTGGATAAGGGGTGATGCTCATTGATTGTGTGGAAATGGGGCTTAAGTGGTGAGAATTGGTTTCTTGCCACACTACAGCAAGATCCCGATTTCGCCTACGGGAGCGAGTCAGTTGCATCGCAAACTGTTTGGCGCCTGGCACGGAGCTTGTTTTTGGGCTCTCCCGGTATACACCGGCCTTGTTTCGCTTGAGCGAGAACGCAATGAGGTCAGAGAATCGCGCTCATAAAACTATGAATCGAATAGATCTGATAGAAGCAGGGAGGTTGTTTCCACTGGTGTGTGAAACTAGAACTGGTGGCATAGGCTCAAAATAAGAGGGAGCAGATTCAGGACTGAGTTGAGGAGGTACTTCTTCACCCAAAGGGTTGTAAATCTGTGGAATTCCCTGTCCAATGAAGCAGTTGACGCTATCTCGTTGAATGTTTTTAAGGCAAAGATAGATAAATCTTTGAACAGTAAAGGAATTAAGTGTTACGGTGAGTGGGTGGGTAAGTGGAGCTGAGTCCACAAAAAGATCAGCCATGATCTTATTGAATGGTGGAGCAGGCTCATGGGGACAGGTGGCCTACTCCTGCTCCTAGTTCTTATGTTCTTATATATTAACATTGTGTGGGTATTAATGCTCTGCAGGTATTAATGCTGTGTGTGTATTAAAGCTAGACAAGTATTGAGGTTATGTGATATTAACACTATGTATGGGTATTAAAGCTCTCCAGGTATTGACACCATGTGGTATTAAAGCTCTCCGGGTATTAACGCTGTGTGGTATTAACACTATCTGGTATTAACTCTCTGCAGGTATTAACACTATGTGGTATTAAAGCTTTGTGAGTATTAACACTATGTGTGTATTAATGCTATGTGGCAATAACGCTATGTGGGTACTAACGCTAAGTGGTGGTGACACCATGTGGGTATTAGCACTCTGTGTGTATTAACACTTTAGGTATTAAAGATCTGCAAGTGTTAACGCTAGGTGGTGTTAACAGTTTTTGATACAAACTCGATGTGGTATTAACACTATGTGGTATTAATGAAATGCAGGTATTAATACTGTGCAGGTATTAAAGCTATGCCAGCATTAACACTATGCAGATATTAACATTATGTGGGTATTAATGCTGTGCAAGCATTAATGCTATGTGGGTATTAAAGCTCCGCAGGTATTAACACTATGTGGGTATTATTAAGGATTTTCACAGTAACTTCATTGCAGTGTTAATATAAGCCTACTTGTGACACAAATAAATATTATTATTATTATTATTAATACTAAGTGGTAGTAACACGTTTTGGGTATCAAAGCTCTGTGATTATTAACGCTATGTGGGTATTAACACTATGGGTATTAAAGCTCTGCAGGTATTAACTCCACATGGGTTTGAACACTATTTGGTATTAAAGCTCTGTTTGTATTAATGCTATGTGGCATTATCTCAAGGTGGGTATTAATGCTCTGCGGGTATTAACCCGATGTGGGTATTAAAACTATGTAAGTATTAAAGCTCTGCAGGTATTAACGTTATGTGGGTATTAACACGATGTGGGTATTAAAGTTCTGCAGGTATTAATGCCGGGTGGTATTAATGCCAGGAGGTATTAACGCTGTGTGGGTATTAACGCTATGTGGGTATTAAAGCTGTATTGTATTAAGGCTATGTGGGTATTAAAGCACTGCAGGTATTAATGCTCTGTGGGTATCAATGCTCTGTGGGTATTAACTCTATGTCAGTGTTGATGCTGCGCAGGTATTAACACTATGTGGTTATTAATATTATGTGGGTATTAAAGATCTGCATTTGTCAATGCTATGTGGATATTAACGCTACGTGGTATTAAGACTATGTGGGTATTAAAGCTCTGTGGGTAGTAATGCTAAGTGGGTATTAAAGCTCTACGGTTATGAATACCATGTAGGTATTAATGCTATGTGGTATAAATGCTATGTGGGTAGTAGAGCTCTGCAGCTATTACTGCAGTGGAGGTATTGATGCTATGTAGGTGTCAACACTGTGTAGGTGTTAATACTGTGAGATATTATCATTATGTAGTACTGACACTATGTGGTATTAGTGCTATGGGGCATTAATGCTATGTGGTACTAATGTTATGTGGTACTGAGACTATATGGAAATAACACCATTTAGTTCTAATGCTAATTGGTATTAATGCTTTGTGGTAGTAACGCTTTGTGGTAGTAATGGGTTGCTGCTGTTTTCTTCTTTTCCATTCCCTCTATCTTTCTGTGAGGTAGTCGACGAACGGTTGCCACCACCTGGTGAACCCTTGAGCCGAACCCCTTAGTACGAACTTAATCCGTTCTAACTTTATAAACCCTGCCATGTCGTTTATCCAGGTCTCCACACCCGGGGGTTTGGCTTCCTTCCACATTAACAATATCCTGCGCCGGGCTACTAGGGACGCAAAGGCCAAAACATCAGCCTCTCTCGCCTCCTGCACTCCCGGCTCTTCTGCAACCCCAAATATAGCCAGCCCCCAGCCTGGTTCGACCTGGACCCCCACCACCTTCGAAAGCACCTTTGCCACCCCCACCCAAAACCCCTGTAGTGCCGGGCATGACCAGAACATGTGGGTGTGATTCGCTGGGCTTCTCGAGCATCTTGCACACCTATCCTCTACCCCCCAAAATTTACTGAGCCGTACTCCAGTCATATGCGCCCTGTGTAACACCTTAAATTGTATCAGGCTTAGCCTGGCACACGAGGACGATGAGTTTACCCTACGTAGGGCATCAGCCCACAGCCCCTCCTCAATCTCCTCCCCCAGCTCTTCTTCCCATTTCCCTTTCAGTTCATCTACCATGATCTCCCCCCGTCCCTCATTTCCCTATATATGTCCGACACCTTACCATCCCCCACCCATGTCTCTGAGATCACTCTATCTTGCACCTCCTGCGTCGGGAGCTGCGGGAATTCCCTCACCTGTTGCCTCGCAAAAGCCCTCAGTTGCATATACCAAAATGCATTCCCTTGGGGCAACCCATATTTTTACGTCAGCGCTCCCAGACTCGCAAACGTCCCATCTACGAACAGATCTCTCAATTGTGCTACCATGCTATGCCAATATTAATGCAATGTGGGTATTAAAGCTATGCTGGTATTAATGCTATGCAGATATTAACGCTATGCAGGTATTAATGCTATGTGGATATTAAAGCTATGCAAATATTAATGCTATATGGGTGTTAATGCTATGCCTGTATTAATGCTATGCGGGTATTAAAGCTATGATGGTATTAAAGCTATGCAGGTATTAACATTATGTGGGTATTAACGCTATGCAGATACTAACACTATGCAGATATTAACGCTATGTGGGTATTAATGCTATGCCAATATTAATGCAATGTGGGTATTAAAGCTATGCCGGTATTAATGCTATGCAGATATTAACGCTATGCAGGTATTAATGCTATGTGGATATTAAAGCTATGCAAATATTAATGCTATATGGGTGTTAATGCTATGCCTGTATTAATGCTATGCGGGTATTAAAGCTATGATGGTATTAATGCTATGCAGATATTAACGCTGTGCATGTATTAACGCTATGCAGGTATTCATGCTATGCAGATATTAACGGTATGAGGATATTAAAGCTATGCAAATATTAATGCTATATGGATATTAATGCTACATGGTTATTAATGCTATGCAGGTATTAACGCTATGTAGGTATTAACACTATGCATGTATTAATACAATGCGAGTAATAAAGCTATGCAGGTACCAATGCTGTCATGTGAGGGTACCTTTAAGAAATGGATGTTTAAGCAATGTACCTTTAAGAAATGCAGTGATGTCAGAGTGTGGGTGGAGCTGGGCTTTAGATCAGCCATTTTGCTGTTTTTTTAGTTTCAGTTTGAAAAGAGCTTGGGTGTGTGTGTGTTTGCAGTGAGCTGCATCTGCTGTGATCTCTGCCATGAAAGACTATGTCTGGATCATTTGGGTGATTTAAACTCATAAAAGTAATGCCTTTAACCTGATGTGTTTCTGTTTAAAGGTGTTAAATCTCTCTTGGATGTTGAAAGGAATAACTGAAGGATTATTTAGTGTTGTAATATTTTCGGGGTTATCTTTGAAGTAAGGGGGTGTTAAGAGATCCAATGTTTATTTCATAGAATTTACAGTGCAGAAGGAGGCCATTCGGCCCATCGAGCCTGCACCGGCTCTTGGAAAGAGCACCCTACCCAAGGTCAACACCTCCACCCTATCCCCATAATCCAGTAACCCCACCCAACTCTAAGGGCAATTTATCATGGCCAATCTACCTAACCTGCACATCTTTGGACTGTGGGAGGAAACCGGAGCACCCGGAGGAAACCCACGCACACACGGGGAGGATGTGCAGACTCCGCACAGACAGTGACCCAAGCCGGAATCAAACCTTGGACCCTGGCGTTGTGAAGCAATTGTGCTGTCCACAATGCTACCGTGCTGCCCCTTTTAAAAGGGTTAAGTTGAGTTCATGGAATAAACATTGTTTTGTGTTTAAAAACCATTTGTCCATAATTGCTGTATCACACCTGGAGAACAAGCCGTGTGCTCGGGAAAGCAACAAATACATTAAAGGGGAGGTTGGTTGAACTCCATGATACATTTTGGGATTCTGAAAACGCCTGGCCCATAACAATGTTATGCAGCTATTAAAACTATGCGGGTATTAAAGCTATGCAGATATTAACACTATCTGGGTATTAACGCTATGCAGATATTAATGCTACACAGGTATTAATGCAATGTGGATATTAAGGCTATTCAGGTATTAACGCTGTATGGGTTTTAATGCCATGTTGATATTAATGTTATGTGGGTATTAATATTAATACTATATGGGTATTAACACTATGTGGCTATTAATACTACGCAGGTATGTAAGTTGTGCAGATATTAACACTCTGCAGGTATTAATACGATGTGGATATTAAAACGATGCAGGTATATAAGTTATGGGGGTATTAACGCTATGCAGGTATTAACCCAAATGGGTATTAACTCTGTATGGGCATTAACGCTATGCATGGTGCTTTTTCCTGTTTCATATTGGATCATTAACCGGCACGGTAGCACAGTGGTTAGCACTGTTGCTTCACAGCACCAGGGTCCCAGGTTCTATTCCTGGCTTGGGTCACTGTCTGCAGAGCCTGCACGTTCTCCCTGTTTCTGGTTTCCTCCGGGTGCTCCAGTTTCCTCCCACAAGTCCCGAAAGACATGCTGTTAGGTAATTTGGACATTCTGAACTCTCCCTCCGTGTACCCGAACAAGCGCCGGAATGTGGCGACTAGGGGCTTTTCACAGTAACTTCATTGTAGTGTTAATGTAAGCTTACTTGTGACAATAAAGATTATTACAAAAATATATAACCTTTCACAATTTGTGTGACTATCAAAGCTAATAGACTGGGACATGGGAAAACCAGCTGTAGGAATGGTTTTGATGGTAACCTTCTCATAAACAGTCAGAAAATTAGAATGCATTAGACTTGTTAATCTTTATCTCTGCCCTCACTCGCTTTCTCCAATGCTAATGAAATAGGAAGAGGCCAGCAAATTTACTGAAACAGAAAGATCCAAACACTCAATCTATATCATCGCGACCTGAAATGTAAACATCTCTTACTCTTCACACTAAAATAGAAATATCACAGCAATTGTAACCAAAATGGGAAGATCGCAATCATTATCAATGAAATGAAAAAGTCCATCTGCCAGAACCAGTCTGAAACATTGCATTATTAGATAGCAGGAAACCCAATTTCAAACTATTCATACATTTTTAGTTTGAACAAACCATTTGTATTTATTTATTTATTTTAAATCTTTTTATTGGCATTTCTCATATTTATAAACAGTTGTATAGATACACATCACATTTTTCTCGCCTGCGCTAATTTCCTTTATTATACAGAGGTTTAGTTTGTCCTTCGTTTAACTGACCCTATGTGCCTTTCATTGCCCTCTGGATCGGTCTATGATTCCTCTCCCTTCCCCGTTCACCCCCCCCCCCCCCCCCCCCCCCCCCACCCCCGCCCCCCCTGGCTTCGGCTGTGCTTTTATTTTATTTTCCGGACATAGTGGAATCATCTCTCGTGGTTTCCCTGCCTTCCCCGAAGATTGCCACTGTTGGGCATGGCTTCACCCTCACCCCCACAACCCTGGACATTGCCTCGGAGAAGGCTGTCCAGAACCCAGCAAGCCTGGGACAAGCCCAAAACATGTTGGTGTGGTTATCCGGGCCCCTCTGGCACCGTTCACATTTGTCCTCCACCTCCGGGAAGAACCTGCTCATTCGGGTTCTGGTCAGGTGCACTCTGTGCACCACTTTGAGCTGCATTAGGCTTAGCCTTGCGCAGGAGGAGGTGGAGTTCACCCTGCCCAGTGCTTCGCTCCAGAGTCCCCATCCTACCTCTGTCCCCAGTTCATCCTCCCATTTTTGGCTGATCTCGTCCAGTGGTGTTCGGGCTCTGTCCAGTAGCTATCCGTATATTTTCCCACATAACCCCCCCCCCCCTTCTCGTTGCTTGTGCCTATCAGGCACTCTAGTAGTGTGCTTTCTGGGGCCCAAGGGTACCCCACTGACTCTTTGCGGAGGAAGTGTTTTATTTGGAGGTGTCTCATTTCCTGTCCTTTGCTAGCCTCCACTTCCTCGTCAGTTCATCTAGTGTCGCCAGTCTGTGCCCTACGTAGAAGTCCCCGACCGTCAATGTGCCCCCGTCCCGCCTCCATCTTTTGAAGGTGGTATCTAGCATGGCTGGGGGGAATCTGTGGTTGCCCGCAGATGGGGCCATGGGGGACATTTTAGTTATCCCGAAGTGTTGTCTGAGCTGGGTCCATGTTCTCAGCGTGGCCGCCACCACTGGGCTCGTTGTGTATCTTGTTGGGGGGATGGGAGTGCTGCTGTGGCCAGGGCCCAGAGGGTCGTTCCTTTACAGGATGCCTCCTCCATTTGTACCCAATCTGTGTCAGGTTCTTGTACCCATCCCCTCACTCTTTCTGCCGTTGCTGCCCAATGGTAGTATTGTAGGTTTGGTAAGGCCAAGCCCCCTTTGATTTTCCTTCTTTGCAGTGTCTGTTTTGGGATTCTCGGGTTCTTATCCCCCCCCCCCCCCCCCCCCCCCCCCCCCCCCCCCCCCCCCACACACACACACACACACACACACACAAACGCCATGAATAGACTGTCTAAGTTTTGGAAAAAGGCTTTGGGGATGAAGATCGGAATGGATCTAAACAGGAGGAGGAACCTTGGCAGTATGTTCATCTTGATCGTCTGCTCTCTCCCCGCCAGGGAGAGTGGGAGTGAGCCCCACCTTTGAAGGTCTCTTCTTACTTCCTCCACCAGGCTGGTCAGGTTCCACTAGTGGATCTGTGTCCAGTCTCTGGCTATCTGGATCCCCAGGTAGCGGAATCTGTTCTATTCTGTTTTGAACGGGAGCCCCTCCAGCTCTCTCCCTCCCCCGTTTGGGTTCACTGGGAATGCCTCGCTTTTGCCCAGGTTAAGTTTGTAGCCCGAGAAGGTTCCAAACTCTTTCAGCATTTGCAGTATTGCCTTCAGTCCCTCCTGTGGCTTCGAGACATAGAGGAGCAGGTCATCTGCATAGAGTGAGACTCTCTGCTCTCTGTCTCCTCTCCGGATTCCCTTCCAGCTTTTCGCGTCCCGCAGGGCTATCGCCAGGGTTTTGATGGCTAGCGCGAACAAGAGTGGGGACAGGGGGCAGCCCTGTCTTGTTCCTCTCTGCAGCTGGAAGTATTAGAGCTGGTGGTGTTAGTTTGGACACTCGCTTTGGGAGCGTTGTACAGGAGCCTCACCCAGGCGGTGAACCCCGCTCCTAGCCCAAACCGTTCCAGTACCTCGAGGAGGTATTTCCATTCGACTCTGTCGAAGGCCTTTTCTGCGTCCAGGGAGACATGACCTCCGGTGTTCTCTCCCCAGAGGAGGTCATTATTACATTCAGCAGCCGCCTGATGTTCGCTGTGAGCTGCCTACTCTTGACAAAGCCGGTTTTGTCCTCTGCGACCACCTCTGGTACACGGCCCTCCAGCCTTTTGGCCAGGACCTTTGCGAGTATTTTCGCATCCACGTTCAGCAGTGAAATGGGTCTGTATGATCTGCATTCCGTCAGGTCTTTATCTTTTTTGGGTATCAGTGAAATTGTGGCCTGCGCTAGCGTGGGGGGCAGGGTGCCCCTTGCCATGATTCAGCGAACATGTCCCTTAGGTGTGGGGCCAGGACTAGTGCAAATTGTTTGTAGAAGTCCGCCGGGAACCCATCGGGTCCCAGTGCCTTCCCCGCCTGCATGGAGCTGATGCTCTCCATGATTTCTCCCAGGTCTATTGGTGCTTCCAGCTCCCCCCATTTGTCTTCCCCCACAACTGGTCGTTCCAGTCTGTCAAGGAACAGTTTCATCCCCGCGTCCCCATTGGGGGGCTCGGAGGTGTACAGTCCCCGGTAGAAGGTCTCAAATGCCCGATTGACCTCCTTTGGTTCTGTTACCAGTCTGCCTCTGCTATCCTTTACCTGCGCTATTTCCCTTGTGGCTGCCTGCTTTCTCAGCTGGTGAGCCAATAGGCGGCCAGCCTTGTCTCCGTGTTCGTAGAAGGTCCCCCGTGTCTGACGGAGTTGGTACACTGCTTTCCTAGTGGATAGCAGGTTAAAGTCCATTCGCAGCTTTTTCCTCTCCGCCAGCAGCCCTACGGTCGGGGCCTCGGAGTATTTTCTGTCGACTTCCAGTCCACCAGTTGTTGCCTGGCCACCATCTCTTCCCTATCTCTGCTTGCCTTGTAGGCTATGATCTCTCCTCTAATCCTGGCCTTCAGTGCCTCCCAGAACGTGGAGGGTGAGACCTCCCCGTTTTGGTTGTTACTCACGTAGTCGCCTATGGTCCGCGATGTTTTCTGACAGAAGGCCTTGTCGGCCAGGTGGTCCGTGTCCAGCCTCCATGTGGGGCGTTGGGCACGGGCTGTCTCCAACCTCACATCCATATAGTGTGGAGCATGGTCAGAGATAACGATCGCAGAGTACTCCTTCCCGTGATCCCTGGAAGAACCGATTTCCCCACTGCAAAGAAGTCGATACAGGTGTATACCTTGTGTACTTGTGAGAAGTATGAAAATTCCTTCTCTCCCAGGTGCAGGAACCTCCATGGGTCCACCGCCCCCATCTGCTCCATAAATGCTCCTAGTTCCCTAGCCATGCCAGTCTTTTTCCCTGCTCTGGGGTTTGATCGGTCGGTCAGTGGGTCAAGGTCGGGGATTTCCGCCATGGTCTTCTTTATGAATTCTGTGTCGTCCCAGTTGGGACCGTAACTGTCTTGGTTTCCATAAACCTCGTCCTCTAACAAATTAATATTGCTACTCCCCTAGCCCTCGTCTCATAACATGAGTGGTATGTCTGTCCCACCCAGCCCTTCCTTACCAGCTGCATCAGGTGCATCTCTTGTAGGTAGATTATGTCTGCTTTCAGGCTTCTTAGGTGGGTGAAGACTCTGGATCTTTTGACCGGGCCTTTGAGTCCCCTTACGTTCCAGGTAACAATCCTGGTGGGGGGTTTTTGACTCCCCGGTCCTGCGGGGTCACCCATACTTACCTGGTGGATGCGCCCCTGCCCTCCGGGGTTTCCCTTCATTAGGGGGCCATACAAAATGGCCACGGTCACCGCTCTCACCATGTGGTTGGGCCCCAGGGCTCCGGGGTTTCCTTTTGTCCAGGGGGCACCCACCATGGTCGCCAGCTGTGTGTACGCCACGTGGCTGCGCCCCTGCTCTCCAGGGTCTCCCTTCGTCCTGAAGCCCTCCCGAGTGGCTGTTTGTGGCACCATCTTGGTTCCTCGCCCTGCTCCCTGCCTGCCGAGGCCTGTGTTTGTGCTGCTTATCTACCTCACCCTTCCCTTTGCTTCACTTTTGTTCTGCGCTCTCCCCCCCGACTCCTCTCCCCCACTCTTAGTCCCTGTTCCTCTGTCCCCCCCCCCCCCCCCCCGTGTTCTTCCCCCCCCTTCTGCCTTGCCCCCCCCTTCTCTTTGTGGCAGGCGCTCCCTCTCCCCTGAGAAGCGCGCCGCGGCCCTCCTTTCTTCCTGCCCTCCCGTGTTAGCCCTCCTCGCTCGCACGGTGGCCCCCCTCCGAGCACTTGCCCTGTTCTGGTCCTGTTTTACCTTCCTTTTGCTAGCCCTTGTCTTGCCCTCCTGTCCGCCTTTTTCACCCTCATTCACCTTGCTTCGCTCCCCCCCCCCCATTGCATTGAGAGGTGGAACGAGCCCGGGAACGAGTCAGCACAGTCCCGCACAGTGCACCAAACATGTGTGTACAGTTCGTGATCGTATTGTCTCTGTTTGCGGTCTGCCCTCCGCTCTTTGTTCCGATTCTTCCTTTCTTTTCCATCCCCGTCGCTTTCATGATGGCCGTTGTGGCTGTCCCTCCCCCAGTTTGTTTGCTCTAACGAGCTCCTCCGCTGCCGCTGGGGTGTTAAAATACAGCTCCTTCCCCTCAAACGTTACCCAGAGTTTGGCCGGGAATAACATCCCAAATTTCACATTACTTTTGTAGGGTGCTAATTTGGCCTGTTGAATTCAGCCCTTATTTTGGCCAGGTCTGCCCCAATGGTCTTCCCTTCCCACGTGCTCGCTTTCGTCTGCCGGGCCCACTTTAGGATTTTTTTCCCCTGTCTTGGAACCTGTGCAGCTTCACGATAATCGCTCTGGGCTGCTCTCCGGCTTTGGGCCTGGGTCGGAGCGACCTGTGCACCCTGTCGATTTCTGGGGGGGTTTGGAAACTTCTCCCTTCCCACTAGCTTGCCCAGCATTTGGGTGATGTAGCCTGTTGGCTCACTGCCCTCCATCCCCTCTGGCAGACCCACTATTTTAACATTCTGCCGTCTGGACCTATTTTCCTGGTCCTCCACTTTCCCTCTTAGGCTCCCCGGGTCTTTACCAGCCTTTTCACCTCGGCTTCCTGAGTTACCATCCTGTCGCTCTGGTCCGAGGCGGCCCTCTCCAACTCCTGGATAGTTTTCTCCTGCACCTCCACCTTCCTTTCCAGGCCGTTGATGGTTCGCTGCATTTTTTCTGTTGTCTCCGCCAGCATCTCCTTCATCATTGTGTGGAGCTCCGTCCTGAGTGCCTCCCTCATGGCGTTTATCTCCGTTTTTATCTCCTCCTTTATGGCGTTTATTTCCGTTTTCAGCACGCTTCTCCATTCCTCCCCCTGTGCGTGGGGGGGGGGGGGGGGGGGGTGGTCGCCGCGTCCTGTTCCTGCTCCGCTGCTCGGCTCGTCAGCTTTTCCGCTTCCTGATTCGCCTGAACCTCCGCCTCGTCCCGTGGGGTCGTCTACCTGCGCAGCCGCAGCTCCTGCTTTTTTCCTTCGCCTTTCTGTCTGTTCCTTCTTACATCTCGCCGTCCCCCCAATTTATTATTTGCAGGCATATTTCTGTCTGTGCCTTTCTCCTTTTTTCCTGGGTTTTGGTGCGAAAAATAAAATTTTATTTATTTTTTGTTCCCCCCCAAAGAAAAAAAAAACCCACGGGTTTTTTTTAAAAATCCTTTTAAAAACGATTTTTTTTTTAAATATAAAAAGGGATTTTTTTTTTTTTGAAAGGTTTTTTTTCCCTTTAAAAAAGTTTTTATTTTTTATAAAAAATTTGCAGGAGAGGATCAAGGAAGGTTGAATTTAAAAATTCTTATTTTGTTCTTGTGATCCTCTCCGTGCTCCAACTTTCAGGCCGTTCCTGAGCGATCCCCTCTCCTCGTGCAGCTCACCGGGACCAGTCTCTCCTTTTTTTTTCTCTCCCTCTCCAGCTCCCTGGTTCGGAGCTTTGGCGCCTGGGCAGGGCCGAATTCGCGGGGCCTAAAGAATTTTTTTTTTTGAAAACTCCCCGGGAAAACCCCCCCAAAAAAGCCGCGATTTTGTGGCTGTGCGGGAGCGTCTTTGCTGCGGCCATTCCGTTCGCGATCGCCGCCGCCAACCATTTGTACTTATGATACCAAGTGCCCAGTGCCACGCAGTGGTTCACACATCATTTCTCTAGGACTGTGAGCTATAGGCAACCTAATGGCATCACATAAAGCAATTAGATACATTCCAACTTCGCTGCATAAGATCTATCTGAAGCATTAAGTGCCTGCACAAGATCCCAAACACCAAAGTTTGTGCAAGGTGCTGCATACCTGATATTGAGAGCATGCTCAATAGAACTTAGCTTCGCTGCAAGAGCCATGTGATTCACATGGACAAATCCTGTGTGTCAAAGGTGGTACTCTACAGCTAGATGGGCTTGGGAATATGCACTATAGGGCATTCTAAACTCAGATTCATTCTGAAAACCAATCTCAATCTGTAATTCAGACCTTTTCTTTCTTCCTATTAGGCAGATCCTTGGGATTGAGGATGACTTGCTTCCAACAAAATGAGAAAATATTGGACAAACTCAGCAGGACTGACAGCATCTGTGGAGAGAGAAGGGAGCTTTTGTTTTGAGTCTGAATGACTCTTTGCCAAAACTAGAGAGAATTGGAAATAGGATCAGATTTAGTGTTGTGAGGGGCAGGGGTCATGGAGCAGTGGGGCTGGAAAGAGGACCAGCGATAGGTGAAGATTGACAAAGATGTCTTGGACAAAAAGACAAAAGGAATGTAAATGGTGGTGATCACAATCGGAAGGGTGCTGATAGTGGTACATTGTGCCGATGCACATTATGACACTTTGCTGTTTAGGTGTCATTATATTTGATGTATTTCATTTGAAGCTCTGAGGTGTTTTCATTGTCTATTGGCAGTAGCAATTGTTTCTAGGTAAATAAATGTTCCAAATGATTGTCAGCCTGTGAATGGCTGGTATAAATACAAGAGACAAAGGCTCACAACATTTAGGGCGGGATTCTGCCGTAATCGGCATGGCGGGCAACTCCGGCAGGAAGGAGTGGCGTGAACCACTCCGGCGTCGGGCCACCCCAAAGGTGCGGAGGAGGGGCTAGGCCGGCCCCGGAGTGGTTTGCGCGTGCCGGCTGACAGGGAAGGGCCTTGGCGACACGCACCGGCGCCGAAGGGCCTCCGCCGGCCGGCGCGAGTTGGTGCATGCGCGGGAGCACCAGTGTGTGCTGGCGTCATCCCAGCGCATGTGCAGAGGGCTTTGTCTCCGCACCGTCCATGGCGGACCGCTACAGCTGCCGGTGCAGAAGAATAGAATGCCTGCACGGCACAGGCCTGCCCACGGATCGGTGGACCCCAATTGCGGGCCACGCCACCGTGGGGGCACCTCCCGGGACCAGATCCCCCCGCGCCCCCCCCCGAGGACTCCGGAGGCCGCCCGCGCAACCAGGTCCCGCCGGCAAATACCTGGTGTAACATACGCTGGCGGGACTGTCCGAAAACGGGCGGCCACTCGGCCCATCGCAGGCCGGAGAATTGCTGGGGGGGGGGGGGGCCACTGCCAGCGGCCGCCGACCGGCGCGGCGCGATTCCCGCCCTTGCCAAAACCCCGGCGCCGAAGAATTCAGCAGCCGGCGGGGACGGGTGTCACGCTGCCCCCTGGCAATTCTCTGACCCGGCAGGGGGTCGGAGAATCCCGCCCCTGATCTCTGAAGTTTTCTACTATTTTTGATTTTAAATACAGTATAACATCAAACCAGTTTAGTCCTTTTTGTGTGTAGGTTGCTTAAAAGAAACAGTCTACAGTCAATTTCAGTTTAGCAGCAAATATATAGAGGGTGTTGTATTTAGATTTTGTACAATGTGTTACGATCCATCTAAAGACTAATAAATTTTAAAATAAATTTGAATTCCCAGTGAGAGACCAGACTCAAAGCATTACACAAATTTTTACTGTAACAAACAAACTAAAATCAACATCAACTAAACATTACTTAGTAGGCAACTAATACACAAACTACAGAAAAGGTATGCCCCATTAACCTCCTAACACAACCGAAAATCCCACCATGCATTTGTATGATACAATGAACTCAGAATTGTTGTTTCTACAGGAATCAGTCCCAAGTTACTCCCAAGTTCCAATAAGCTTGCTTCTTTCCATTTCACTGAGTTTTAATGTTCAGTGTCCATTGAAAATCGTTTCCGTCAGTCTTCTGAGAATCCCTGGACAGACTCCCAGCAGCAAAACCCACTTCAACAATTCCTTCTCCCAGCCATGCCAGGGCAAATCTTCCAGGGTCCTGAAATCTCTACCATCTCTTCAACAGAGAATGAGCTCCCACCAGCATTTTGTCTGGTGGCTAACAGAAAATATCCTTTTCCCCTGCTGTACATAGCAGCTACTGTTTCCCTGTCTCTCTCTCCAGGACTTTCTCTCTCTCCCTCTTGGGGACTCCCTTGCATTCTGCCATATCTGAATCAGTAAGTCTGCACACAGCAAAGCCTGCTCCTTTCTTTGAATCCAGGTGTGAAAACTGGTATATGAGTTTCAATAGGACTTGCCCTGGGCCTCTAGCCCCATAGCCACCAGATCACATAGCTTAATCACCAGGTCAAACTAGTATATCACATGTCACTCGTCACTCTCTACTACTACCTTGACTTAAAAAATACAGTTTAAAACAAACCAGATGAAATTGCAGAGCCGTTGGCAATGATCTTTTCGTCCTCACTGTCAACAGGGGTGGTACAGGGGATTGGAGAGTGGCGAATGTCATGTCCCTGTTCAAAAAAGGGAATAGGGATAACCCTGGGAATTACAGGCCAGTTAGTCTTACTTCGGTGGTAGGCAAAGTAATGGAAAGGGTACTGAGGGATAGGATTTCTGAGCATCTGGAAAGACACTGCTTGATTAGGGATAGTCAGCACGGATTTGTGAGGGGTAGGTCTTGCCTCACAAGTCTTATTGAATTCTTTGAGGAAGTGACCAAGCACGTGGATGAAGGTAAAGCAGTGGATGTAGTGTACATAGATTTTAGTAAGGCATTTGATAAGGTTCCCCATGGTATGCTTATGCAGAAAGTAAGGAGGCATGGGATAGTGGGAAATTTGGCCAGTTGGATAACAAACTGGCTAACCGATAGAAGTCAGAGAGTGGCAGTGGATGGCAAATATTCAGCCTAGAGTCCAGTTACCAGTGGTGTACCGCAGGGATCAGTTCTGGGTCCTCTGCTGTTTGTGATTTTCATTAATGACTTGGATGAGGGAGTTGAAGGGTGGGTCAGTAAATTTGCAGACGATACGAAGATTGGTGGAGTTGTGGATATTGAGGAGGGCTGTTGTCGGCTGCAAAGAGACATAGATAGGATGCAGAGCTGGGCTGAGAAGTGGCAGATGGAGTTTAACCCTGAAAAGTGTGAGGTTGTCCATTTTGGAAGGACAAATATGAATGCGGAATACAGGGTTTTCGGTAGTGTTCTTGGCAATGTGGAGGAGCAGAGAGATCTTGGGGTCTATGTTCATACATCTTTGAAAGTTGCCACTCAAGTGGATAGAGCTGTGAAGAAGGCCTATGGTGTGCTAGCGTTCATTAACAGAGGGATTGAATTTAAGAGCCGTGAGGTGATGATGCAGCTGTACAAAACTTTGGTAAGGCCACATTTGGAGTACTGTGTGCAGTTCTGGTCGCCTCATTTTAAGGATGTGGAAGCTTTGGAAAAGGTGCAAACGAGATTTACCGGGATGTTGCCTTGAATGGAGAGTAGGTCTTACGAGGAAAGGTTGAGTGTGCTAGGCCTTTTCTCATTAGAACGGAGAAGGATGAGGGGCGACTTGATAGAGGTTTATAAGATGATCAGGGGAATAGATAGAGTTGACAGTCAGAGACTTTTTCCCCGGGTACAACAAACCATTACAAGGGGACATAAATTTAAGGTGAATGGTGGAAGATATAGGGGGGATGTCAGACGTAGGTTCTTTACCCAGAGAGTAGTGGAGGCATGAAATGCAGTGCATGTGGAAGTAGTTGAGTTGGAAACATTAGGGACCTTCAAGCGGCTATTGGATAGGTACATGGATTACGGTAGAATGATGGGGTGCAGATTCATTTGTTCTTAATCTAGGTCAAAGGTTCGGCACAACATCGTGGGCCGAAGGGTCTGTTCTGTGCTGCATTTTTCTATGTTCTATCTTATTAAACCCCACACTCGTAACACTAAGCAGCTGAACAGTTGAGTCTTTCAGGGGTTGTAGTTCAATGTAGGAAGTGAATTTTACATTACTGGAGAGAAAATAAGTGCTGCCTTTATTTTACATATCAAAGTGAGTGCAGACTGTTTTATTCTATTTACTGTTCATGCATTTGACTTATGAAAAGAAAATATTTACTGGGCTACAGGGAAATGGGAACAGAGTTGTTCAACAGCTGGAACAGAGATACTTTTCTGCATTGCAAGCAATCTATGGTCCTATGTATCAATGTAAATAAAACTCCTTGCTGTTGCAGAGGCTGCATTTTGGTCTGGTAAAAATGTATATTCAGTCCATTGTTTGAGGAAAGGAGAATCCTATTGGAGAACATGAAGTAGCTGCAATGTAGAGTCTTTAATGATGCCTGTATTAGGTGGATGCTAGGCAGGTACATTCCAGAAGGAGGGACTTAAATGGGGCTTACAGAACTGGTCAGTAATAAGGTACTGGATACAATATCATGTTTAAAAACTCAGAATTATGACAGGCTTCAACAAACTTTTTCATTCTTCTTTAAAATGTTGGGTCCTGGACATTCAGATCATAACAATCCTCAACTCTTGTATTCTGACACTACTGTCAATAATCAGCCAATTAATGTGCAAACAGTATCAAAGGATACCTGTTATACAACATAATTTCCTGGTTCCCCAGCGTTGCATTTCGTGGGTACCCCAATGATGCGCTGGCGAATCCCTCCAGGAAGTTCCCAAGTAAAGGTTAACTGGGCAATTACCCAGAAATGTTAACTTTCCCCGGACAATTGCGCTGGGCTGAAAACCATCTGACAGGAGTGATTTAAATCGCTAACTTCCGATGGTTCTGCCAGTTTTACCCAGATAGTTACTCTGAAAGAGTGAGAAGGAAAAAAAATCATTTCCAACTCCAGAGTAACTATTTAAATACCCAGCTTTAGCCTCTCATGGACATCCCGCACCCCCCCCCCCCCCCCACCCCCAGCGGATCTCCCACACCAACCCCACCCCCAACCCCTGCCCAGGCCACAGCCCAAACCTCATCCCCCGCCGGCCCAAACAGACCCGATCCGAACCCCTTTACCCCCATCCCCATCCCCAGCCCACCCCGTCCAACTCAACCACACACCCCCTCGGTCCAATCTGACCTGACCTCCCAACCCTCCTAATCCCACCCCTCCTCCCTCCCTCCTGGTCTCGCCCCAATTGTCTGAACCACTCATCTTTGAAACTTACCTTTAAATTGTTCCTTTAAACATCTCCTTTGACATCAAAAGGTTCCTTTCTCCCCAGTTACTCCTCGCTGATGCAGCCAGGGGCATGCTTCGCTGCTCCTGTCTCACCCAGCCTGGGTGAGGAAGATTGGAATTTGGAATTTCAATGTGAGGACGTCCATTCAGAGTGGCAATCAGCCAATGACTCAATATTAGACGGCAGCATAAAGATAAAGCTCAAGCAAATCCTCACTTTTGCCCCAGGCCAAAGCTTTTCCTATCTGTTCCCTCAATGGCCTCCAGCTCAATTTATTAAATTGCCTGTTCAGTTTAGCAACTGATGTGTTGCCAGCTGGCTGGCCTTCCAGGAGTAAAGGTTCCCACATGATGGTTACAAGTCACCTTCACCTTTGAAAAGAGGAGAATGAGACCCTTCTAGCATTAGATTACACAAATGGTACTCTAATACTCTTCCCGTACCGGCCTCCCCGAACAGGCGCCAGAATGTTGCGACTAGGGGCTTTTCACAGCAACTTCATTGAAGCCTACTTGTGACAATAAGCGATTATTATTGTTATTAATTATTATTATTGATAAGGAACACCCAATGTGGATGGGGGAGTTTCCAAGCTCTTCCAAAAGTCATGCAGTGAGCCAGTGATAATGTATATCAGTTACAAGATTGATAGGAAGCCCATCTCTTTGGCTGCTGCCAAGTTGGAAGTACAGCATTTAGAAAGTCGAAGGATGAGGGGCGAAGTTAGAAATTAGGCCAGTGGGTTAAAAGCTGTGTTGCAAATGAGAGGTGTTGTGGTGGACATCTTCCAGCTAACCACAGGAGATTGGCATGGAAAGCACTGCTCCAGAGAAACCTCTGAAGCAGAACTCTCTTCTAATACAGCTCTCAGCTCTAATACAGGTCCTGCAGGGCGAGTATTCAAATACAGCTCTCTTTCCTAAGTCACAGGTACACACTGTTCTATCAGTACACAGAACATTGTTTAATTTCCAAACTTGCATTATTAACCTTTTCACCCAAAAGCACAACTGTTATTTCCACCTTGCTAGATACTATGGGCAGGATTCTCCTTTTCAGGGTCTCTAAGTGCTGACGCCGGATGGTTCTATGGTCCCAATGGCAGCGCCAGTCCTGGAGCCATTCAGGACATGCTATTGGGCAATGGTGCCAGGTGGAACTAGAGCGATTCCAACGCATGCTGTGTGGTTCACCGAGGTTGGCATTAGCACTCGAGAACCTGACAAGCTGGAGCTGCAAATAAGCAGTCCACTCCCCATACACTCTCACCCAGCCACGACGATGCCACTCCGAGAGCGGCACCAAGGTTCACCAATGCAGAGCTGGAGATACTGCTGGATGTCGTGGAGGAGAGGTGGGACATCCTTGTTCCCCATGGTGGAAGAGCAGCTGCCACCCACAGAGGTCATCTGGACACAGGTGGCAGAGGCTGTGAGCGCTGTGGGCCCCGCTGCCAGGACCGCAGAAACAAACTGCACGTCCTCCTCAGGGTGGCCAGGGTGAGTCACCACCACCACCGTCCCCAGGCACCAACCCCATCCCACATTCCGCACCCCCCCCCAACCCCCATGCAGCCCCCACCAGGTGCACCAATAGGCAGCGCTGGGTGAGGATGGCCAACCTCCCAGCCCATCCCAGGGTGAGTCACGACCGTCACCGCGCCCCTGGCACCAGCCCGTTTCCCGCAAACCAATATCAACGTCCCCCCCCAAAGAGGGCGATCGAACCCCACCCGCTGGCAGTCCGCTCGCACCCCACCCTGCACCGCATATCAACACTCATACCGCCCGCCATGGCTGTGTGCCCCGCAAACATAGGACATTGGCTCGGACCCCCTGCACTGCCCGTGTTCAAGAGTCTCACACTGTGCATTATCTGTCCCCCCCCCCAGGAGAAGGTGGCCCATGACCTCTGGGAGAGAGAGAAGACCGGAGGGGACCTGCCAGACCTGCGGCCCCTCACCATCGCAGAGCAGGGGGCATTGCACCTGATCAGCAGATTGGAGCACGGGCAGTCACCGAGGTGGAGGTCAGCATCCGAGATGCAAGTGAGCCCCCAACGAATTGCAATGTCCCTATAGTACGTGTGTCACCCCTCCCCCATCACACTACGCATGCCCTCTATCTAACCATACGTCTTGTCTTATGTCTTGCAAGATCACCTGGAGACGAGGCAGGTCCATCTGGGGTCCCCCAGCCGTAACCCTGCGGCTCACCTGACGACAAGCCAGGACCTGCTGGTGATCTGCGCCCCTGCTTCAACAGAATGACAACCCAGAGCACATGCCTGGAGATGACACCAACATTTCGTCACTCCATCCACCATCACAGAGGCACTCACTTTGGTTGGGCACTTTAGTGAAAAGGCTCCTGGGGCACTATCTGGTGATCACCACACACGTGCAGCGGTACTTCAGGTGGAGGTAGGAACCCCCAAGGGGGCAGTCGGTCGGAGGGCGGCCCGGATTAGCTGCCATCCAGGCTGTTGTGTTCTGTGGCCTTGCTGTAGCAATGATACTCACAGAACTGTTGATGGGTTACTTAGAATGAAGATTTTATTTAACATGTGGAAGGATAACATGCAGAATGTTTCTCTAGACTAGGTTGCTCTGGAACTACCCAAAGTGCGACAGTCCTTGTGTACGCCTTACTTCCAACTGATGAGTCTGCTATGCAACGTGACCAAGGCTTGACGCCACCAGCTGGTTGGAGGTCACATTGCTATCTGCATGCAATCTTATTCATGTTGTGTTTGGTCCCTTGTACTTTATGATGAACTCACCAAACACTTTGATCTGTTCAAATCAAGATCCTTTTATTGGGTCTCATGCGGTAGGATGACGATCTGATACAGAACACGTTATCATGGAGTCTTGCTACTCCTCTGGAACTTACATCTTGCGCTGACCAATTACATGTATGTCTTATTATCCTCTATCTCTTGTTCTGTCAATGGCCAGATGCGCCTCTCTTTATATGCAGGTCCCAGGTCACATGACCTTGGTCTGGAGACCGCATGGTGTGTCTGTACCATCACCTGCAGGTTGG
Source organism: Scyliorhinus torazame (assembly GCF_047496885.1). NCBI lineage: Eukaryota > Metazoa > Chordata > Chondrichthyes > Carcharhiniformes > Scyliorhinidae > Scyliorhinus > Scyliorhinus torazame. Next base: position 176,402,360 of record NC_092716.1, read on the forward strand.
AGGTCACATACCATCCAACTATGATATAGCCCATAGACATATCACCACATCCCCTTCCCTCACAAAACATCAATATAAAATTATTTTTACAGGCAACATTACACAATACATTTTATACAGATATGGCATGTCACTGATACAGTGAGCAAGTTTTACAAAAAGTGTCCATTTGCATTCTGTGCAGAAATCATTGTTTCAATTCAGTGTCTACTTCTGCAGAGTCTGGCTCATTTGCCGGCTTCTTGCTTGTCTTGTGTGTCGCCCTGTGTCGATGAAAGGCCTTTGCCCAAGGCCGCCATATCTGCGGCAGCAGTCGCTTTCGCTTTCGTTTTCTGGCACATTTTTGTTTGTTACCTGCAAGTGCTTTCGATACTGGTTGGCTGGTGGGATGCGGTAGTTCTCCCAGCCTTTTCTTCTTTTCTTTCTCATTTTCTGGACACGGTGAAGTGCTCTAGTGTGTCTCTTGGTTGGCTTCTTTGTCGCGGTCTCTGCCGTGGCGCTGGTTATTGTTGTCTGATGAGGTGTCTGAAGAGGTCGAGGCATCTACTCATCCCTTGTCGGTGTGAGCACGCCCATTTCTGAAGCCTCATTAGCATACTGGATCGCCTCGGTTTCTGGTGCCGGCACAGAGGATGGAACCATGTTTGGTGGTCTCACCTCATCTCGATGTGCTGGAGCATCAGTGACTTGCTCGTCATCAATGGAGATGTCTATGGCTTCTGGTTTAACTGATCCAAGCCCTGGGTCTTCTAGATGAAACTCGTGATCCGTGGAGCTGTATAATGTTCTGGTCATTTGGTCGCCTTCAGAGTCAGTGTCAGAGTTGCCTAATAATTCAACTTTCACATCACTGCAATCAGCTTCTTCATCGATGTCCTCCCACTCGTCCTCGGTGTCACCGACTGCTTGGGGGTACGTCACTGGAGCCGTTTCCAGAACTTGTGGCGGGACATCATGGGCTGGATTCTCCGATTTTGTGACTATGTCCGGAGGATGTGTCTAGTTCTACGATGAAAGAATTGGCGAGGCCCCAGCACCGATCCTCCGACTGGTGAGGGGCTAGCAACCATGCCACGTAAAACACGTGGCCTTCACGAAATAAATGGCGGGAGAATTGCCGGGTCCATGGCTGCGCATTCACACGGCGACCACCTGCAGCGGTCACGCCATACAACATGGCACCGGCCACGCACGGACCCGACCTGCCAGATAGTGCCCCTGGACTCCCCCTTGCCACCCCCTTGCCACCCCCCACCAGCCCCCCCAGCCCTTGCCAAAGCCCCTGCAGCCAGCGGCACGGCTCCCCCCCCCCCCTCCCCCGACTGTGGCGGCGCTGGACACAGTCCGCAGCCGCCACGCCAGGTTCCTGAAAACTGAGAGACACGGGCCCCGTGCCATCGGCAACTTGGCCCATCGGGGGCAGAGCATCGGGGGAAGGCCGTCAGGTAACATCCTGAGGCCGTCCCAACAGCGTGCGGGCGTACTCCCCGATGATGCCCTTTTGGAAATGAATGAAAATGAAAATCGCTTATTGTCACAAGTAGGCTTCAAATGAAGTTACTGTGAAAAGCCCCTAGTCACCACATTCCGGCGCCTGTTCGGGGAGGCTGGTACGGGAAGTCTGTACGGGAGGAGGCGGAGCATCTGAAAACAGGTGCCGCCACCGATTCAGTCGTAAAAAGGGATTCTCCGCCCAATCGCTAATTGTAAAATCGGCGTTGGCAAGCGGAGAATCCCACCCCATATATTTCCGAGGTCAGTTTTTTTAAGATCGGTACGATTTCATGTACCTCTGGTTACCTCAATAGCTGATTGTCAGAAGTATCAGCAGCCTTGAATTCTGCATGCACCATCTCCAAACTCCCGCTCTCCACAGATTCCAGTGTGGTCCCAGCATCCCCCATTACCACCTTGTCATTACCTGCAGACCACCGGAGCCTTGCCGCTGGAGCCTCACCTGTGCTGCTGGAGAAGAGATGTACAAGCACCTCAAAGTGCTCATCGTCCGTTTCACCTTCATCATCGTCAGTAACCTCAAACAGATTTTAATGGTAGTCGGCCTCAAATTCAGCATTATCGTCAGTCTTTTCACCTGAAAAATATAACGTTGCACACGGAATTACATGTTTTCAAAATAGGGCGGCAAGTTCAAAATCAGCCTTTTGTTTGGCCGCCTAAGCTGTATTTAAAATTCCACACTGTGGAACTGAAGTGGGACTGGAAAAGTTGAAGAACGATTCCTTGAATGTGGTTCTGGTCACTGTTTTTCGATTGCTTCAACCCCTGTGGTTTGGTTTTGTTCGAGTTGCTTGGACTGTTACATTTGTCCCTTCCCTCCAGTTGATTGTGCAGCCTGTGGAGCCGATGGTCTGCGGCTCATCCAGGTACGACTTTAGCGGCTGTGAGTCCAGCTGATACACTTAAGTGATCACCTCATTCGTGAAATATTCATTAGGCCCGAATGTAAACTCCAGAGTGAAGCTCCATGCTTTCCATTTCTCTGTCCATTTAACACTCGCAGATACTTTAATATGGTCATCATGTTCGTACCATGCCATTGAATTGATGCACGTTCTTCAGGACTGTTAGCCAGAATTGCGGAATGATCGCCGGCAGTTCCATCCCTATGTCTGGTTTGTCGTCTTCCACTCAGATTTCTTCTAAATTCTCATACACCGTGCACACCGTAATGCCTTGCAGTGATTCACTGTGTTCAGGTCACCAGCTATCTCCTGGGAAATGTAACCGCTCGACTAGATTCAAGGATTCACACAATTTTACACCAATTACTGAGTGATGCACAATCAATAACCTCAGAAACGAGATTGGAGACATTTGAAGGCTTTAATACGCTAGATGTTTCCCCCAGCAGCGCAGGTACAGAAGAAAGCTGCTGGGACAGCACAGGCTCTTATACCCAGCCTTGCAAGGCGGAGCTAACATACAAGCTTATCCAATGGGAACAAGTCCATTCTTCACCAAGGGTATTCCGGCATTACTAGGTACCGTAATGCTCCTAACACAGACTACCACATTCACCCCCTGTTAAAAAAGAGTCTGGCGGGGGTGGTGGCTTCGTATTACAACGTGGTAAAAATGGTAGAAGTTATAGTTAGGAAGGTACCGTAATGACTCCGTACAGCGTTTTGCCTCATTACAACTTTTAACTATTTACAACTGTAATGTACATTTCAAAAGGAAGCAATTAGTCGATCGGGGGCCCTGGTCATTCTCTGCAATCGTCGTAGCTTTGGTGGTGATGTCGGTGGAGGTTCGGGCTTCTGTGACTCCGGAAGTGTGGTTTCGGCTTTTGCGGCGGCTTCATCAGCCCTAGACGTGGCTGGTGGAATGGCCGACTGGCCTGGGAAGGGGGCAATTGTGGGGTGCGCCAGTGGGCAGGGCCTAGATGGGCCGGTGGAAGAACCAATCCACCTGGGAAGGGGGCGGTTGTGGGGTGCGCCGGTGGGAGGGAGGGTGGGGCTGGTGGCGGGGGTGTGTGTGGGGATCCAGCGGGCGCCAGGACCCATAGGGAGACCATATCCTGCCGGCCGTCGGGGTACGCCACGTAGGCTTACTGAGGGTTAGCGTGGAGGAGATGGACCCTCTCGACCAATGGGTCTGATTTGTGCGCCCGCACATGTTTTCGGAGCAGGAGGGGTCCGGGAGCTGCCAGCCAGGTCGGGAGCGAGGTCCCAGAGGAGGACTTCCTGGGAAAGACAAGGAGATGTTCGTGAGGTGTTTGGTTGGTCGTGGTACAAAGCAGTGACCCGATGGAGTGGAGGGCATCCGGAAGGACTTCCTGCCAGCGGGAGACTGGGAGATTCCTGGACCGCAGGGCCAGTAGGACGGTCTTCCAGACCGTTCCGTTCTCCCTCTCTACCTGTCCGTTTCCCCGGGGTTTGTAACTAGTCATCCTGCTCGAGGCAATGCCCTTGCTGAGCAGGAATTGACGCAGTTCGTCGCTCGTCGCCCCTATCACTGTGTATGTAGGCGGGGAAACCGAACAGCGTAAAGATACCATGGAGGGCTTTTATGACGGTGATTGCGGTCGTGTCGGGGTAGGGGATGGCGAAAGGGAACCGGGAGTACTCGTCAATCACGTTCAGGAAGTACGTGTTGCGGTCGGTGGAGGGGAGGGGGCCTTTGAAATCCATACTGAGGCGTTCAAAGGGACGGGAAGCCTTTAGCAGGTGCGCTTTCTCTGGCCTGTAGAAGTGCGGTCTGCACTCCGCACAGATTTGGCAATTCCTGGTGGCTGTCCTGATCTCATCGATGGAGTACGGTAGGTTGCGGGTCTTGGTGACCAGCCTACTTGTGACAAATATTATTATTATTATTATACTCCTATCATGCCAACCATCCCATTTTCCAACCTATGTAAACCTGAACTCAAACAAAATTCTGCACATTCTCCTAACTCATCAATCATATGCTCATTATCTTCTCATGTTCTAAATTACCTCCTTGACCTAACCCCGCCTTGCAAGGCGGAGCTAACATGCAAGCTTATCCAATGGGAACAAGTCCATTCTCCACCAATGGTATTCCGGCATTACTAGGTACCGTAATCCTCCTAAAACAGACTACACACTGAGTCCACATCCAAATCTACAATATGAAAGAGTATTGTGTGCTTTATGGCTGCCATTGAGAACATTAATTCACAAACATCAAAAGTTTCTAGTATTCTTGTGCCGAATTCGATCATGATTCCTGACCAATCCGCAAAATTTCACTTCACATATAGTTTCTGCAAAACATGTCGACTTACTGGGTTGGCTGTTGCTTTAGGGTCAAAGTCACACCGAATGAAAGGACCATTAAGCATTACCTTCGATTTGAGTACAGACGTGAAATCATTTGGAACATTCTGATTGTCTTCTGTTGTTCTGTTGCTTTGTTCTAATTGTGCTTCCATCTTTGTTTCTGTTAGTCATGTGGTTTCTCAGCACGATGGGATCAATGTAAAATTGGTCTTCTGTGTTGATTTCACAGGCCAGCACAACACAGGTGACGTCCGCATTGGAGGCTTGGGTGCGAAGCCATAGGTCAAGATGTCCAAGGCCTGGGGCACTGTGTGTGGGCAGTGGCTGCAGCACAAGACAAGTGGCCATGTCACAGGCAATCATGTACCAGGGCCACATGGACATTGCAGCTGCACTCCAGAGCTTGGCCCTGTCATAACAGGTCATGATGGCTGCGGGTCTCGAGGACATTGACCTAAAGATGGCTGACCTGAGCCAGACCCAGAGGGAGGTGGTCCTGTCCCTGTGCTCCATGGCCATGAGCATGGAGACCCTACTCAAGGTGGGAGCAGGCGGCCAAGATCGGCAACACTGACCTCCAGGAGGTAGGGGAACCCCGGGGCTCTCTCCAGCCATGCCACATCCCAACGAGTAGCCCTGGGGCCACCGGGCACTCCAAGGATGGAGGCGATGATGGAGCCCATGCCGGTGACTCTCGCAGAGGAGATGCTGGAACACCTCAGCGCCTCTGAATTCCCCTCCACCCCCCCCCCCCCCCCCACATCCGATGGTAAGCAGGCAGAACGCTCCAGAGGATGGTCACCAAAGGGGACACAGATCACAGGCGAGATACACAGCTTCTGATGTACCACTTGAAGGATCCACAAAATGGAGTGTTAGGGCATGTAAGGTCAGAAAGTTAGACACCAGTTAAGTTGGCATGGGGGAAGCACATAGCTCCTGGTCACTGCATGGGTGTCGTTATAGTGGTTCTCTGCACAGGTCTGAGGCCTCCGGATAGGCTTCATCAGCCTCAACCACAGCAGGTAATCACTGTCACCCAGGAGCCAACCTCTCACCGAGGGAGTGCCTCAAATGTGGTAGGAACTATTGAGTGTCGCAGGATGAAGGTGTTATGCATGCTAGCTGGGTATTGGGTGCAGACATATGTTCTGGGCCACGGTTTAGAAAATTTCAAAGTATATTATGGAGTTCACCTGACCTATAACTCTTTATTGATTTGGGCTAGGAAGAGCAGAAGAGTCTGTCTTTCAGGTGTTATTCAACAGACTTCGTAGGAGCTTTTAATCAAAAATAACACAAACTTTATTCTAAGAATTTAGTTAACATTTGTATGAACACACACAGCAAGAATTTTTATCAACTACAAACATAAGTACCCCACACAGCTACAGTAATCTATGTATAACCTTTAACGAATTCCCCCTTAACTGTTCCAATTCAACAACAAAATCCAAGTAAAACCAGAAATCCCCTTTCAATGGCGTGGCCCAGCACTCAGCATTCGTACTGGTATGAGACTTGTTATTGATACTCTGTTTCCTTTTTCAAACAACAGGTTTGAATTCCTTCCAGAAAGCAATTATCTCTTTTACGTTACCAAGCAGTCTGGAAACAGCTTTTAAAATGAAGATATACACTTTTTTTTAACCTGTGCAGTTCAAAACCAGTCCAAACTCGAAGCGAAAGTAAGAACTCACAGAGCCGTAGCCCTGCTCCACCCACATAATGACATCACTGAAGCCATGTGATAAGACAAAAACCTTTCTTAGAGGGACACTCCCATGACACATGCATGATGTGCAGCTGGTGGTCACACACCAACTACACATTGAGGGAGTGAATCACTTTCATTTGTGAAGGGCATCCCTCATGCTCGTAGGGGGACATGCATCCTGTTGATCACCTCCTTGACCTGGGGCATCCCAGTGATGGCAGCGAATCTCACTGCCTTGGCAACCTGGTGGACTCAGTCCATATTCAGGTGGGTATATTGCGCATGGAGGTTTGGGAGATGCCAAACAGGTACCCAATTGTTGGCTAGAAGGACCTTGTGACAGAAAAGCTCAGGCGACTGTCACCTTGATGGCCACTGAGAGCGGGTGTCCTGCCCCATACCCCTGTGGCTCCAGGTGCACCATGTTGCAGCAGATATGCCACACAGTTTCCCTGATCAGCTGGAGTCTTCGGTGACAAGCTCGGCCCGGAAGGTCCTTGAATGACAGGCGCTGCCGATATACACGAGGCCTGATGCGATACCTCCTTCCCACCTCCTCCTTGGCCTGTTGGTCGGCCGGCTCCCTAGTCTCACTGGCTGGCTCCTGCTCCTCTGAGACAGGCTCCAATTCTGAAGGCCCACCCCCCACCCCACCCCCCGAGCAGCTTCTGCTCGTGCAGCCACATTGCGTCCACTAGGGCTGCAGCGGCTAGGCAGATGCCAACCATTCCTGGTTCGATACCAAAATCCATTGTCAACAGGGGGTAAAGGGCAGATATGTTCGCATGGTGAGTACTCCTGTGTCCAACCAGGTCTAACGTGCTGCCAGGTGGCCCTGGCCCACACTGCAGCCCCTACCCCAGCATGTTCCTCGCCCCCTCCCCAGCCCACCCCCATCCCTGGCTGTTCCAGCTGATACTTTGCCCTCCACAGCCCACCACTGGCCCCATCCATGCTTGACACCAAGGGGCATCTAACCCCACCACACGTTCCTGCCGGCAGGGGTACCGGTGGGTCTGCGACCCCTATCCTGCGCACTCCGATGGGGTCTACTGTGGCCCTCCTTAGGTAGCGGCAGGTTGGGGGGTTGGGCAAAGTGTGCCACCGACTGGCACCATGCTTGGCTGCATGCGTGCGGGCAAGGTCCATGGGTGGGGCTCGGACAGGGGGTGGGCACCTATTGGGACCATATCTGCGGTGTGCTGTGGGTCCTTTGTGTGGCATACTGGTTATGCCTATTTGCCTGGGGTCAGGCAGATGGGGCCAGGTGCACAGTAGGCAGGCAGCGCTCAGTGACACCCGATGGTCTGGCGGGGTGTACTGATGGTGTGATGAGCAGGTCATGTGCCCTGCAAGGGGCAGCGTGCCAGGGAGGTTGTCAATGGCCACAATGCATTCACCCGTCCCTCTGCTGCCTCTACAGTGGGGCAGCACCTTGGCTGGGTGCACTGGGGAGTGCCAACAGTTGATGGGCTATGGGCTGTGTTGGACCATGCCCATCGCATTGATGGGTCAGCTGGGCATTGTGGGCTCCTAGTTGGGTGGCCTGGGGGACGGGGAGCACATATCCGGTCAGCAACACGCTGCTCATCTACGGGACAAGGTGGGCAGTCAGTGGGGTGTGCAGCCAGATGACTACCTTGCCGTCCGTGCCTTGTCACCCTGGTCTTGGGGGGGGGGAGACACCCTGACCCCCAGCCCGTCTCCTTGTCACTGCACCCCCTCCCCCCTGCCCCGCTACTCTCCCTGGCCCCAGGACTCCCCGTTTCCCTCAGCCAGCGGTACAACTGGCAGTTCACGGTTGTGTCTTTGGAAAATTGGCTTACCTCCTCTTGCTCCCTCATCTGCCATGGGCCCTGTTTCCCGATTCTAAATACCTCAAGTTAACTGCTGCCATCATCACTTCTGCTTGGAGGAGGCAGATCATCGCGGGAGACCGGAGACTACTGGGTCGGGCCCGTTGATGATATGCTGATGGCCGTTGCTGCACAATTTGCATGCCCAAATCAGCACGTGGTGTGGAATGCGTTCACACTGCTATCGAGGCACCGGGGTGTGGCGTCACGTTGGTCGCTCGCTGCCAACTCAATTCTTGACTGATTCTCCACCCGATCGTGTTTTGCGATTTTGGCATTGCTGGACGGAGAATCCCACCCTGTATGTTCTTCGAATAGGTAAACAATCTTTGCTGGTGAGTTCTGCTGATCTCAAGTCCTTGAGGTGTGTAAAGTCCATTGTGTGTAACCATTTAACCTGCTTTGTGCAGCTGAAGGAGCCACTGCCTGAGTGAGTGAGACACATCCAGAGTGGGAATTGGAACTTGGTCATTTGGTGCAGTGAGGTAATCAGGAAAGGTAAGTGGTGAGTCTAATTCTGCTGTTTTTCAGTTAAAAGTGCAGTGTGTAGCTTAGTGTCTGATTGGCTGAAGCTGCCCCTAACCTAATTGCTGAGAGGCAGTTATCTGTCAGTCACCTGAAGCCTCCTTAGTGGCACAAGGGAATACATTGTATTCTTCAGTTTGAAGTTTAAGTAGTGTGAGTCACCCTGGTTAGCTGAGTTCTGTATAAAAGACAGACAGTGGGGCTGGAGAGGTAGTTTAATTGGTTTATTCATGTGGGAAGAGGGGTCCTGACAATGAGGCGACAGTCTGATCGGCGCCAGGGGCGGGAGCTGCGGGGGTCAGCATGGGTCAGCTGACTCTCGGGAGCATAGTGGGGGTGAGCAAGTGCTCAGCTGGTGCTTGGCGGGGGGTTTTGGGGTCGTGGGGCTGTTGCGGGGGGGGGGAGGGGAGGATGCTGCTTTGCTGACAGAGGAGCTATCAATTTCGGGGTACCAATTGAGGGTCGGGGCGGTGGCTCCCTGTGGGGGCGCTCGAGGAAGCGAAGGGCGCGAGCTCAAGGTTGGCCAAAAAAAGGCGATGGCTAGTCAGCAGGGGTGGGGGAGGAGGTTAGCCCCCCCCGTCCAGGCTGATCACGTGGGGGGTTAGCCCCCCGTCCAGGCTGATCACGTGGGGGGTTAGCCCCCCGTCCAGGCTGATCACGTGGGGGGTTAGCCCCCCGTCCAGGCTGATCACGTGGAATGTGAGGGGTTTGAATGGGCCGGTCAAAAGAGCACGTGTGTTCGCGCATCTAAAGGGGTTAAAGGCAGACGTAGCAATGCTCCAGGAGACACATTTAAAGGTCGCAGATCATACGAGATTGAGAAAGGGATGGGTAGGCCAGGTGTTCCATTCAGGGCGGCAATTCTGATCAGTAAGGATGTGGCATTTGAGACTGGGAGAATTGTGACAGATAAGGGGGGCCGGTATATAATGGTGAGTGGAAAGTGGGAGAGGGTCCAGGTGGTGTTTGTGAACATCTACGCTCCGAATTGGGATGATGTGGAATTTATGAGAACCATGCCGGACTTAGAGTCACACAACCTGATCATGGTGGGAGAGTTTAACACAGTCACTGACCCCTAGCTGGACAGGTCGAAGTCCAGGACAGGGAAGCGACCGGCAGTGGCTAAGGAACTGAAGGGCTTTATGGAGCAGATGGGGGGGGTGGATCCCTGGAGGTTCGCGCAGCCAAGAGCGAAGGAGTTCTCTTTTATCTCCCACGTTCATAAGGTTTATTCCCGCATAGACGTCTTTGTCTTGAGCAGTGCGTTAATCCCAAAGGTGGCGGGGACAGAATACTCAACAATCACAGTCTCGGATCATGCCCCGCACTGGGTGGACCTGCGGCTTCATGAGGAGAGAGGGCAGCGCCCACTCTGGAGACTGGATGTGGGGCTGCTGGTGGTCAAAGAGGTTTGCGGGCGGATTAACAGAAACATCCAGGATTACCTGGAAACAAACGATACGGGTGAGGTAGCAGCGGCAACAGTCTGGGAGGCTCTGAAGGCAGTTGTCAGAGGGGAGCTCATCTCAATTCGATCCCATCGGGAAAAGAGAGAAAGAGCGGAGACGGAGAGACTGGTGGAGGAGATACTCCGAGTGGACAGGAGATAGGCAGAGGCCCCCGGGGCTACTGAGGGAGCGGCGGAGTCTGCAGACGGAGTTTGAACTGCTGACCACAGGGAAAGCGATAACACAGCTGAGGAAGGCAAGGGGGACAGTCTATGAGTACGGGAGAAAGCGAGCAGACTGCTGGCACACCAACTGCGAAAGAGGGAGGCAGCCAGGGAAACCGGGGGAGTAAAGAATGTGGTAGTCACCACTGTTTGTATAATACGTGTATTAGAGGTAATACTGTAAAACTCCTGTACTACAGGTACGGGGGTAGATCCCTGCCTGCTGGTTCCGCTCAGTAGGTGGAGTATAAATGTGTGTGCTCACCGAGCTGCTACCAATTCTAGTAGTAGCTGCAGGAGGCAACACATCTCTGCTTAATAAAGCCTCGATTACTCTCTACTCTCATCTCGTCGTAATTGATAGTGCATCAATTTATTAAGCAGAGATATTACAGCGATGGAACTACGTATCAAGCCTGATCGCCGACAGCTGCACCCGCAAGCAGCCAACGCCGCTTCGGCCTTCGACCACTGGCTCGCTTGTTTCGATAGCTACCTCCGATCCGCGACGGACCAACCCTGGGAAGAACAGAAACTTCAAGTCCTCTACTCACGGGTGAGCTCTGATATTTTCCCCCTTATCCGGGATGATCCTACTTACATGGAAGCAATGGTTCTTCTGAAAGGACATTATATCTGCCCAATCAACAAACTGTACGCCAGGCACCTCCTGTCCATGAGACAGCAACTCCCTGGTGAGTCTCTAGACGATTTCTGGCGTGCCCTGAACATCCTGGCGAGGAACTGTGATTGCCAGGCAGTTTCGACAGTCGAACATACTGAAGTTTTAATCTGGGGCGCTTTTGTTACGGACATGGGGTCAGCGTACGTCCGCCAGCCCCCATTAGAAGGGGGTACACTCGACCTTGCGGCAACCAGGCAACTCGCAAACTCACTGACTGTTGCCTCCTGTAACATACAGTCGTACGCCCCCGACCGCACAGCGCCCTCATGGACCAGCAGCCGCCCCCAGCCAACCCCAAGCCTGCGCCGCGGCCAGCCAACCCCGGGGGGCCCAAATGCTACTTCTGCGGCCAGACAAAGCACCCCCGGCAGCGCTGCCCAGCGCGGAGCGCAATCTGCAAGACCTGCGGGAAGAAGGGACATTTCGCTGCGGTGTGCCAGGCTCGGTCGGTCACCGCTGTATCCAGGCCCATTGTTCCCGCACCCCCCACGTGCGACCCGTGGGCGCCGCCATTTTCGACCCCGCAGCACAGGTGCGGCCTGTGGGTGCCGCCATCTTCCTCCTATCAGACCACGTGCGGCCCATGGGCACCGCCATCTTCGCCGCCATTTTGGACGGCGCCTCAGGACCCCTGCTCATCGAACACCTCATCGGGCCGCTCATCGCCTGCCACCGCCGCCGACCAGCCCGGAGCCTACCAACACCAGCCGCAGCTCGCCTCCATCACGCTCGACCAGTCCCGGCCGCACAACCTCACAACCACGACGACGACGGTGAACGTCGATGGGCATGATACGTCCTGCCTTCTGGACCCCGGGAGCACGGACACTTCATCCACCCCGCTACAGTAAGGCACTGCTTCCTCGCGGTACACCCCGTTACCCAAAGAATCTCCCTGGCCTCCAGATCCCACTCCGTGGAAATCTGGGGGTACTGTATTGCCACCCTCACCGTCCAGGGCGTAGAGTTCAGCAACTTCCAGCTCTACGTCCTCCCCATCCTCTGCGCTGCCCTGTTACTCGGTCTGGACTTCCAGTGCAACCTCCAAAGCTGAACTCTAAAATTCGGCGGACCCCTACCACCCCTTACTGTTTGCAGCCTCACGACCCTTAAGGTCGACCCACCTTCCCTGTTTGCAAACCTCACCCCGGATTGCAAACCTGTCGCCACCAGGAGCAGACGGTACAGTGCCCAGGAGAAGACCTTCATCAGGTCCGAGGTCCAGCGGCTGCTGCGGGAAGGCATTATCGAGGCCAGCAACAGCCCCTGGGGAGCCCAAGTGGTAGTAGTTAAGACTGGGGAGAAACACAAGATGGTCATTGACTACAGTCAGACCATCAATCGGTACATGCAGCTCGACGCGTACCCCCTCCCACGCATATCTGATATGGTCAATCAGATTGCACAGTACCGGGTCTTTTCTACAGTGGACCTGAAATCTGCCTACCGCCAGCTCCCATCCGCAAGGCAGACCGCCAATACACTGCGTTCGGAGCAGACAGCCGCCTTTATCACTTCCTTAGGGTTCCCTTCGACGTCACTAACGGGGTCTTGGTCTTCCAACGTGAGATGGACCGAATTGTTGACCGGTACAGGCTGCGGGCCACCTTCCCGTACCTAGATAACATCACCATCTGCGGCCATGACCAGCAGGACCACGACGTTAACCTTTTCAAATTTCTCCACACCGCCAAACTCCTGAACCTCACATACAATAAGGAGAAGTGCGTGTTCCGCACCAACCGCTTAGCCACCCTTGGCTATGTTGTGGAAAATGGAGTTCTAGGGCCCGACCCTGACCACATGTGCCCCCTCATGGAGCGCCCCCTTATGGAACTCCCCCTCCCCCATTGCCCCAAGGCCCTCAAATGATGCCTGGGGTTTTCCTCGTATTACGCCCAGTGGGTCCCTAACTATGCGGACAAGGCCCGCCCACTCATCCACTCCACAGTTTTCCCCCTGACAGCTGAGGCTCGCCAGGCCTTCAACCGTATCAAGGCCGACATCGCCAAAGCCGCGATGCACGCGGTCGACGAGACCCTCCCCTTTCAGGTCGAGAGCGATGCATCAGACGTCGCTCTGGCCGCCACCCTCAACCAGGCAGGCAGACCATGGCATTCTTTTCCCGCACCCTCCATGCCTCTGGAATTCAGCACTCCTCTGTCGAAAAAGAGGCCCAAGCCATCGTAGAAGCTGTGCGGCATTGGAGGCATTACCTGGCCGGCAGGAGATTCACTCTCCTCACTGACCAACGGTTGGTTGCCTTCATGTTTAATAATACACAGCGGGGCAAGATCAAAAATGATAAAATCTCAAGCTGGAGGATCGAGCTCTCCGCCTACAATTATGAGATTTTGTATCGCCCCGATAAACTCAACGAGCCCCCCGATGCCCTATTCCGAGGTACATGTGCCAGCGCACATGTGGACCAACTCCAAATGCTACAAGATGGTCTCTGTCAACCAGGGGTCCCCGGTTCTTTCACTTTAGAAAGGCTCGCAATCTGCCCTACTCCATTGCGGAGGTCAGGGCTGTCACCAGAGACTGCCAGGTCTGCGCAGAGTGCAAACCGCACTTCTACCAGCCAGATCGCGCGCACCTGGTGAAGGCCTCCTGCCCCTTTTAACGTCTCAGCATGGACTTCAAAGGGCCCCTCCCCTCCACCGACCGAAACACGTACTTCCTGAACGTGGTTGATGAATACTCCAGATTCCCCTTCGCCATCCCATGCCCCGATATGACATCTGCCACGGTCATTAAAGCACTCAACAGCATCTTCACCCTGTTCGGTTTCCCCGTTTACGTCCACAGCGACCGGGGATCCTCCTTTATGAATGATGAGCTGCGTCAGTTCCTGCTCAGCAAGGGTCTTGCCTTGAACAGGACGACCAGCTACAACCCCTGGGGAAACGGGCAGGTGGAGAGGGAGAATGAGACGGTCTGGAAGGCCGTCCTGCGGGCCCTGCGGTCTAAAGATCTCCTGGTCTCCCGCTGGCAGGAGGTCCTCCCCGACGCGCTCCAATCCATCCGATCGCTACTCTGCACTGCGACTAATGAAACCCCCCATGAATGTCTCCTGGCCTTCCCTAAGAAGTCCACCTCCGGGGTTTCGCTCCCAACATGGCTGGCAGCTCAAGGACCCGTCCTCCTCCACAAACACGTGCGGCTCCACAAGGCGGACTCTTTGGTCGAAAGGGTGCAGCTGCTGCATGCAAACCCGCAGTACGGTACGGCGTACCCCGACGGTCGCCACGACACAGTCTCCCTCAGGGACCTGGCACCAACTGGATCCCCACCCGCGGCCCCACACCACTCGGCACCCCCGCCTCCGATTGCCCTGCCCTGCCCGGAGGATCAAGGCACCCGACTGGCTAAATTTGTACATTTTCAAAACACTGTAAACTTTAAATTCTCACATACTTGTAAATAGTTTTCCACCACCTCCGCTGGACTCTTTTTTTAACAGGGGGTGAATGTGGTAGTCACCACTGTTTGCATAATACATGTATTAGAGGTAATACGGTAAGGCTGCTGTACTACAGGTACGTGGGTAGACCCCTGCCTGCTGGTTCCGCCCAGTAGGCAGAGTATAGATGTGTGTGCACACCGAGCTGCTATCATTTCTAGGAGCAGCTGCAGAAGGCAACACATCTCTGCTTAATAAAGCCTTGATTACTCTCTACTCTCGTCTCATCGTAATTGATAGTGCATCAAAGAATAAAGAGGGTAACATAGTCTTGAATCCGGGGGGGTGAATGGAGTCTTTAAGGAGTTCTGTAGTAAACTATACGAGTCGGAGACCCCGACGGGAGCGGAAGGGATGAGGCAATTTTTGGACCAGTTGAGGTTTCCAAAGGTGGAAGAGGACCTGGTGGAGGGGCTGGGGGCCCCGATTGAATTGGAGGAGATTGTCAAGGGTATAGAGGGCATGCAATCGGGTAAAGCCCCGGGGCCGTACGGTTACCAGGTAGAATTCTATAAGAAATTTTCGGAAATACTGAGCCCACTCCTGATGAGGACCTTCAATGAGGCTACAGAGAAAGGAACCCTCCCCCCAACAATGTCACAGGCCTTGATCTCACTCATTCTTAAACGAGGGAAGGACCCGGAACATTGCGGGTCATACAGGCCGATTTCGCTTTTAAACGTGGATGCCAAATTGCTAGCTAAGATTCTGGCCACAAGAATTGAGGATTGTGTCCCAGGGGTGATAGAGGAAGACCAGACTGGGTTTGTTAAAGGGCAGACAACTCAATACCAATGTCCGGAGACTTTTGAATATTATGATGCCCTCAGAGGGAGGGGAGGCGGAGGTGGTAACAGCGATGGATGCAGAGAAAGCCTTTGACCGGATGGAGTGGGAGTACCTGTGGGAAACGCTGGGGAGGTTCGGGTTTGGTGAGGGCTTTATTGGCTGGGTGAAATTGCTGTACCAGGCGCCTGTAGCAAGTGTATGTACAAACTGGCTGAGGTCGGGGTACTTCGAGCTTCACCGGGGAACGAGGCAGGGGTGTCCCCTCTCCCCGTTACTATTTGCCCTAACTATAGAACTGCTAGCTATGGCGCTGAGAGCCTCTAGGGACTGGCGGGGACTGGTTCGGGGGTGGGGGGGGGGGGGTGGAACATCGGGTCTCGCTATACGCGGATCATTTGCTCCTGTACATTTTGGACCCTTTGGAGGGGATGGGGGAGGTTCTGCGGATCCTGAGGGATATTGGTAGTTTTTCTGGGTGCAAACTGAACATGGGAAAGAGCGAGTTGTTTGTGATCCAGACCAAGGGGCAGGAGGAGAGACTGAAAGAGCTGCCGCTCAGGATGGTAGAGAAAAGTTTTTGTTACCTGGGTATACAGGTGGCCAGAAAATGGGGTGCCCTGTACAGGCTCAACCTGACCCGGTTGGTGGAGCAAATGGAAGGGGACTTTAAAAGGTGGGACATGCTCCCGCTGTCACTGGCAGGGAGGGTGCAGACCGTGAAAATGATTGTCCTCCCCAGATTTTTGTTTCTCTTTCAGTGCCTCCCCATCTTCATCTCTAAGGTCTTTTTTAAGCAGGTGAGTAGGATCATTCAGGCTTTGTGTGGGCGAATAAGACCATGCGAGTAAGGAGATCATTGTTGGAGTGCAGTCGCTGGGGGGGGGGGGGGGGGGGGGGGGGGGTGGTAGGTTGGTGCTGCCGAACCTTCGCAACTCATACTGGGCGGCCAATATAGCTATGATTAGGAAGTGGGCGATGGGGGTGGGGGGTGGGGGGGGATGTGGGGGCGGGGCAGCGTGGGAGCAGCTGGAGGCGGCGTCATGTAAAGGTACGAGTCTGGGAGCTTTGATAAAGGCTCCTTTGCCATTCTCGCCGACCCGATACTCCACAGGTTCGGTGGTGATGGCGACACTGCAGATCTGGGGACAATGGAGGAGGTACAAAAAGGTGGAGGGAGCGTCGGTCTGGACCCCGATAGGTAACAACTACAGGTTTGTCCCGGGTAGGATGGATGGTGGGTTGCAGAGCTGGCAGAGGGCAAGCATCAGAAGGATGGGAGATCTGCTCATAGACGGAAGCTTTCCCAGTTTGAAGGCGCAAGAGGACAAATTTAATCTGCCGCCAGGAAACGCCTTTAAGTATCTGCAAGTTCGAGCCTTCCTGAAAAAACAGGTAGTGGCCTTTCCGACACTGCCGCCACTGAGGATACAGGACAGGGTTGTCTCCGGCACCTGGGTGGGGGAGTGGAAGTGTCGGATATCTACCAGGAACTACAGGAGGCGGAGGAAAGCCCGGTGGAGGAGCTCAAGGGCAAGTGGGATGAGGAGCTAGGTGAGGAGTTGGAAGCGGGTCTGTGGGCAGAAGTCCTGGGCAGGGTTAATTCCTCCTCATCATGTGCCAGGCTCAGCCTGATTCAATTTAAGGTGGTCCACCGGGCACACATGACGGCAGAGAGAATGAGCAAGTTTTGGGGGGTAGAAGACAGTTGTATGAGGTGCAAGGGCAGCCCTGCAAACCATGTCCACATGTTTTGGGCATGCCCGGAGCTTAGAGAGTTCTGGCAAGGGTTCGCGAGGGCAATGTCCAAGGTGCTTAACACACGGGTGGTGCCGAGTCCAGAGATAGTGATCTTTGGAGTGTCAGAAGACCTGGGAGTTCAGGGGGCAAAAGAGGCCGACGTCTTGGCCTTTGCCTCCCTGGTAGGCCGGAGACGGATTTTATTAATGTGGAGGGACTCGAAGCCCCCGAGTGTAGAGACTTGGGTTAACGACATGGCTGGGTTTCTCAGCCTCGAGAAAATAAAGTTTGCCTTAAGAGGGTCCACGCTAGGGTTCTCTCGAAGGTGGCAGCCATTCGTCGACCTTCTCGGGGAAAATGAAAATGTCAGCAGCAGCAGCAATCCGTAGGGGGGCGGCGGGGTGGGGGGGGGGGGGGGTGAGTGCTTCATTGGGATGGTGTGGGAAGACTGAGTGGCACGGGGTTATGTCTATTTAATTGTTATTGTATATTCTCTTTTTGCATTATGTTAATTTTCACTCTAGTTTGTTTTGTTATTATTGTTACTACTGTTTTATTATGAAAATTTCTGCAAAACCTTAATAGAAATATTTTTTTAAAATAAATAAATGAAAGACAGACAGAAAGCGCACTCAGTAAGCTTTGCGCAGGTGAAGGAGACACAGTCTGAGTGAGCGAGACACATCCAGAGTGGGAATTGAAATTTGGTGCAGTGAGTGGGAGAAGGTGCTTTTTCCCTCCCGTTTTGTTCTCTTTCTTCTGGCCTGTAACTGTTAATCTGCAGGGAGACAACCAGAAAGCATTCTGGGAAGGTAAGTGATTTTTATTACCTTTTAAATTGTGTGTGTGGGGGGGGGGGGGGGGACTGTAAGTGACATCACAGTAAAGCTGTGACCTGATTGGCTGGTTGGGAATCTGTTAAATTTGAAGAAAAAAAACATTGCAAAAAAGATCTAATTGGTTAACTAGATAGTGGAGTCACTAAACCTGAGGGCAGAGATCAGTATTTAGCATTTAATTTTACAGTAAAAATCATCTAGTGTCAGGGCCATGTAGTTATGTGTAACTCAATTGAACAATAATTCAAGTGTTTATTTTAAATTAATTAATTAGTGCTTAAATGTCACTCAGCGGGGTGCAGTGCTCCAACTGTGAGATGTGGCAAATCTGTGACTCTTCCAGTGTTCCGTTCGACTACATCTGCAGCAAGGGTAACCAATGGCAGCTCCTCAATGACCATGTGGTTCGGTTGGAGCAGCAATTGGATGCACTTAAGAGCATGCAGGTGGCGGAAAATGTCATAGATAGGAGTTATAGAGATGTGGTCACATCCAAGGTGCAGGCAGAGAGATGGGTGACCACCAGAAGGGGCAGGCAGTCAGTGCAGGAATACCCTGTGGTTGTCCCCCTCTCAAACAGATATACCCCTTTGGATACTGTTGGGGGGAATAGCCTATCAGGGGAAAACAGCAGCAGCCAGAGCAGTGGCACCACGGCTGGCTCTGATGTTCAGCAGGGAGGATCAAAGCACAGAAGAGCAATAGTCATAGGGGACTCTATAGTCAGGGGCACAGATAGACGCTTCTGTGGACATGAAAGAGACTCCAGGGTGGTATGTTGCCTTCCTGATACCAGGGTCCAAGATGTCTCCGAACGGGTAGCGGGCATCCTGAAGGGGGAGGGCAAACAGGCAGAGGTCGTTGTACATATTGGTATTAAGACATAGGCAGGAAGGGGCATGAGGTCCTGCAGCAGGAGTTCAGGGAGCTAGGCAGAAAGTTAAAAGACAGGACCTCTAGGATTGTAATCTCGGGATTACTCCCTGTGCCGCGTGCCAGTGAGGTTAGAAATAGGACGATAGAGCAGCCAAACACATGGCTAAACAGCTGATGTAGGAGGGAGGGTTTCCATTATCTGGACCACTGGGAGCTCTTCCGGGGTAGGTGTGACCTGTATAAGAAGACGGGTTGCATCTAAACTGGAGAGGCATAAATATCCTGGCCGTGAGGTTTGCTAGGGTCATACGGGAGGGTTTAAACTAGTATGGCAGGGGGGTGGGTAATGGAGCAGTAGGTCAGAAGGTGAAAAAATTGAGGGAGAACTAGGGAATAGGGCCAGTATGGCTCTGAGGAAGAGCAGACAGGGGGATGTTGCTGAAAACAGTGGGATTGGTGGCCTGAAGTACATATGTTTTAATACAAGAAGTATAACAGGTAAGGTAGATAAACTTAGAGCTTGGATTAGTACTTGGAACTATGACGTTGTTGCCATTACAGAGACCTGGTTGAGGGAAGGACAGGATTGGCAGCTAAATGTTCCAAGATTTAGATGTTTCAGGCGGGATAGAGGGGGATGTAAAAGGGGTTGCGCTACTGGTTCGGGAGAATATCACAGCTGTACTGTGGGAGGACACCTCAGAGGGCAGCGAGGCTATATGGGTAGAGATCAGGAATAAGTAGGGTGCAGTCACAATGTTGGGGGTTTACTACAGGCCACCCAACAGCCAGCAGGAGATAGAGGAGCAGATAGGTAGACAGATTTTAGAAAGGAGTAAAAGCAACAGGGTTATTGTGATGGGAGACTTTAACTTCCCCAATATTGATTGGGACTCACTTAGTGTTAGGGACTTGGACGGGGCAGAGTTTGTAAGGAGCATCCAGGAGGGCTTCTTAAACCAACATGTAGATAGTCCAACTAGGGAAGGGGCTATACTGGACCTGGTATTGGGGAATGAGCCCGGCCAGGTGGTAGAAGTTTCAGTAGGGGAGCATTTCAGGAACAGTGACCACAATTCAATAAGTTTTAAAGTGCTGGTGGACAAGGGTAAGAGTGGTCCTCGGGTGAATGTGCTAAATTGGGGGAAGGCTAATTATAACAATATTAGGCAGAAACTGAAGAATCTAGATTGGGGGCGGATGTTTGAGGGTCAATCAACATCTGACATGTGGGAGGCTTTCAAATGTCAGTTGAAAGGAATTCAGGTCCGGCATGTTCCAGTGCGGAAGAAGGATAAATATGGAAAATTTCAGGAACCTTGGATAACGAGAGATGTTGTAGGCCTGGTCAAAAAGAAAAAGGAGGCATTTGTCAGGGCTAGAAGGCTGGGAACAGACAAAGCCTGTGTGGAATATAAGGAAAGGAGTCAGGAGGGCTAAAAGGGGTCACGAAAAGTCATTGGCAAATAGGGTTAAGGAAAATCCCAAGGCTTTTTACAAGTACATAAAAAGCAAGAGGGTAGCCAGGGAAAGGGTTGGCCCACTGAAGGACAGGCGAGGGAATCTTATGTGTGGAGCCAGAGGAAATGGGCAAGGTACAAAATGAATACTTTGCATCAGTATTCACCAAAGAGAAGCAATTGGGGGATGTTGAGTTTGGAGAAGGGTGTGTAGATAGCCTGGGTCACATGGAGATCCAAAAAGATGAGGTGTTGGGTGTCTTGAAAAATATTAAGGTAGATAAGACCCCAGGGCCTGATGGGATCTACCCCAGAATACTGAAGGAGGCTAGAGGAATTTGCTGAGGCCTTGACAGAAATCCTCAGTCTTCAGGTGATGTCCCGGAGGACTGGAGAATAGCCAATGTTGTTCCTTTGTTTAAGAAGGGTAGCAAGGATAATCCAGGGAACTACAGGCTGGAGAGCCTTACGTCAGTGGTAGGGAAATTACTGAAGAGAATTCTTCGAGACACGATCTGGCTAGGTCATAGAAGGCAGAGAGTAGAAATGGAAGGGTGCTTTTCTGATTGGAGGGCTGTGGTGTTCTGCAGGGATCAGTGCTGGGACCTTTGCTGTTCGTAGTATATTTGAATGATTTGGAGGAAAATGTAACTGGTCTGATTAGTAAGTTTGCAGACGACACAAAGGTTGGTGGAATTGTGGATAGTGATGAGGACTGTCAGAGGATACAGCTGGATTTACATCGTTTGGAGACTTGGGCTGAGAGATGGCAGATGGAGTTTAATCGGACAAATGTGAGGTAATGCATTTTGGAAGGTCTAATGCAGGTAGGGAATATACAGTGAATGGTAGAACCCTCAAGAGTATTGACAGTCAGAGAGGCCTAGGTGTACAGGTCCGCAGGTCACTGAAAGGGGCAACACAGGTGGAGAAGGTAGTCAAGAAGGCATACGGCATGCTTGCCTTCATTGGCCGGGGCATTGAGTATAAAAATTGGCAAGTCATGTTGTAGCTTTATAGAACCTTAGTTCGGCCACACTTGGAATATCGTGTTCGATTCTGGTCGCCACACTACCAGAAGGATGTGGAGTCTTTAGAGATGGTGCAGAAGAGATTTACCAGGATGTTGCCTGGTATGGCAGGCATTAGCTATGAGGAGAGGTTGAATAAACTCGATTTGTCCTCACTGGAACGATGGAGGTTGAGGGGCGACCTGATGGAGGTCTACAAATTTATGAGCGGCATAGACAGAGTGGATATTCAGAGGCTTTTTCCCAGGGTAGAGGGGTCAATTACTAGGTGGCATAGGTTTAAGGTACGAGGGGCAAGGTTTAGAGGACATGTACAAGGCAAGTTTTTTACACAGAGGCTAGTGGGTGATTGGAACTCGCTGCCGGAGGAGGTGGTGGAAGCAGGGACGATAGTGACGTTTAAGGGGCATCTTGACAAATACGTGAATAGGATGGGAATAGAGGGATACAGACCCAGGAAGTGTAGAAGATTTTAGTTTAGTCGGGCAGCATGGTCGGCAAAGGCTTGGAGGGCTGAAGGGCCTCTTCCTGCGCTGTACTTTTCTTTGTTCTTTGTTCTTTGCTCTTAACGAGCATCTGCTGTTTACTCTATTGCAGGGGTGCTAGATCTAAACTCCCCCCGCCTTTACTAAATGTATTCATTCACCCTAACATGAGGTGCACTTTGGACTGAATGCTAGGTGCAATACAGCCATTGATAGTGAACACCTATTCTTGAGCCCCACATGCTTGCTCTTCCTCGGTCTGCAAAGCTGATTTCTCAGTAACTTCCAGTATCCAATACATGAAAATACACAGCCAACATAGCAGGAGTTACCTCATTTGGAGAATTTCTTTCTGCCCCATAAAATATTCATTTTTCTTAGAGCTGGCTCCCCCAATAAAACCTACAGGCTCCATTTTGGAAAAAAATATCGCCGCCTTCCTGAAAAAAGTGCAGCACTCCTGATTCTGTGACCTTCCACCAAAATATCAGCAAAAATAAATAGATTTAATGGTGAAACCACACAGAAAATTATAGAAATAATCTGACCCAGCAGTATCCATCTTTTCACCTGATCGCCAAAATGCCTTCCTTGGTTTCAGTGTCACAGGTCATGTGCAAGTGGGCACTTGGTCCCTAGAACCTGAAGTAAACTATTCGTGCCTAATATCTGGGTACTGAGTCCTGGAGCAAGTGGGAACTCTAGTCACCCTGTTTCAGCATACATCATTTTTATAATATTGTTTCATGGACATGAGCGTCACTGGTTAGGTCAGCACTTTTATTGCCCGTCCCTAATTGCCCTTGAGCAAATGGTGGTGAGATGCCTTGTTGAACCACTGCAACCCATGTGGTGTTGGTGCACCCACAGAGCTATTAGGAAGGGAATTCCAGGATTTTGACCCTGCAACACTGAAGGAACGACAATATATTTCCAAGTCAGGGTGGTGTGTGGCTTAGAGGGGAACTTGGCTGTTCTTCCCATGCACCTGTTGCCCTTGTCCTTCTAGGTAGTATTGGTCATGGATTTGGGGGGCGTTGGTGAAGGAGCCCTGGTGAGTTGCTTCAGTGAATCTTGCAGGTGGGACACGCTGCTGCCACTGTGCGTTGGCGGTGGAGGGAATTAATGTTAGAAGTGGTATAGGATGCCAATCAAGCAGGCTGCATTGTCCTGGATGATGTCGCGTTACTTGAGTGTTGATGGAGATGCACTCATGTAGTCATCTAAGCAAGTGGAGAGTATTCCTTCATTTTGTGCCATGTGATTTTCAGAACTTCAGAAGCTAGTACGTCAAGCGTTTGTTGGAGGAAATTAATACATTTAGTAAAATGGGGGTTAGCGTGAACACCCCTGCATTAGAGTAAAGAGCACAAGCTTGTCAAATGCTAATATCCCGAGTGAACCTTACAGGCCCCCAAGAACCTAAGATCAGCAAGAACCCTCCAGTAAGGCATTGGTTGTTTATGTCAGAGAAAAAGCTGGAAGGAGATAACAGCCAAGCTCTGGGTGAAGGTGTAATAATAAACCTATGTTGACAAGATCGGAATTTTACACAATATGTTAATGTTGCATGTTAATGTTTTACTTAAAAATTTGGTGTCTATAACTCATTGGGCAGTCAAGGGTTAAAGATCTTCGGAAAACGCAAGTTATTGGTTCATTCACTTATGTTGAGACTTTGGGGTCTGTGGGGCTGGAACTGACCACGCACTTGCCGGGGGTGTTGTAACATTCTTTCTATATATCCCTTTCTACAAAAACGGTTTCCTGCTTTCTGTTTCTGAGACTGCAGAGAGGTTTTGAGATCCTGATGAATCTACAGTGAAAACCATTACAGACTGAAAACAAGAACTCCCAACTCAAGGCCTATACTAAAGGAATCTAACTGAAAAATGTCCATCTGAAACAGAGACTTTTATCCTTTCACTTTTCGTATTTTTCTTTTTTACACCCCTCTGTGTTTGTTCATCTTGTGTGTGTTTAGAGGGTGGGGCAAGTTAAAGAAGGAGGATTGGGAATTAGATAATAGTTAATCAGTTGTATTTGCTGCCTATTTAATTATAGTTATTGTTGTTAATAAAAATTAATTGCGTTGAAATTAAAAACCTCTGGTGACTCTAGTTATTGGGCAGCCAAGGATCAAAGTCTTCGGGTGTTTCCTAGAAATTAATAGTTCATTTTAATTGTGTTGCAACTCTGGACCAGGTGGTGTTGGAATTGGTTGTGCCGAGGGTACAGTAAAAACCATCATTATCATGGTCCTTACCCCGAGTGTGTTTCCCTGGTTGAAAGAATACCGTATGTTCGAGTCAAGTCATCATCAAAGCAAGGCTTTGTTCGCAAGCATGATAGATTCAAAGAATTAGTTTGGAAAGAGAACTAAAATTCATTTAATTTGAACAGCTGTGAGTTTCTGTTTAAAATAAATTTGAAGTGTGTTAGAATTCAAATGATTGGGTTTGAGTTTAAATAATCAAGCTGTATAAGTTTAGAATTGTTAAGGGCAGTTGGTTCCCAAAATATAAAGATAAACATGCAGTTTGACAACAATCCAATTTGAACTTTCCAAAACATTTAGTTTTTTTAAATGTTTAAGATTTGGTTAATGACACATTTCACAATGTATTTCTTGCAAGATTAAGCAGCGAATATTGGAAATTGGAATTGGTTTAAAGGAGAAAAAGGATGGACAAAAGAGATGAAATATTGGCAAAATTGAAGAAAATAGAGCAAAGGAATTGTTTTAAATTACGTGAAGTGATGCAATTGCGTGAAAAGATTTCTCGGTCCACCCCTCGCCCCTTTAGGCCTTTCAACAGACAGTTGATTTTTAAATAAATCTCCACACATCTTTTGTTTTTTTAATGCAGCTAGCCCATGGTTGGACATATTAACTCACTGGACTCTTAAGCCGAGCCAGAATGGATTGTTTGTGCCTTTTTGAAACTGTTAATGATGGTTTCCAGTTCCTGGTGAAGCCAGCAGTTTTGAGAATTAAAGCACAGAATAAAAGACGTTGGCCTGCTTTTGAAATTAGAATTGTTAAATTTCTGGACATGAGTTGCTATTTCAAGCATTTTAAATGGAAATTTATCTGATGTTTATGGGAAAGTGCAAACAAGCAAAATGCCTGGACTCAAACAGTAATGTTAGATTTCTGTTTTAAAGATATGAGAATATTTTGTTTTATTCAACTCCTGAAGAGATACAACAACTCACCTTGGGTGTAGTATAATGCAATAAATTAACTTGGGTATTGATGAATATTCTAGCGAAAGGAAAGTATAGACAATATGAAAGAGGTAACCACTTTCTCTTGGAGCTATTTATGTTTTTGCCAATGAGCCTTTGCAAGAGAACTGAATTCGATAATTTGGACACCACCTGTGACATTGGAACCATACAGTGGGAAATAAGCAAAGATTTTGAGATGGAGACCCCTTTTGACTTGTTGAGAAGATTCTGGAAGAATTATTGAATGGTCGATTCTTTTAAAGACAGTGGATACAGAGTGATGAAATTGATTGGTAAAATACACAACACAATTCCTATAGATCTGATAAATCTTCCACAAATGCAAAAACAAGGTTTTGTGGTCGAGAGAGCGTGACAAAAGAACACTGCCTGGAAAAAAACAAACACAAGAGATTACATCCAACATAAGAAAATATGTGGAGGTTACTTACAAATGTAAGATTCCAACAGAGGATTAAAGGAGTTGTAACATCGATGTGAGAATGAAGAAGTGGTTTGTAATCTATGAACTAATCTATGGTTATGGGGAGAAGGAAGGAGAATGGGGATGAGAAAAATATCAGCCATGATTGAATGGCGGAGCAAACTCAATGGGCCAAGTGGCCTAATTCTGCTCCTATGCCTTATGGTCTTACATATTAGGGATGTTCTTGGCTGGAACGATACTCATGACCCTTTAGACATCAGCATACCATTGCACCTTTTGTTGCATGGGAATGTTATGGGAGAGGCGTCTTCAGACCCCCAAAATGTATCATGGAGTTCAACCAACCTCTCCCTTTAATATATTGTTGCTTTTGAAGCACACTGTGTGGTATTGCAATTATGGCCACGTGGGTTTTTAAACACAAAACAATGTTTATTCCATGAACTCAACTTAACCTATTCAATAAACATTGGATCACTTAACACCCCTTACTTCAAAGATAACCCCGAAAATAATACAACAGTAAATAATCACTCAAAATGTTCCTTCAAACTTCCAAAAGACTTCACCTTTAACAACAGACATGAGGTTTCATTCAATATACTTATAGTCTCAACAGACCAGTTCTGTGTTTTCTTATTGCAGCTTTTTTCAAAACACCTCCCAACTTTCTCCTCAAACTGGCTTTCTCCTTTTATTCAGCTCTCAGCAAACCAGCCAGGCACTTTTCAGCTGCTCTCCTCAAACTGGCTTTCTCCCTTTCGGCAGCTCTCAGCAAACCAGCCAGGCACTTTTCAGCAGCTCTCAGCAAACCAGCCAGGCACTTTTCAGCTGCTTTCTCAAACCAGCCAGGCACTTTTCAGCTTTCTTCTCAAACTGAAACTAAACTACAAAATGGCTGAACTACAACCCAGCTCCACCCACACTCTGACATCACTGCATTTCTTAAAGGTACATTGCTTCAACATCCATGTCTTAAAGGCACACTCACATGACACCTCCCCCCCCAAGAAAAAAAAACCATCAACTTCAAGATGGTTCATTTTTCACTTTTGCACCATCCACTAAGAAATGTACACAGTAAATATACCTTTTCGTTTATTTTAAAAAACAACACACGCAAACAGGTATAACAATATAGTACATTTTCTTTGTTCGTCTTCCTCCAACCGAAATTCTTCTCAATTGTCAGTCTCTTTGAACAAAGGCTCTGCACGTTCCATCCATTCCTCTGCGCCTCGGCATTTCTCTTTAAAGTTAGATACTTTAGATCAATCTGATCACAGAGTCCCTTCCAATTCTCCAATACAGGAGCATCGATGATCACAGCTTTCAGGCAGTCAAATGCCTGTTGAAAGTCCGCTGTCCATTGAAATTTTTGGCGTTTCTTTAGCAAGTCCATCAGTGGAGCAATCACGCAACAAAACTTTTGCACAAATGTTCGATCAAGTCCACTCATGCTAAGAAATTGCAATATTTTCCTTCGTCTTGAGGGTATCGGAAACTCCTCAAGGAAAGTGATTCGGGCTTCTCCAAATTCACTTTCGGCTAGGTTCATCACCAAACCCGCCTCCTGAAGTCGATCGAAGAACTCCATATGATGTTTTAAATGTTCTTTCCACGTCTGGAAGTTGGAAATAAAAGCAGACTGTCTAACTTTCTCAATGCAATCCTTCAAACGTGGGATAGGGTAAGAGTCCGTTCTTGTAACTGCATTCACCTTTCGATAGTCCACACACACCCATTGGGTATCATCTGGTTTAGGTACCATCACTATGAGTGAGCTCCATTGGCTGCAACCCACTTCAATTATGCCATTCTTCAGCATACTCTCAACCTCTCTGTTAACCTGTGCCAATTTTAAAGGATTAAGTCTATATGGATGTTGTTTGATAGGAACAGCATTTCCCACATCTACATCATGTATAGCCATTTTAGTACTTCCCAATTTATCTCTACAAACTTGCCCATGTGATATCAATAACTCTTTCAGGTCAGTTAGTTTTTCCTCTGGAAGGTAACTTAACAATTCATCCTAATTTAAGAACATCTTCATTTTCCAATTTAATTTGAGGTATGTCAAATTCACAGTCATCTGGATTTGGTTTGTCACTTTGAATTAGAATCATTAAAACCTCCTTTTTCTCTCCTCCCCTTTCAAAGTACCTTTTAAGCATATTCACATAATACACTCGGTGAGTCTTCCTTCTATCTGATGTTTTTACCACATAATTCACCTCACTTAATTTCCTTTCAATCTGATACGGTCTAAAAAACCTAGCTTTTAAAGGCTCACCTACCACTGGTAACAACACTAAAACTTTATCCCCATTGACAAAACTACGAACTTTGGATTTCTTGTCCGCTACACGTTTCATCACATTTTGTGCAACTTTCAAATATTGTCTAGCCAATTCACCTGCTCTATTTAATCGTTCCCTAAAATTTGACACTTAATCCAATAGTGTAATTTCCTATTTCTCTCCCACCAATTTTTCCTTAATCAATTTAAGTGGTCCTCTTACCTCTTGACCAAAAATTAGTTCAAAAGGACTAAATTTGGTTGACTCATTAGGTGCATCCCTCATTGCAAACAAAACGAATGGAATTCCTTTATCCCAATCCTCTGGATAATCTTGACAATACGCCCTCAACATTGTCTTTAATGTCTGATGCCACCTTTCTAACGCTCCCTGCGATTCTGAATGGTACGCAGTTGATTTAAATTGTTTTATTCCTAAGATATCCATAACTTCTTTGAATAACTTTGAAGTAAAATTCGATCCTTGATCCGATTGAATTTCTGTGGGTAGTCCATAGCTAGTAAAGAATTTAAGTAACTCCTCCACAATCCGTTTAGCTGTAATATTACGTACTGGAATGGCCTCTGGAAACCTAGTAGACACATCCATTATAGTCAAAAGATATTGATTCCCACTTTTTGTTTTAGGAAGCGGTCCTACACAATCGATTAGGACACTTGTAAAAGGTTCCTCAAATGCTGGAATGGGTATTAAGGGCGCTGGTTTTATCACTGCTTGAGGTTTCCCTATCACTTGACATGTGTGACATAATTGACAAAATTTAACTACATCTTTACATAGTCCAGACCAATTAAAAATGTTTCTGGATTTTAGCTTGAGTTTTCCTTATTCCCAAATGACCTCCCACTGGTACCTCATGTGCAACTCGCAACACCTCCTTTCTATACCCTACCGGCAATACTACTTGATGAACTTCTGCCCACATTTCATCCGCCTGCATATGTAAAGGTCTCCATTTTCTCATCACTTTTATGGTTATAACACTCTGGTATACTCTCAGATTCCTCTTCCGTATATGCTTTCTGATATATCCATTTTATTTCTACATCTTTCTGTTGTAACTCCGCCAATTTTCCTGAACTAAAAATATTCGCCTCATCCTCCACCTGTTCTCGTTCTTTTTCAACCATCTGATCAAACATTGTTTCTGATAATTGCACTTCAACTTCATCTTCAGTCTTTGATTTCTCCTCTTGTCTTAACCTGTGATTTTGCGACTTTGTTACTACACAGTCTGGAAAAATCCCAGGATATTCGTCCTTCAACCCTTCAGTTGTCTGATTTTCCACTGGCTTATCAACCATAGTAGGCATCACTCCCACCTGCGATCCAGCTACATCATTACCCAAGATAAAATGTATTCCTGGACAAGATAGTTTCTCTATTACTCCTACTACCACTTCACCACTCTTCACTGGACTTTCCAACCTTACCTTATATATAATGGAACGCTAATCCTCTCACCCTGGATTCCACATATTACCACCTTTTCTGGCAACATTCTTCCCAAACTACACAATTCCTCATCTATTACCATTAAAGATTGACTAACCCCTGTATCTCTTAAAATTGTGACTTCTTTACCTGCTCCTCTTGATACACATGAGTCAACTTTACCCACACAAGTAAATTCTTTAAAGACATCTGGCATCTTCTTAACAATTACTTCTTGAATGTGCTGTACAATCGTTTGCACCTCCTTCGCTTCCCTTGGGCTTTCCTTTACCATGCTAACAAATCCCACTGTCTTATCCTGTTTTACCACATCAGCCTTCCCAGTGCTTTTCTTCAACCACCAACACTGACTTTACATGGCCTAGTTTATTACAGTGAAAACATTTGAAACTTTTCATCTCTTTTCCACCCTCCAGGATTTCTTTTTAAATCTGAGGTACACTCTCTTTATTGTCTCCCATCAGATCACCTTTACCTTTACCACTTGAGTATTTCTCCTGGCCCCAGTTTCTATCCCTCACCGTCTGAAACTGATGTCAGAAACCAATCTTTGATATATGAACTAATTCATAATCATCTGCCATTTCTGCTGCTAATCTCGCAGTTTTAACCCTCTGTTCTTCCACATGAGTTCTCACTACATCAGGAATTGAATTTTTAAACTCCTCCAAAAGTATAATTTCTCTGAGAGCTTCATACGTTTGGTCTATTTTCAACTCCCTTATCCACCTTTGTTTGATCCTTTCAAACTCCATGTATGTTTGACCAAATTCTTTCCTTAAATTTCTAAACCTTTGTCTGCAAGCTTCAGGCACTAGCTCATATGCACTTGAGGTGGATTTCTTCACTTCTTCATACGTTCCAGATACCTCCTCCGGTAGTGATGCAAACACTTCACTAGCTCTACCTACCAGCTTTGTTTGAATCAGTAACACCCACATGTCCTGTGGCTATTTCATTTGTTTAGCTACCTTCTCAAATGAAATGAAAAAGGCTTCCACTTCCTTCTCATCAAACTTTGGCAATGCTTGGACATATTTAAATAGATTCCCACCAAGCCTTCAACTATGACGCTCTTTCTCACTATTCTCATCACTATCATCCAACTGTACGTTTCCCTTTACGTCTGCCAATTTTAACTGACGTTCATGTTTCATGGCCATTTTCTGAAGGTCAAACTCCCTCTCTTTATCTTTTTCCCTGATCTGTATCTCCCTTTCTTTTTCTTTTGCGAGGGCTATTCTTTCTTTTCTCCTTTCTTCTCTCTCCTTTTCTTTTTCCTCTCTCTCTCTCTTTCTTTTTCCTCTCTCTCTCTTTCATATACAAGCCGCTTTAATTCTTTCTCATGTTCCATTTGTTGAATTTGTAACTGGATTTTTGCAATTTCCAATGAGCCAGACTCTATCTCAGGCAACTTTAAATGCTTAACCACCGCCATAATTACCTCATCTTTTCGCATTTTATCAGGTAATGTTAACTGCAATGCTTTGCCAAACCTAACAGTTTGCTTTTCGTCTCTGTCCATAAGGTACTGCATGTGACATTCTCCACCCCCAAAAACATGTGAGCCTCTGAAAGAGCCATTGTCCACAACACACTTAAACTAAAATACCACACTGGAAAAGCAACAATCCTTCACTGTCTTTAAGTTCACAAAAGCCAATCCAATAGATAGACTTTTATCCCCCTCGAGCCCCCAATTGTTATGGGAGAGGCGTTTTCAGACCACCAAAATGTATCATGGAGTTCAACCAGCCTCCCCCTTTAATGCATTGTTGCTTTTGAAGCACACTGTGTGGTATTGCAATTATGGACACGTGGGTTTTTAAACACAAAACAATGTTTATTCCATGAACTCAACTTAACCTTTTAAATAAACATTGGATCACTTCACACCCCTTACTTCAAAGATAACCCCGAAAATAATACAACAGTAAATAATCACTCAAAATGTTCCTTCAAACTTCCAAAATACTTCATCTTTAACAACAGACATGAGGTTACATTCAATATACTTCTAGTCTCAACAGACCAGTTCTGTTTTCTTATTGCAGTTTTTTTCAAAACACCTCCCAACTTTCTCCTCAAACTGGCTTTCTCCTTTTATGCAGCTCTCAGCAAA
Organism: Scyliorhinus torazame; assembly: GCF_047496885.1. Taxonomy (NCBI): domain Eukaryota; kingdom Metazoa; phylum Chordata; class Chondrichthyes; order Carcharhiniformes; family Scyliorhinidae; genus Scyliorhinus; species Scyliorhinus torazame. Next base: position 176,433,850 of record NC_092716.1, read on the forward strand.
CCAGCCAGGCACTTTTCAGCAGCTCTCAGCAAACCAGCCAGGCACTTTTCAGATTTCTTCCCAAACTGGCCTTCTCCTTTTCAGCAGCTCTCATCAAACCAGCCAGGCACTTTTCAGCTGCTCTCTCAAACCAGCCAGGCACTTTTCAGCTGCTCTCTCAAACCAGCCAGGCACTTTTCAGCCTTCTTCTCAAACTGAAACTAAACTGCAAAATCTGCAAAATGGCTGAACTACAACCCAGCTCCACCCACACTCTGACATCACTGCATTTCTTAAAGGTACATTGCTTAAACATCCATGTCTTAAAGGCACTCTCACATGACAGGAACAAGTTATAGATGTACGTTGAAGCAAGTAAACACGTCTTTGGCAAAGTAGCTAATAGTAACATGCCTTTAGCATGATACTCAGTCATTTACACAAAATTTCTGAAATAAATAGACTTTTATTAAAAATGAAGACAATTCCCTGTTCATCAAACTTCAACATCAGAAATATCATCTATCTACACCAAGTGTCAACCTCTTAAAATAACCCGCTTTTAGCAGAGACTTTCTCACATATAATTCCAATAATTAATCTTTAAATGGTGAAGCAGAGATTCCGTCACTCCAAAATATTGACAAAAACTAGATATAATATGGAACTATATGGACAGAAATATCACATGGATCTGCTGTTGGTATGGAGCATAAGGAAATCTGTGCCACACACTGATGTGTTTTGAAATTTCAGGCCTCAAAGCCAACTTAGCGGAGCAGAAGTTGTAAGATATAATGGTAAAACTATGGGCTAGATTCTCCACTGTCGGGATTCTCCGTTGCACCGGCAGCCCAGGGATTTCCCAAAGGCATGGGTCTGCTCACAATGGGAAACCCCATTGGCTGGCTGGCGAGACAGAGAATCCCGGGGGCGCACCACACCAGGGGCGAAATTCTCCTACCTGCCCCGCCACATTTCTGCCCCGACCGGCCGGCGGGAATCTCCGTAACACCGGCTGGTCAATGGGGTTTCCCATTGTGGGGCAGCCCCACGCCGTCGGGAAACCCCCGGGCGCCGGCAAAACGGAGACTCCCGCCGCCGGAGAATGACGCCCCAGAAATCTGGTGCGGCGGGACGGAGATTCCCACCCTATGTCTTTGGCCAAATCAAGTACTGTGTCCAGGTTAATGATTGAGACCGAAGGCAACATTCAAATTCTCACTGCAGCGCACAGAGGTATTGGTGGCACAGTGGTTAGCAATGCTGTCTTATAGCATCAATGACCGAAGTCCAATTCCAGCCTTGGGTCTGTATGGAGTTTGTATGTTCTGCCAGTGTCTGAGTGGGTTTCCTCTGGGTGCTCCAGTTACCCCCATAGCCCAAAGATGTGTGGGTTAGGTGGATAGGTCATGATAATTTGCCCCTTAGTGCCCAGGGATGTGCAGGTTAGGTTATGCGGTTACGGGAATAGGGCGGGGTGGACAGGAGAGTGGACATCGAAGGTCGGTGCAGACTCGATGGGCCGAATGGCCGCCTTCTGCTCTGTAGGGATTCTATAACTCTATTCTATGATTCTATGAAACACCAAGGCTGACCATGAGCATCAGAGAATTGAGCTGTAAAACAAAGTCTTGAAAGAAGGCCAAAGGTGATTGTATACAACCTCGGCTAATAAACAACAATGTAAAGGTAATCCTTGGACACTTAAGTTAAACATTGAGAAGCACAAGGGAGCATAGGTTCAGAACGTATGTCTAGAAAAGATGTAAAAACGTTTTTCAAAGTATAATATGTGGTATAAAGGTCTGGCACATTTTGGGTTAATGTGGGACTGAGTACAGTACCACCCATACAATGATGTAAGAGAGCACAAGCCCCAAACCTAAGCATCAGCCTTGTGTTGGATCGAGCTGTGTGCACAAGCAAGCATGGAGATGGTTCCTAGCTTGAACCCTTTAGTGTACATATGTACATAGTTCTTGTAGTTAATAATTAAGACTACAAGGACTTCATTAAGACCCACTGAACAGGATTTGATGATGTCATGACCCTACAGGATAGTGCTGAAACAGAGACGTCTGCAAGTAGTCGAGCCAAGCAGCCATTGTTTAAATTTCTTTCTGGCGGTACCATCTTGAATTTCAGCAACTTCTTAAAACTGACCCTATACTTTAAAAAATTTAACCATGGATCAGAAATCCACCCTTCCACATCAATTTAGACCTATCCAAGGCTCAAGTCAATCACATAATTGGGCACTTTGGGGAAATTGATTTCTCAGATACATGATTGGCTTAGATCTGGATAAAAAGAGAGAAGCTGAACAAGTCAACACACTGCTTTACTTTGTAGGCCCGATAGCAGATGGCATTATTACTAGGCAAGGAATCAACAAATCATCTGCTAAATTTGAAGAAGTACAAAAATCATTTGTTGTTCAATTTAACCAAAGAAGCAACAAAATCCTTAAAAGAGCTAAATTTTATAAGTGTGTCCAGCATCCATAAGACCATAAGACATAGGAGCAGAATTAGGCCACTCAGCCCATCGAGTCTGCTCCGCCATTCAATCATGGCTGATATTTTTCTCATCCCCATTCTCCTGCCTTCGTCCCATAACCTCTGACCTCAGATGTCGACTCATTCATTAATGATCTGTACAGGATATCTGAAGGCTGTGAATACGGAGACCTAAAATCTGAACTGATCAGGGACTGATTAGTTGTAGGAGTAGTGGACAATGCACCCTCAGATGTGTTGCAAGTAAAGGAAGATCTAACCCTCAAGGAATCTATCCAGCTTGTCAAGTCACCTGAACGCCATGTGCAGCACAGGTCTATTTTAATTGGAAAAAGGAAACCCTTCAGTCCAATTAGTTAAACAGCACGGAAACGGGGCTGCTCCAGGTCAAGGAAGCAACATCCTATCTGACCAGTAGAGCAGTCATGGCAGTGCTGTGGAACCAAGCACCCCCACAGGCGAGGTCAATGTCCTGCAATTTCAGCCCAACACTTTCAAAGTAGCAGGATTGGACACTTCGGCAAACTGCACAAGGCCAAAACACCTAAACGCAGAGATGGTTCCTGCGGTTGAGGCTGCACACCAAGAGGACACACAGCTTTGCTTCTTGGGTGAGATCAAAGGTACTGGATTTTTGTTTCGGAATGTGGAAATTTTGGTTAACCGTCATTTCACAAATTTTAAATTGGACACGAGAGAGAGAACTGTGCTTGAGAGACCTTTGGCTTTGAACAACAAACACATCACTGTATGGACCTGGAGGAATCTGACTTCTGGCCATAGGCATGATTCTGGAACCACTAAGGTATGGCGGCAAACACATCTTCGAGCTAATAAGAACATAAGAACATAAGAACTAGGAGCAGGAGTAGGCCATCTGGCCCCTCGAGCCTGCTCCACCATTCAATGAGATCATGGCTGATCTTTTGTGGACTCAGCTCCACTTTCCGGCCCAAACACCATAACCCTTAATCCCTTTATTCTTCAAAAAACTATCTATCTTTATCTTAAAAACATTTAATGAAGGAGCCTCTACTGCTTCACTAGGCAAGGAATTCCATAGATTCACAATCCTTTGGGTGAAGAAGTTCCTCCTAAACTCAGTCCTAAATCTACTTCCCCTTATTTTGAGGCTATGCCCCCTAGTTCTGCTTTCACCCGCCAGTGGAAACAACCTGCCCGCATCTATCCTATCTATTCCCTTCATAATCTTATATGTTTCTATAAGATCCCCCCTCATCCTTCTAAATTCCAACGAGTACAGTCCCAGTCTACTCAACCTCGCCTCGTAATCCAACCCCTTCAGCTCTGGGATTAACCTAGTGAATCTCCTCTGCACACCCTCCAGTGCCAGTACGTCCTTTCTCAAGTAAGGAGACCAAAACTGAACACAATACTCCAGGTGTGGCCTCACTAACACCTTATACAATTGCAGCAGAACCTCCCTAGTCTTAAACTCCATCCCTCTAGCAATGAAGGACAAAATTCCATTTGCCTTCTTAATCACCTGTTGCACCTGAAAACCAACTTTCTGCGACTCATGCACGAGCACACCCAGGTCTCTCTGCACAGCAGCATGTTTTAATATTTTATCATTTAAACAATAATCCCTTTTGCTGTTGTTCCTACCAAAATGGATAACCTCACATTTGTCAACATTGTATTCCATCTGCCAGACCCTAGCCCATTCACTTAGCCTATCCAAATCCCTCTGCTGACTTCCAGTATCCTCTGCACATTTTGCTTTACCACTTATCTTAGTGTCGTCTGCAAACTTGGACACATTGCCCTTGGTCCCCCAACTCCAAATCATCTATGTAAATTGTGAACAGTTGTGGGCCCAACACTGATCCCTGAGGGACACCACTAGCTACTGATTGCCAACCAGAGAAACACCCATTAATCCCCACTCCTTGCTTTCTATTAATTAACCAATCCTCTATCCATGCTACTACTTTCCCCTTAATGCCATGCATCTTTATCTCATGCAACAACCTTTTGTGTGGCACCTTGTCAAAGGCTTTCTGGAAATCCAGATATACCACATCCAATGGCTCCCCGTTATCTACCGCACTGTTAATGTCCTCAAAAAATTCCACTAAATTAGTTAGGCATGACCTGCCCTTTATGAACCCATGCTGCGTCTGTCCAATGGGAAAATTTCCATCCAGATGCCTCGCTATTTCTTCCTTGATGATAGATTCCAGCATCTTCCCTACTACCGAAGTTAAGCTCACTGGCCTATAATTACCCGCTTTCTGCCTCCTTCCTTTTTTTTTTTTTTTTTTTTTTAAATCCTCTTTATTGTGGCACATTTCTGCATATACATTAAGACACTAGTTCTCTTTCTCCTGGACGGTCTTCGTACCGCGCAGTCTACCAGTACGGCGAGCAGCAATGAGACCGACCTTGCGACCAGCTGGAGCACCTCTTCTGATGGTTGATGGCTTCCCTATGTGCTGATGGTTACCACCACCAAAAGGATGTTCTACAGGATTCATAGCCACACCACGGACACGTGGCCAGCAATTTCTCTTGGCCTTGTATTTGTGATAAGCCCGACCTGCCTTCAGTATGGGTTTGTCAATACGACCGCCACCAGCAACAACACCAACAATAGCTCTATTAGCCGAGGAAACAACTTTCTTAGAACCGGATGGCAACTTGACACGGCTTTTCTTTGTCTCAGGATTGTGGGAGATAACTGTGGCATAATTACCAGAGGCACGTGCAAGTTTACCACGGTCACCTGGTTTCTCCTCCAGGCAACACACAATGGTACCTTCTGGCATAGTACCCACAGGGAGGACATTTCCAATGTTCAACTGAGCCTTCTTGCCACAGTAGATAAACTGACCAGTGTGGATACCCTCCGCTGCAATGAACAACTCAGTCCTTCTTTTGAACCTGTAAGGATCACGGAACACCACCTTTGCTAAAGGAGCACCACGACCAGGGTCATGAATGATATCCTTGACAATACCCTTGATATAACCATGACGTTCAGCGAAGTCCACAGCTCTCAACTTTGCAGGCCCTTTCCGGTGTTTCACATGGGCTTTGAAGACAGAACCTGCACCCTTTCTCTGGCCTCGGATTACACGACCCATTATTGTGCACTCGAGCGGGCGTCCGTGCAAAAGGAAGTCATCCCCACCGCGCGACTACCCCTACCTCCTTTTTTAAACAGTGGTGTCACGTTTGCTAATTTCCAATCCGCCGGGACCACCCCAGAGTCTAGTGAATTTTGGTAAATGATGTAATGTAAGTAATCTGTAACCAGTCTTTTCCCCTCTTGAGCAGAGATTTATAGCCGTGAATGTTCTCCAAACTGCAGGAGATGACAAGACAATCACTGTTATAAATTATGCAGAACTGAGGGGATGGCATAGTGGCATAGTAGTTAGCACTTCTGCCTCACAGCACTGAGGAACCAGGTTTGATCCTGGCCCTGCGTCACTGTCCATGTGGAGTTTGCACATTCTCCCCATGCCTGCGTGGGTCTCATCACCACAACCCAAAGATATGCAGGGTAGGTGGATTGCCCACACTAAATTGCTTCTTAATTGAGGGAAAAAATGTAAATAATAGAAAATAAATTGTGCAGAACTGCAAGTTCCCTAGAGCTCAAACAAGAAAGAGTATCCCAATTGGGACCTGAGCTCTCAACTGTCTTCTCTCTTTGCGTGTAGGTTTTCTTTGTTACAGCTGCCGGAAAGCCCTTATTGTGTCAGACCAGTCAACATCTCAGATGGTTACCATGATGCCTGCAGTGGAGGGTAGACAAGAGAGCAACCAACAACCAGAAGAGCCTGAACCTCTGGCTCCGACGACTGTTGATGAGGTCAACGCTATGACCACAGAGCAAATGCTGGAACTCCCAGCCACCAGAACAGTGCCACAGACGATGCTCAAACCAGGTAGCAGCTGTCCATTGCATATAAAAGAGCACACTGCCAAATGCAAAGGTGAGCTTGCTAAAAAAAATTACATCCTCATATTAGGAAAGACCATCTTCCAATACAGAGGATATTGCAATGAGCTTCACAACGAAGGAAGAAGAAGGGAAAAATGACACGGAGGTGAGCACAACGTTTGTCCACCCCACAAGAAATGGAATGAAATAACAACTACCCATCAGTGCAACTGCTGGATCACCAAAGAGCGGGTCAATATCAAGGATTAGAAAAAGAGATTGCAAAGATACTCAGATGCCAGAATAATGTTTCAATCAACAGAGTTTACTCCAACGGAAGTGCGCTCAAGATATGGGAGTGCTATAAGAATAAGAATAAGAATTTTTATTAGTGTCACAAGTAGGCTTACATTAACACTGCAATGAAGTTACTGTGAAAAGTTCCTAGTCACTACACTCTGGCGCCTATTCAGGTACTCTGAGTGAGAATTCAGAATGTCTAATTCACCTAACATCTTTTGGGACTTGTAGGAGGGAACCGGAGCACCCGGGGGAAACCCATGCAGACACGGGGAGAGCGTGCAGACTCCGCACAGCCAATAACCCAAGCCGGGAATCAAACCCGGAACCTGGCACTGTGAAGCAATAGTGCTAAACACTGTGCTACTGTGCCGTCCTAAGGCGTCCAGAATGCCTGAACCTATGAACTCAGACATTATGAGGATAAATGGGGTAATAAAAATGATATTAATATACTGGATAAACTGAAATGACTTGAAATACATTGGATAAGGACTTGGGGGGAGGTGTAGTATAAGGGTCTGGCACAAATAGGGTTAACATGGAACTGAGTACAGTGCCACCTGTACATTGATGTAAGAGAACACATGACCTGGATCTAGGGGTCAGTTTAGTGTTGATCAGAGCTATGTGCACAAGCCAGCATGCACCTAGCTTGAAATCTTTATATATGTACATAGTTCTTGTGGTTAATAAATGCACACTGTTCACCTACTTAAGACTAGAAAGACTTCACTAAGGCATGCTAAACCGTGTCCAACACCCAACAACATGATCAACGCCTGGAATACACTTCCCAATAGGTTTGTGAAATTGTTAGGTGCTTCTAGTGATTCATCATGGGTGAACATGGTCTTATGGAATGTTCTTAGATGGTTAGGAGGGATCTCTCAAAGTAGTTTTGTCTCATTGCCTATCCCCAGGAGTTGACATTGTTCAGGTTCACAATATCAACAGGTGATAGACAAGGCTCAGGTGTCGAAACTAATTTATCGATCGAACCACTTGTAATTCTCAAGGCTGCGATGAGACCATCCCCCATCACGGAACTCCCACCCCTTCTATCCATAGCACAGTGCCCATACATAAGGTAGGTTCAGAATATTACTTGTACAAATTAATCACCATGCCTTGTCATTTGTTTTCTAAACCTAAGATATAATTTCTGACTGATGCACTATCAATTGCCACAAAGACGAGAGTAGTGGAATAATCGAGGCTTTATTGAGCAAAGATGTTGTGCCTCCTGTAGCTGGAACCAGAATGGCTGCAGCACCGGCTAGCACACACATTTATACGCCGTCTACTGGGCGGAGCCAGCAGGCAGGGATTTACCCATGTACCTCTAGTATACGTGTCTTACCATAATACAGATAATACTGCTAGTGGTGACTACCACACTGACCCTCTTACCTTTATCACCATGTCTGAAACTGTGCATTAATAATGTGTATCCCAAAGAAACCCAGGTTACTCCCTTGTGTCAGTTTGATAGACCATTTGCATTTATCTTGTATTTTCACTGTTCATTTGCTCCCCCACAAGGTGATTTTATAAGTGTCTGTATGAAACAGTTTTCCCACTCATTGGGCCAATTTTCCGAGCTACTCAAATGCCTTTATTCTATGTAGATTTACAATACCTTCAAAATAGGAATAATCAGCCACGTTGGAGACCTTTGAAGCAGTTTATTCATCCACATCAAAGGTAATTGGCTTCAGAGTCCAGCCTTATACTGAGAAAGTTAACTCTCCATTTAGATGTTGCTTCATTAACAGAGAGCCTTTGTATATTGTAAGTCAACAATTGGTCATTTCAAAAGCTTCCCTCCTGTTACATACTTTTAGATCACTATATCAAAAGGTTTGCTAATTTCTAGGTGTACTAAATCTATTGAGTTCTTCTCGTTAACAAACTCTTGTATTCTCAAACACAATTGGAGATCTGCCAAGCAAAATCTACTAGCTGCGAATCCAACTGTACTACATGTTTCTTGTGTCATGCCACTTCTCCTTTCAGAGTGTTTTCTATTACTTTACCTACCAAGCTCACAGACCTATTGCTTCCTAGGTTTTGCCTTGTCCTTTTTATAAACTGGCAGCACATTTTCACGACTTCTGTAGTCAGCAATTCCCTTAAAATATCGATTAAGCTGTGACCGATTCCATTCGCCACTTGCTGCTTGCTCTTCTCCATGTTTAAATCATAAGAAAGTGTAATAACTCTGCCAAGGCCGGGCTATAAACAGACTCAGGTTTATTCCAGTAACAAAAAGAAGTCGCTGCCGAGGCGGTCAAAGCTTGCGTCTCAGCTCGGAACCATTGGGAACACCGTTCTGGGTTATAGGCTTTAAAGGCCTCTTCTGGTGGTACCTGCCAAGATCATTTCTGGTATTTCTTCAATAACATATGTAATGATGGCAGCAGAGAGGCCAGGTTTGGGATGAATTTCCCATAATAATTGACCAATTCCAGGAAGGATTTCAGTTCCATGGTATTCCATGAGATAGGCGCTTCTTTAATATCTTTGACCTTGGCCACCAAGGGGTGTAGGCCTTTCTTGTCCACTCGGTATCCTGAATAGGTTACCTCGCTCACTTGGAAGATGCACTTCTCATTTAAGATGTATCCCTGTTTTTGAAAACCACCACAGGATCTCATCCAGACATGCTAGGAGCTCTTCCCCTGTAGTTCCCGTTATCAAAGCGTCATTCAGGTACACCACCACCTTGGGCAATCCTTTGAATATTTTCCCCATAACTCGGTGAAATATGGCACATGCCAACGACCTCCAAACGGCAGGCATGTGTGCTCATACAGGGCATTGTGTGTGTTAATGGTGGTGTATTTACGGGACATTTCATCTAATTCAAGCCGGAGGGAGGTGTAGCTCATATCTAATTTCCTGAATGTCTGGCCACCTGCTAGTTTGGCATATAAGTCATCTATGTGTGACATAAGGTACCTGTCCAGTTTTGAGACTCTATTTACTATGAGTTTCTAATCCCTGCAAAGGCAGACAGATTTGTCGGGTTTGAGGACAGGAACATTGGGTACAGCCCGCTGCGTGAATTGCACGGATCTAATTATCCCAAGGTTTTCAGGCGTCCAAGTTCAGCTTCTACTTTCTCGAGCAACGGGATATGGGACCGTCATGCTCTTAGCATAGCCTCTGGTTCGACATAGATTCTGGCTCTGACTCCTTTTATTTTCCAAGGTCCTATTGGAAGACTTCAGGGTATTAACCAATAATTTTGTATAGTCCTCCAAAGTCTGATCTAAAAACCTCAAGCCAATCTAGTCATCCACTGGAGCCAATTCCCACCCATGAGACTCGGTCCTGGTCCTTGCATGACTATGAGTGGAAGTCAGGCTGACTGTTGTCTGTAGATACCTGGGGTTATCATGGTTCTCATAATTCGTAAAGGTTCCCCTGTGTATGTGACAAATGTAGCTCTGGTATCCCATAAACTTAAAGGTAGGATGCCAGTCTGGCGGCGATTAAATGTCTGTTCTCTGATAATGGAGACAGCAGCCCCTGTATCCACCTCCATATCTAGTGGGTGACCATTCACAAGTCACCTTATCATTATTGGGGCAACTTTAGTCATTATGATGCTGTTAAACTGCATGGGTATACCTGCATGGTGTGAGCCTGTACTGTCCTTGGTCTCTTGCCTGGCTATTACATGTATTGCCGATTCCAGCAGCCTCACCTAGGTTGTGCATTTCTGCAGCACTTATACTAGTCCATTAGCTGGCACTGGCATTCCTCTGGAGTGTTATTTCTGGTATACCTGGGGTTGCCACATAGTTTCTTTCTGCGCCAGGGAGGCCCTACGGAGGTTTTGGTAGGTAATGGGCATTGCACATGGGCAACTTCATCTGAGGTATGGACGTCGCGATGTGAGGCCACTCCTCCCAAACTGAGGACACGACTATCCGGAGTCCCTTGTAGTACCTTTCTCAGCATTTTGCAGGGACAGGGTTATCTCAATGGCCTTCTTGAGATCTAATTTAGGTTCTTTCAATAACTTCCTTTGAGTCGTGACATTGTTTATGCCACCAGTCTATCATGTAGCATCTTGGTCTGGGATGGGTTGAATTCACAGTATTCCGCCAGGTTGGGAGGAATTCAGTGACAGATTCTGCTGGGGTCCTCACTGCTGTATTAAAACGGCATCGTTCGGGGATGATTGATGTCTTCGAGTCATAGTAACTTCACACTAGGTCTACAAGCTCGTCAAAAGTTTTGGAGTCAGGGGCCTCTGGGTAGGTTAGGATTTTTATTATGGTGAACATCAGGGCCCTGCATGCTGTCAGGAGGATTGCTTTCTACTTTTTGTCTTCCATAATGTTATTACCTTGGAAGAAATAATACACTCACTCCACATATTGGGCCCAATACTCTCTGTTAATATCGTACGGCTCAAGTTTACCAAAAAAGGGCATTTCTTTTTTTTGTTCACATTGCTTACTGGAAGGCTGGCTGTTTCATTTAGAAGGTTGCTCAGGAACCCTGCTTTTATTCCTCGTCGCCAATCTAATAACTCCGTCAAGGCTGGTCTATAAACAAACTTAGGTTTATTCCAGTAATGAAAAAAAGCCGCTGTCGGGGTGGACAAAGCTTGTGTCCCAGCTCAAGTCCCACTGGAAAACCGGTCTGGGTCTGGGTTACAGGTTTCAAGGTCCTGCTGGTCAGACTTCATTGAGTGAACCTCTGCCCACTCAATAAGGAACTCCTATTCCACGAGCTTCATGGGAGATCAATCAACAATCCCCTGTGGTATTCATGGGTGTCATTACACAAAGATTATTTTTTATTTTTGAAGGTTATTCCTAGATTGTTAGCTTTCTCTGGAGCACAGAGTACAAAAGTAAGATAATTATGTTAAACCCGTATAAAACAGTGGTTCAGCTCAACTGAGGTATTGCGCCCAGTTCTGGGCACCACACTTTACGGAGGGTGAGGAAAAGATTAACAACAATAGTTTCAGAGATGAGGAGCTTCAGTTATATTTATAGACTGAAAAAGCTAGGACCTTTGGAGAATAGAAATAGGAGTGGATATTTGATAGAGGCATCCTAAGTCATGAGGGATCTGGATAGAATAGATGGGGAGACTGTTCCCATTGGTGGAAGGATTGAGAACCAGGAGATGCACAGATTTAAGGGGCGGGATTCTCCGAGCCCGCGGCAGGTCAGAGAATCGCCGGGAGCGCGCGAATCCCACCATGCCACTCCGACGCCAGGCCGCCGATTCTCCAACGACTGGAGAATTGGCGCCAATGGTGCCAGCAGGTCGCTGCGGCGCCAGTCAGGGGCCGTTGAGAGCGGCCCCCACGGCGATTCTCCGTGCTCCACAGGCCAAGTTCCCGCAGAGTTCCACCGAGTCCCATCAGCGTCGTTCGCGTATGGTCCTACCCGGCGGGACCTTGACATTCTGGCTGCGGGGGCCGTCCTGGTGGGAGAGAGGGGGGATCTGACTCTGGGGGGCCTTCCACGGTGGCCAAGCCCACGATCGGGGGCTACCGATCAGCGGGCGGGCTAATTCCAGGGGGGGCCTATGTTCCTCTGCGCCGGGCTCCTGTAGGTCTCCGCCATGTTGCGTGGGGGCCGGTGCGGAGACGGCAACCCACGGGCATGCGCGGACCCACGCCGGCCACGCTAGGACCCGTGTCGGCAGCTGGAGCTGCGTGAAGCGCTCCAGTGCCGTGCTGGCCCCCTGTGGGTTGGGGGATCGCTGCTCCTAGCAGCCAGATGACACCGTCGTAAAACACTCCAGCATTTTCGACGGCGTCAACACTCTGCCGCTAAAACGGAGAATCCCACCCAAGGTAATTGGCAAGAGAAGCAATAGCAACATGAGGAAAAACCTTCTTGCAAGTGGTTAGGATCTAGAATGGATTGCTTAAGAGTGTGGTGAATGCAAGTTCAATCAAGACATTGAAAAGAAATTTGGGTCATTGGCTGAAAAGGAAAAATGTTTCAGGGCTATGGGGAGAAGACATGGGAATGGCATTGTTGCAATGGATCTTGTCCAACTAACCATAGGAGACCCAGAGACAGGGTACAATAGTTTATTCATGATTCAAGCATAGAGGGAACTACCCCTGAGAAACATCTGGAGGAGCACCCTCCTCTGATCCAGCTGTCAACTCTAACACAGCTCTCCAATACAGCAATCACAGGGAGAGCATTCTAACATGTGGGCAGCACAGTAGCACAGTGCTTAGCACTGTTGCTTCACAGCTCCAGGGTCCCAGGTTCGATTCAGGCCTCAGTTACTCCCCGTGTCTGCGTGGGTTTCCTCCGGGTGCTCCAGTTTCCTCCCACATGTCCAGAAAGATGTGCTGTTAGGTAATTTGGACATTCTGAATTCTCCCTCTGTGTACTAGGGGCTTTTCACAGTACCTTCATTGCAGTGTTAATGTAAGCCTACTTGTGACAATAAAGATTATTTTTACAAAACACCACTCTCTGTCTCCCAAGTCACAGATACAGGCTGCTGTACAGTTAGTTAATACATAGAATATTGTTTTAAAATTCTGATCATGCCTACGTAGGTTTATTATTAAACCTTCACCCAAAACCTTGTTTGTAATCGAGTTAGAAAACTGTCTGGTCTCCCAAACAAACAACCTTGCTGACGAGTTCTGATGATGAAATATACCGTGACGAGCATGAGATTTTATTCCAATACAGGGGTGTTAGATCTATTCCACCTTTTACTAAGTCTATTGGCCCATAACTTCCTGCTTGCAGCAGGAAGCCACGAGCCGCTGATTTTGAAATAGAAATGTGCGCACTTACTACGCTCCGATGTTACGAGGAACCTTCCTTTCCCATCGGCAGCCTGGGCCTCCAGCACCCGATCTGCGCAGGCTCCAGGGTGGCGCAGAAGGAGTGCAGCCCCGGGCCCTGACGGCGCGGCCAGCTTGGGAAGACCCATTGAGGACAGTCATTTGAACAGATATCTTAATCATTATAATTATCTCAATTCAATGTTGTGTTCTGATGTTTCAATAAGACATTTATAGAAGCTTGTAAATGTAATGTAAAACATTTATTAACAAAAATTATTTTATAAATACAAAACTTTGAATCCAGTTAACATTTATTTTAATGTTTAACTTTATCAGCTGAGCAATGGCATAAAACTGCCTCAACTTTTACAAATTTCTTGCAATAAAATATATTTTCTCATTTAACCACAATGATCCAATCTATTTGTAAAGGGAGAAGGGAGGGAAGAGGGGAGGGAAGAGGGGGGAAGGGGAGGGTAGAAAGAGGTGTGAGGGAAGGAATGGGGGGGGAGGGTTTTGACAATTGTTCATTGACAAGGTCAGCGTCTGAAAGCAGCAGTTGCTTAAAGCGCAGTGTCCTAGCACACATCTCCTCTGACATAATTTTGGGATGTCCTTTGGCAGTACACTCTTAGGGGTGGGTGATTGGTTCACTGCAATACCTGTCAGACAGATAGTTCAGGTTAGCTTACAGGAGGCTTGCATATACCAACTAAGGTATTAAACTTTGTTAAAGCATTTGATGTAATCACTGAGGCTTCTGAGGATGAACATTACATTGCAAAGACTGGTAAACAATGTAGCTGAAAATACATTGCAAAATGCAAATGTACTTTAACTCTGAATCAGCTGGGAAGACAGGCATGGCATCATTAGTGTCCTTGAAGGAGTCAATAGCACCAGTATTGAGGCCATGATCATCCGAGACCAACACTGCTGGGCTGCCCATATGCTTAGGATGTCAGAGTCCCTACTGCCAAAGCAAATCTTCTTCACCCAGCTCAAGGAAAAATCCCGAACAAGAGGAGGACAAAGGAAGCTCTTCAAAGACACCTTGAAGGCTTACCTCAAGAAATGGAACATAAACATCAATGGACCTTTGCTCAGAAGAGAGCGACTTGGAGGAACCTCTTGATTGAAGGGTCACAATTCTTTGAGAACACCCAATGGCAAGAGGAGGCCCAGAAAAGGAGCCTGAGAAATGAATATCCGCGACTTATCATCCAAGGACCAATGCCATCTTTTGGAAACTCCTTCCAAGTGAGTGATTGAAGATGCAGTTCATGGATCGGGCTCATCAGCCACACAAGGACCCACAGGACCAGTGACCAGTAACATGGAGTATTTTAGGTAGACCATACCCGTTAGTGAGTGATCACCGCATTCAATCCATTCTAGTTCCTTTAATGGAATTAACATCCTCATGACAAACCAAATCAAAAAAATAATTCTTTCACCTGCGACTTCAAACTCACTTTATACAGTAAAGTACTCTTTTAATGGAATTAACAGCCTCATGACAAACCAAAGGTTTAAAAATATATATATCTTCCTTTCACTTTATTTTAATTTTAAACATATTTAGAAACACTAAGCACTAATAATATAAAACGTTAACCTACCAAAAAACTGACTCCCGGTGTCTCCTGCCTCTGCTGGACTGAAAACGTTCTGTGTGAATACAAAGTTGTAAAAACTCACCAAATATCTAGGTAAGTGGCCCAATTAGCACTGCAGCTGGATGTTTTATTCAGCAGCGCAGGACTTCGAGCAGACAAAAAAAATGGCCGGGAGTTTGAACGCCGCGTGCTTTTAGCACGCATGCCTGAACACCCGCACTTCCTGGTCATCACGCCACGCCTGTGAGGCGCACCAGCGACTTAAATCGCGAATCCTGCAGAACATTACAGGCCATTAATAATATTTACAACTTCTATAAAGGCTTCGATAATTCTACTCCTCCATCTTGTAGAGTAATGGGATACTTCTAACTGTTTAATATGCAAATCAGATACTATGTACATTCAAAGACTCTGCTTCAACCATCTTTTGAGGAAGATAATTCTATAGTCTCAGAACCCTCTAAGATTTTTTTTACCACATCTCTGTCTTAATCATGCAAACCCCTTGGGCGTCATTCTCCGACCCCCCAGCGGGTTGGAGAATGGCCGTTGGCTGCCGCGAATCTCGCCCCCGCCGGTTGCCGAAGTCTCCGGTACCGGAGATTGGGCGGGGGCGGGAATCGGGCCGCGCCGGTTGGCGGGCCTCCCCGCTCAATTCTCCGGCCCGGATGGGCCGAAGTCCCGCCGAGAAATTGCCTGTCCCGCCGGCGTAAATTAAAGTAGGTATTTACCGGCAGGACAAGGCGGCGTGGGCGGGCTCCGGGGTCCTGGGGGGGGCGCGGGGCGATCTGAACCCGGGGGGTGCCCCCACGGTGGCCCGGTTCTGCTTTTCCTCACAAGGCAACCTGCCCAATCCAGGTAGTAATGTAGTAAACCTCTAAACTGCTTCCAATGCATTTACATCTTTTATTAAATAAGGAAGCAACACTGTACACAGTACTCCATGTGGTCTCACCAGTGCCCTATATAAATGGAACATAACCTCCCTACTCTTGTATTACACTCGCCTCGCAATAAACAATAACATTCTATTAGTGGTCCTAGTTACTTGCTGTATCTGTATACTCGCCTTTTGTGATTAATGGACTAGGGCACCCAGATCCCTCTGCATCTCAGAGCTCTGCAATCTCTCATCATTTAGATAATATCATTCTTCTTTATTTGTCCTGCCAAAATGGACAACCTCACATTTTCCCACATTATACTCCATTTGACAGATCTTTGTCCACTCACATAGCCTATCTATATCCATTTGTAGCCTCCTTATATCCTCTTCATTATTTATTTTCAAACCTATCTTTGTATTATTAGCAAATTTAGCAAATCAGTCCCTTCATCCAAATCATTTATATAAAATGAAACAGTTGAGCCCCCTGTGGCACACCACTCGTCATATACTGCCAATCTGAAAAGACCCATTTATGCCTACTCTATGCTTCCTGCTAGCCAGCCTATCTTCTCTCCTCATCAATATGTTACCCCCTACACCCATGAGCTTTTATTTTCTGCAATAACTTTTGATGAGGCACCTTATCAAATGCCTTCTGAAAATCCAAATACTTTGGGCGGGATTCTCCACTCCCACGCCGAAGTGGCCGCCCCGTCGTGAACGGCGTCAAGGTTCACGACGGCGCGGAACGGTCCCGGTCCCGACCGATTCAAGCCCTGACAATGGGCCAGTATCGGGGGCCACGTCATCTACCCGCGCCAGGCCTTGTCGCCCGCGTAAAAGCGGCGCCAAATAGGTGACGCGGCCGGCGCCGCATAACGGACGTCATCCGCGCATGCGTGGTTGCCGTCCTGTCCAAATCCGCCCCACAAGAAGATGGGGGACGGATCTTGCGGGGCCGCAGAAGGAAGGAGGTCCTCCTTCAGAGAGGATGGCCCGACGATCGGTGGGCACCGATCGCGGGCCACCCCACATTCAAGGTGAAGCCCGGTGCAGGATCCCCCCTCGCCCCCCCACAGGCCGCCCCCCCCCCAGCGTTCACGCACCGCCCACGACTGTAGCGACCAGGTGTGGACGGCGCCGGGGGAACCCGCCATTTTGGCCTGGCCGCTCGGCCCATCCGGGCCTCAGAATCGCGGGGGTGCCAGAGAATCGCCGGAGATACCCAAAATGGCGATTCTCCGGCACCCCCGCGATTCTGAGGCCCGGATGGGCCGAGCGGCCAGGCCAAAATGGCGATTCTCCGGCCTACAGCCCGCGAAACTCGACCGGGCCATTCCCGCCGCTTGGGAGAATCGCGGGAGGGCATCGGACCGGCGTCCTCGGAAATTTCGGTGGCCCAGGCGATTCTCCCAACCGGCGTGGGAGTGGAGAATCGCGCCCTTTACATCAACTGGATCCCCGTCATTCAAAGCACACATTACCTTTTCAAAAAATTCTCCTCGTATCTGCGTGGGTTTCCTCCGGGTGCTTTGGTTTCCCCCACAGTCCAAACATGTGCAGATTAGGTGAATTGGCCATGATAAATTGCCCTTAGTGTCCAATGGTTATGTGGGGTTACAGGGATAGGGTGGGGGTTGCGCCTAGGTAGGGTGCTGTATCGGAGCAGGGGACGGTGCAGACTTGATGGGCCGAATGGCCTCCTTCTGCACTGCAAGAATTCTATGGATTCTATATTATTCCTTCCTTATTAATATTTTAGTCATTATTTTCTGTTTTTTATATTCTGTCCAATCTTCTGACCTGCCACCTATCTTTGTGCAACTTTATATTTTTTATTTAAATTTGATTCTATCTTTAACTTTTTTTAGTTTGCCACAGATAGTGGGTCCTCCTCTTGAATTTTCTTTTATGTTGGAATGTATCTATTCTGAGTATTCTGAAATATCCCCTTAAATGTCCACCACTGAAACTCTATTGTCCAATCCCTTAACCTAAATTACCAGTTCACTTTTGTCAGCACTGCTTTCATGCCCTCATATTTACCCTTATTTAAGTTTAAAATATTAGTCTTAGACCCACTTTTCTCTCCCAATACCAACAATATTATACATGTAGTCATTTACCTTCAAAGTTTCCTGTCAAACTTAATTGCTCACATGCAAATTACTCCCTTCCCCACACCCCTTCTACTGATGAACAGTTAGCACCAGGCTCAATATGAACTGGGAGTCACTACCTTTATCAAAGGTTTTAAAATAGAGCTGCCACTGGAAGCTCAAGTTGTGTCAATCAAGTGACCACGAGTGCAAGCTCCCATGATTATTTCCCACCAGATTCATGCATGGACCTAGAAATTGGTGCTATAGTGCTCATAGAGGAATGCAAAGGAGTCTTTCCAGCATTAGGTCTTTTTGTCAGATACGTCATCATCAGCAATGTAACTGGCGTATCTGAGCATTTATTGGGGCAAGTTTAAGCCACACTGACCTCAATCATATGAGTGTAGCAAGATGATTAAATCTTCTTGCCTCATGTCATTCCATCCAAACATGAGTTCTGTGCATTTCAAGGAAGTGCATTGTGTTAATTTTCTCTACATAGCAATGGACTCGAGAGTTAAATTGAATCTTCAGATTTATGGTGCTCAGTCACAAGTTGATGTCTCTCTGAATATCTACATCTGTAGGATTCTCCTGCATGGAGAGTGAGAACCTATGCAAAGTATTGGACAACAACTGGAATCGCAGTCCTGCAAGAATCATCACAATGACCGAGGAGATGGGGAAGGAGAAAAGGTTAGTTAAAATAGATGGAAAGGAAAAAGACAGGGGGCGTCATTCTCCGACCCCCCGCCGGGTCGGAGAATGGCCGTTGGCCGCCGTGAATCCCGCCCCCGCCCCTGCCGAAGTCTCCGAAGGGAGAAAAGTCGGCGGGGCGTTAATGGCGCCGCTGCCGCGGAGAATGTCACGGGTCTGCGCAAGGCAGCCGATTTTCGGCCTGCCGATATTCTCCCTTCCGGATGGGCCGAAGTCCCGTCGACGTGATGACCGTTCACGTCGACGTCAATCAAACCTCCTTTTCATCGGCGTGACACGGTGCTCCAGGCTCACGCCGACCAGCGAGGAGGTGAGTGACAGCCTGGGGGGTTGGCTCTGGGCAGGAAATGGCGTGGCCGCAGACTGATTGCCTGAGGAGAGGTGTGTCTCGGCTTGTGTGTGTGTGCGGCGGGGGGGGGGGGGGGGGGGGGGGGGTGGTTAGAGTAGGCTGGGCTCCGGGGGAGTGCCGGGAGGGGGTCCGTGCCGGGGTGGAGGTTGGGGGTTGTGGAGGGCGTTCGTGCCGGGGTGGAGGTTGGGGGTTGGGGAGGGGGTCCGTGCCGGGGTGGAGGTTGGGGGTTGGGGAGGGCGTCCGTGCCGGGGTGGAGGTTGGGGGTTGGGGAGGGGGTCCGTGCCGGGGTGGAGGTTGGGGGTTGGGGAGGGGGTCCGTGCCGGGGTGGAGGTTGGGGGTTGGGGAGGGGGTCCGTGCCGGGGTGGAGGTTGGGGGTTGGGGAGGGGGTCCGTGCCGGGGTGGAGGTTGGGGGTTGGGGAGGGGGTCAGTGCCGGGGTGGAGGTTGGGGAGGGGGTCCGTGCTGGGGTGGAGGTTGGGGGTTGGGGAGGGGGTCCGTGCCGGGGTGGAGGTTGGGGAGGGGGTCCGTGCTGGGGTGGAGGTTGGGGAGGGGGTCCGTGCTGGGGTGGAGGTTGGGGGTTGGGGAGGGGGTCCGTGCCGGGGTGGAGGTTGGGGAGGGGGTCCGTGCTGGGGTGGAGGTTGGGGGTTGGGGAGGGGGTCCGTGCCGGGGTGGAGGTTGGGGAGGGGGTCCGTGCCGGGGTGGAGGTTGGGGGTTGGGGAGGGGGTCCGTGCCGGGGTGGAGGTTGGGGAGGGGGTCCGTGCCGGGGTGGAGGTTGGGGAGGGGGTCCGTGCCGGGGTGGAGGTTGGGGGTTGGGGAGGGGGTCCGTGCCGGGGTGGAGGTTGGGGGGGGGGGGGGGGGGGTCCGTGCCGGGGTGGGTGATGGGAGGGCAAATGAGTTGGTCCACCTGGCCAGGTGCCAGCCTCCAACAGTTGGACCCATGCGGTCCATGCCACCTGGCTGGGGGGAGGAGGGGATATGGGCAATGATGACATGTCGTCGTTCCCCTCCCCCCCACCAGGTCGTCATGTTTTCAGATCATCCAGCGATGTTGGCCGCCGTGGTGGCAGCCGCTCATGTCTATGTTGCCCTGGATGAGGAGGAGGAGAAGGAGGAGGAGGAGGAGGAGCGTGCCAGAGAGGCGGCGCAGGCTGCCGCAGAGGGGTAGGCGGCAGCCGCCCAGGCTGGAGGGACACCTGACCGACAGGACGAGGAGGGGGAGGAGGACGTTGCGGCCCCACGGCAACGGAGGCACCCGAGGGCGCCCCGTGTGTACCGGCCCCGGCAGTCATACCAGGACCTCACGGACCGGGAATGCAGGAGGAGACTCCGGATGAGCCGGGAAACCGTGGCACAGATCTGCCACCTGCTGGCACACCTGTCACCGCGTGGCACTGGCGGGGGACACCCTCTCCCCGTGTCCGTCAAGGTTACGGTGGCCCTGAACTTTTATGCAACGGGGTCATTCCAGGCACCGAGTGGGGACCTGTCCGGCATATCGCAGACATCGGTGCACCGGTGCATCCGGGCAGTGACAGATGCCCTTTATGCCATGGCGCACCGCTACATCCGCTTCCCCGTGGACCGGGCCAGCCAAGATGCCCGGGCCGTGGGCTTCTCTGCCATTGCCGGGTTCCCCATGGTCCAGGGCGCGATCGATGGGATGCACGTCACCGTGCGGCCACCTGCAGATAACAGGGCCGTGTTCACTAATAGGAAGGGGACCTATTCGATGAACGTACAGGTGGTCTGCGACCACCGCATGATGATCCTGCACGTCTGCGCCCGTCACCCAGGCAGTGTACACGACTCATTCGTGTTGTCGCGGTCATCCATCCCCGGCATGTACGAGGGACGCCATCCCCGGCTGAGGGGCTGGTTGCTGGGCGACAGGGGCTACCCATTGCGATCGTGGCTGATGACGCCTATACGGAGGCCACGCAATGAGGCGGAGAACCGCTACAATGATGCCCATGTAGCGACAAGGGGAGTGATCGAGAGGTGCTTTGGCGTGCTGAAGATGCGTTTCAGGTGCCTGGACCTCTCTGGGGGCGCCCTCCAGTATCGGTCAGATAGGGTCGGCCGCATCATTGTGGTGTGCTGCGTCCTGCACAACATAGCCCAGCAGAGGGGCGATGTGCCGCAGGCAGAGGAGGGCGGAGTGGAGGAGCAGCAGGAAGAGGCCCAGTCCTCCCCAGATGAGGGGGATGGGGGCAATGGTCAGGGCAGACGGGGTAGACACAGGCGGGTGGCTGTCCACCGTTACCGGCTGGCCCAGCGGGCACGGGACAGGCTGATAGCCGCCCGCTTCACTGACTAGATGGGCGTGGGAATCGGGTAGTATGGCCACAGACCGCACACCATGACAACAGCCGACCACCCACACCCCCCACCCATCCACCCACCCAGCACCCTCACCCCCCTCCCCAACCCCACACACCCCACCCGCATGCACACCACCCCCCCACTCCCAATTGCCGATCCACCGGCGGCACAACGGGCCGGGCTCACCCAGTTGCGGGTGGACGCGTGTCTATCGCAGGCCATGGAGAATGATGACAACCCGCCTCCGATGAGCTCCTGGCTCTACATCGTTGGACTATGTCTGACCCATGGCCACAGTACCACCATCCACCCGGACCATCCCTGCATGCGGCTGTGACACTGCAGCGCACGGTCCCGTCCTCTGCCCGGGGGATGTTGATGGCGGCCCAGGGGGAAGGGGGCAGACTCACCTGGGGCTGAGGTAAGACCACCCCTCACACACACACTTGCGCTCAACGTACATGACACCCCCGCACACTTTGGACAGAGCACAAAGGCAGCTTCGGTAGGTGTAACATTGACTTTAATAACCAAAGGAGTTCATGCATGTGCCCTAGCGCCTAAAACTCATCTGTGCCCTGCACCCGTGCCAACTTACTCAGTGTCTAATTGTTTAGCCTTACGGGCCCTTTGACTACGTCTACGTGGTTCCCCAGACGGTACAGCAGAACTGGAGGTGGACTCCTGTGATTCCTGCCCTCTGACACTGGATCCCTTTGGCGGCCGTTTCCTGGGGCGTCCTGGCCTAGATGGGCCAGGCTGCGGCCCGGGCGACTGGGATGGCGAGCTGCCAGCCTGTCCTGCCCGTTGCCCACCCGATGCACCTGGGACGGAAGGGGGGGAGTCCGAGGTGTCGCGGTGTACCGGGACCTCCCCTACAGAGGGAGCCGGGACGGACCACACCACCTCCTCCTCCCTCGGGGTGCCCGATGGCCCCCAGGCCTCTACATGGGTGGGGGATGCGAACGGACTGGCCATCCGACGCGCCCCCGACATCTGGCGCTGCCAGTCCTGGAGGCCCGTGCTGGTATCGACAGGGGTCTGCAGGTTTGCAGCCATGGAGCCCAGGGGGTTGTCGAACCCTGTCTGCGACAGTGCGACGCCAGCTCGCACATGGCCACTGGCGCCGATGCCCTCAGCGATGGCCTGCTGAGACTGGGCCATGGCCTGCAGAGACTGGGCCATGGCCTGCAGAGACTGGGCTATGGCCTGCTGAGACTGGGCCATGGCCTGCTGAGACTGGGCTATGGCGTTGAGCGCCTCTGCCATCTGGCGCTGGCACTGGCTCATGGCCTCCTGTGAGAGGGCAGCCATTTCCTGGGCCACAGACGCCGCCTGCACGGAAGGCCCCAGGCCTCGCAAACCGTTCCCCATGTCTGACACCGTCGCACCCATTGCCTCCACCGCGGACGCCACCCGTGCGGTGTCAGCCTGGGTGGCACGCATGACCGGGACCACTCCCAGCTCCTGGACGCGGGTGGACTCCTCCACCTGCGACCGCAGCCGCCGCAAGCCACCCGTCACCCTATTCGCTCGTCTCCGTGTCGGTGGTTGCATCGGATCTATGTGTGGGTGTGGTAACTGCAGGAACCCGGGATCCATCTGGGCGGCAGATGTTCGCTTGGCCTGGGCTGCCCTCCGACCGCCCGGTCCCTCTGCTGCTCCTACCTCCACCTGCTGTACCGGGACGGCTGTGTTGTGCGCACCAGTGAGTGTACCAGACGCCTCATCACTAAAGTGCCCAACCGTGGTGAGTGTTTCTGCGATGGTGGAGGGTGTTGGTGACAGCAGTGGCGTTGTGTCGTGCTCTTCGTCCCACTCTGAGTCCATGGCACTTTGGGGTGGGGGTTCGTCTCCACCCATCCACTCTGAGTCACTGTCCGGTATTTCGTCTTCCCGGGTAGGGGTGTCCTGGGTAGTGGTGTCCCGGGTAGTGCTGTCCCGGGTAGTGCTGTCCCGGGTAGTGCTGTCCCGGGTAGTGGTGTCCCGGGTAGTGGTGTCCCGGGTAGGGGTGTCCTGGATAGTGGTGTCCTGGGTAGTGGTGTCCTGGATAGTGGTGTCCTGGATAGTGGTGTCCTGGGTAGTGGTGTCCTGGCTCGGATGTGACGGGGGCCTGTGGCTGCCCCCCTCATCGCTGGGTGGTCGCTCCCGCACGTGACGGGGGTGTCGTCTCCCTGTTGCTCCAGGTCTCTCCGTCTCCCGTGGTCTCTGAGGGGCATCCTGCGGGCGTCGCATGCTGGAGGGTTCGGGTCTCTCCGTCTCCCGTGGTCTCCGAGGGGCATCCTGCGGGCGTCGCATGCTGGAGGGTTCGGGTCTCTCCGTGTCCCGTGGTCTCCGAGGGGCATCCTGCGGGCGTCGCATGCTGGAGGGTTCGGGTCTCTCCGTCTCCCGTGGTCTCCGAGGGGCATCCTGCGGGCGACGCATGCTGGAGGGTTCGGGTCTCTCCGTCTCCCGTGGTCTCCAAGGGGCATCCTGCGGGCGTCGCATGCTGGAGGGTTCGGGTCTCTCCGTCTCCCGTGGTCTCCAAGGGGCATCCTGCGGGCGTCGCATGCTGGAGGGTGCGGGTCTCTCCGTCTCCCGTTGTCTCCGAGGGGCATCCTGCGGGCGGTCTGCATCTGCGTGGATGGGTGCCTGGACGTTTGGTCCTGCGATACACAATGAAGCATGCATGGTTAGACATCAGGCAGTGATCAGGTGATACGGGAGAGGGGGATATAGGGGAGGGGGGATATGGGGACGGGCTGTTGGTGGCTCACTTGCTCGTGGGGCCCCGACCTCTGCATCAGCAACCTCCCGGTCCTCAGGTCCGCCAGCCAGTTCCAGGGCCCTTTCCTCGTGTACGGTTAGTGGCCTCTCATCAGCGGGCCCTCCTCCAGTCCTCACATGCTCCCTATTGTTGTGTGCGCGCTTCTCCTGGGGGGGGGGGGGGTGGTGGCAGGGGTAAAAGGCAACAGTGTTAGGCAGGTATATGAATGCACGCCATCGGTTGCGCGTGCATTGCAGAGGTTAAGGTTAGGGCTGGATTCACTTGGGGATATGGGGGATATGGGGGAGGGGGGATATGGGGAGGGGGGATATGGGGAGGGGGGATATGGGGAATATGGGGGATATGGGGGAAGGGGGGAATATGGGGGATATGGGGGAGGGGGGATATGGGGGAGGGGGGATATGGGGGAGGGGGGAATATGGGGGATATGGGGGAGGGGGGATATGGGGGATATGGGGGAGGGGGGATA
Source organism: Scyliorhinus torazame (assembly GCF_047496885.1). Taxonomy (NCBI): domain Eukaryota; kingdom Metazoa; phylum Chordata; class Chondrichthyes; order Carcharhiniformes; family Scyliorhinidae; genus Scyliorhinus; species Scyliorhinus torazame. The sequence continues at coordinate 176,458,607 of NC_092716.1, forward strand.
TGGGGGATATGGGGGAGGGGGGATATGTGGGAGAGGGGATATGGGGGAGGGGGGATATGGGGAATATGGGGGAGGGGGGATATGGGGGAGGGGGGATATGGGGGAGGGGGGATATGGGGAGGGGGGGATATGGGGAATATGGGGGATATGGGGGAAGGGGGGAATATGGGGGATATGGGGGAGGGGGGATATGGGGGTGGGGGGATATGGGGATATGGGGGAGGGGGGATATGGGGGATATGGGGGAGGGGGGGATATGGGGGAGGGGGGATATGGGGGAGGGGGGGATTTGGGGGAGAGGGGATATGGGGGATATGGGGGACGCTCACCCTGCCTGCTCTGACGAGGTTGTTCACCTTCTTGTGGCACTGGGTGCCTGTCCGTGGTGTTAGGGCCACAGCGGTGACGGCCTCTGCCACCTCCCTCCACAGACGCCGGCTGTGGCGTGGGGCAACTCTGCGGCCGTGCCCGGGATACAGGGCGTCCCTCCTCTGCTCCACCGCATCCAGGAGCGCCTCCACATCGCGTGACTCGAACCTCGGGGCTGAGCGACGGCCAGCCATCAAGTCGGGTGTTGCGGTCGGCTGTTCCGGTCGGCTGTTCCGGTCGGGTGGGGGGGAGCTGCGCGGCCTTATGAGCCGTCACGCCGTGCAGCGCGTATGACGCTGCATGGCGTGAACCACTGCGCAAGCGCGGATCCCGTTACGTCGCTGCTAGCCCATTTCGGGCTGCAGACTATCGGCCCATTTTTATGACGTGACGCAAGTGGGATTTGCGCCGTTTTGTGCGCCGATCGGCGGAGTTTCCGCCGATAACGGAGAATTTCGCCCAAGGCTTCTGCATCTTTACTCAGTAACATGCAAATGTGTGGCAGGTCAGGCTATACTGAAGAAACAAATAGAGTACAACTTACCCCATTCAGCAGCCTGGATGTTGTGAGACAAAATAACACTGAATCAGACCACGTGCCCTCAGGTACTTTAGCTGAATGCATTAAATAAATTGCTGTAAAACAATAAGAAGGTAAACCCTCTTCCAGACAGTATTAAGTGAGGCTAATTCCAAACCTGCCCATTATAATGATTGCTGATGCAAGTTTGTGTTGCAGTTGTTCACCTATTTTACAGAAATGCCAACCTTGAGCGCATCACATCAACTTTGTAACTGAGAGCTCAAGATTTGTTATAGAACTGAGATACCCATGCTGTGTGTTTGGCACTGTTAAGCACTGCTTAAACTAGAGTTTTGTGTGATGAAAAATAAACAATCTGCAGGATAATCCTCGGTCAGTTACTTCATCATTATTTAAAATAATCCATTTGGGCTTGCTGAAGAGCAGCCTGCTTGACAAGCATAGCCTCAAATCAAGGGTACAGTCAGTGAAGACCACAGCATCAGGTAAATCGATGCTGAGGAATGACAAGGGGAAGAGGGGTTTGATCAGGGATGGTGGATGGGGGGTTCAATTGGAGGTGGGATATGGATCAATTAAAAGTATGGAGAAGGGGGTTCATATGAAGGAGGGCAGAATGGAGGAGGGATTACAAGAGGAGTGACGAGTCAATCGGTGTGAAGAAGAGAGTTGTGTTGATAGAGTGGGGTGCCCATCCTGGATAGGTCACCAGAGGCCTAGGGGGAGGGGGGCAGCTGTGATCAGAGTCTCGGGGGAGAGGAGGTTTGAGTTCGGAGAATGAGGTGGGTGGGGGAAGAGGCGGGTTTATTGTGGGAGGGGATTGGAAGGCTCGGTAGGAGGATTATATACCTCAAGGAAGCAATTTAAATTCAGAGGCTGGGGGGGCGATGGGGAGCAGAGGCCTCGGTAAGATGGTTGCGGGGGAGGGTGGGGGAGATGTTTGTGGAGGGAGGTCCAATTACAGAGGGAGACACATGCATCCAGGAGTTGGGTGTGGAGACACTCAACACCTGCACCCACCAAGTCTTTGCTTCACTGAAGCAGCAAGGGTTCCCAACACTCAGGAAATCCAGCCAACACCAGTTAAAGTCAAAAGCCTGAATGTCACTGTAGGTCACTGTTTTGAGTATTATCTTTAAAGTTACAACCCAGTTAAATACAGAAATGGGCAAGTTAGAAACAGTTTTGGGTCAAGAAACATGAGCGGGCAGAGAATCGGTTCTGATGCCGAAGAGCCCGCCAAATTGCAATTCTCCGGTGCCTCGATAGTGGTGTCAATACGTTCCACTCGCAGGTACAGTAATCGCCGTTTGCATCTCTTTAGTGGACCTGACCCGGCATTCTCCAGGGCCTCCGCAATTCTCCACCTCCATGGGGGCGAGTTCCCAACAGCGAGGTTCGTTTGTGCTTTTAAAAATTGAGAAACAGGCGCCGTGGATGATGAGGGAGAGAGAGGAGGTAGGAGATGGAGCTTCACGACCGTGAGCTGCAGGTCCTGACACTGGCAGGGCTGGCAGGGCTGGCTGGGGGAGGGGTCCACTGCCAGGGTTGTGGGAGCGGGGTGATGGGGGGCATGAGCTGTGGGACCAGGGTGACCCCCATGGGAGGCGGGTGTCCAGGCATGGGCCCCCCATTGCCACGGTCTGCAAGGCAGCCACCTTGCTGCGCACCCCACTGACCACCCACCTTGGCCCCCGTTTCCGACGAGTATCACCGGCCATATGGGTGCCCCCCCCCAGCCTCCACTCTCCACCCCACCACCCCGTACCCCACCCTCTGATATGCCCCCCAACCGGCCGCCACTCGCTGTTGGGGCATCATGTGGCCCGCCCAAGGGCAGCAGCCACAGAAGCCCCTACTAGGGCGTGCCAGAAAGGAGTGGTGGAGCTTACTGCTGGCATAGGCAGAGCAAGCAAATGGAACCCCTGGCAGCAGGGACTGGCACCGACAGGACCAGGGGGGCGTGGATGGGGGAGAGGGACATGCGGGGGCAGAGTCTGCAGTGCCAACTGGGGCCACCATGTGGTCTGTTAGACTTGGTTGGGCACAGGGGCATGCACCATGCTCACATGTCAGCCTTTCACTCCCTGCAGACAACAGATATTGGAATTCAATCAGCAATGGTGGCCTTCCTCCTCGTCGCTGCAGACCTGGGGACTGAGGCTGTATGAGCTTGAGCTACTCGGGGAGAAAGAGGAAGCTGCAGCAGCAGAGCTTGCCCTAGAGGAACAGAAGACCATTGTTGAGGCTGGAGTGCTGGCCGCCCAGCAGGCCGAGGAGGGGGAGGTGCAAAGGAGGCGCTGCATGAGGCCTTGCCGTACCTGCAGCACCTGTCATTCGATGACTTGCCGGACCAGCCAGCTCAATACATCCATTTCAATGTGGACTGAGCCCACCAGGGTGCCCGGGCAGCAGGGTTCACCGTCATCGCCGACATGCCCCGGGTCCAGGGGACGATCTACGGGATGCATGTCTCCCTATGAGCACCTGCAGATCACAGACCGTTCCACACAAACCAAAAGGGGTTCCATTCGATGAATGTGCAGCTGATATGTGACCATCAGATGTGCATCATGTACGTCTGTGCCCGATACCCGAGCAGTGTGCACGGCACCTTCATCCTGTACACTCGACGATTCCTGACATGTTCGAGATGCCTCTTCAGCCGGGGGTTGGCTCCTGGGTGACAGGGGCTATTTACTACAGTCGTGGCTGATGACGCCGATCTGGAGGCCACAGACAGATGCGGAGACCCGCTACAACGACGCCCATGCAGCAGCCAGCGATGTGATCGAACGGTGCTTCGGCCTCCTAAAGATGCGGTTCAGGTGCCTGGACTGCTCTGGAGGAGCCCTCCAGTATGGTGCTGGGAGGGTCGCCCACATCGGGGTGACCTGTTGCATCCTCCACAACATCACGCAGGAGAGGGGCAATGTCCTGGAGAAGGATGAATGCTTGGCTGCATCCAACGAGGAGGATACGGAGGAGGGTGAGGATGGGCAAAAGTGCCCCCACCCCACACCCCGGCAACCGTGAAATCATAACCAGCGCCAGACACAACCATTTCCCTTCCACAAGGACAGACTTCACCCAGCGGATCCTGGGACCATCCAGAAACAGGACCAGAGGCCCCCATGGTGTCAGGCGCCCATCCTTGATGCCAGGGGTACCGTCGGCTGGCACTGCCCTTGCCAGTGGTAGGCTCCGAGGCCCCGCCTGCACCCCCGTGGGGACTACAGTGGGCATTGCCCTTGAGTGGTGCACGTGATGCCCCGCCGGTGGGTGGCAGCCGGTTGGGTGGCGGGGGCTGTGGCGGAGGGTGAATGCAGAAGTGGGAGCTGGGGTGCAGGGGTGGGGGCACCCATACGACCGGTGACACTCTGCAGAATCAGAGGCCAAGGTGGGTGGTCAGTGGGGTATGCAGCAAGATGGCTACAATGCAGGCCATGGCAATGGCAGTCCGTGTCTGGGCACGGACCCAGTCCCTTGACGGGTTACCCTGGCAATTGTCCCCAGTGTGTATGTCCCCTGTGTGTCTATCCCCACTGTTTCTGTCTCCTGTGTGTCTATCCCCAGTGTGTCTATCCCCAGTGTGTCTGTCCCCTGTGTGTCTGTCCCCTGTGTGTCTGTCTCCTGTGTGTCTGTCCCCAGTGTGTCTGTCCCCTGTGTGTCTGTCTCCTATGTGTCTATCCCCAGTGCGTCTGTCCCCTGTGTGTCGGTCCCCTGTGTGTCGGTCCCCTGTGTGTCTGTCTCCTGTGTGTCTGTCCCATGTGTGTCTGTCCCCAGTGTGTCTGTCCCCTGTGTGTCTGTCCCCAGTGTGTCAGTCCCCAGTGTGTCTGTCCCCTGTGTGTCGGTCCCCTGTGTGTCTGTCCCCTGTGTGTCTGTCTCCTGTGTGTCTGTCCCATGTGTGTCGGTCCCCAGTGTGTCTGTCCCCTGTGTGTCTGTCTCCTGTGTGTCTGTCCCCAGTGTGTCTGTCCCCTGTGTGTCTGTCTCCTATGTGTCTATCCCCAGTGCGTCTGTCCCCTGTGTGTCGGTCCCCTGTGTGTCTGTCTCCTGTGTGTCTGTCCCATGTGTGTCTGTCCCCTGTGTGTCTGTCCCCAGTGTGTCTGTCGCATGTGTGTCTGTCCCCTGTGTGCATGTCCCCTGTGTGTCGGTCCCCTGTGTGTCTGTCTCCTGTGTGTCTGTCCCATGTGTGTCTGTCCCCAGTGTGTCTGTCCCCTGTGTGTCTGTCCCATGTGTGTCTGTCCCAGTGTGTCTGTCCCCTGTGTGTCGGTCCCCTGTGTGTCTGTCCCCTGTGTGTCTGTCTCCTGTGTGTCTGTCCCATGTGTGTCGGTCCCCAGTGTGTCTGTCCCCTGTGTGTCTGTCTCCTGTGTGTCTGTCCCCAGTGTGTCTGTCCCCTGTGTGTCTGTCTCCTATGTGTCTATCCCCAGTGCGTCTGTCCCCTGTGTGTCGGTCCCCTGTGTGTCAGTCCCCTGTGTGTCTGTCTCCTGTGTGTCTGTCCCATGTGTGTCTGTCCCCAGTGTGTCTGTCCCCTGTGTGTCTGTCCCCAGTGTGTCTGTCCCCTGTGTGTCTGTCCCCTGTGTGTCTGTCCCCTGTGTGTCGGTCCCCTGTGTGTCTGTCTCCTGTGTGTCTGTCCCATGTGTGTCTGTCCCCAGTGTGTCTGTCCCCTGTGTGTCTGTCCCATGTGTGTCTGTCACCAGTGTGTCTGTCCCCTGTGTGTCTGTCCCCAGTGTGTCTGTCCCCTGTGTGTCTGTCCCCTGTGTGTCTGTCCCCTGTGTGTCTATCCACAGTGTGTCTGTCCCCAGTGTGTCTGTCTCCTGTGTGTCTGTCTCCTGTGTGTCTGTCTCCTCTGTGTCTGTCCCCTGTGTGTCTGTCCCGTGTGTGTCTGTCTCCTGTGTGTCTGTCTCCTGTGTGTCTGTCCCCAGTGTGTCTGTCCCCTGTGTGTCTGTCCCCTGTGTGTTTGTCCCCTGTATGTCTGTCCCCTGTGTGTCTGTCTCCTGTGTGTCTGTCCCCTGTGTGTCTATCCCCAGTGTGTCTATCCCCAGTGTGTCTGTCCCCAGTGTGTCTGTCCCCTGTGTGTCTGTCCCCAGTGTGTCTGTCCCAGTGTGTCTGTCCCCTGTGTGTCTGTCCCCTGTGTGTCTGTCCCGTGTGTTTGTGTCTCCTGTGTGTCTGTCTCCAGTGTGTCTGGCTCCTGTGTATCTGTCTCCACTGTGTCTGTCCCCTGTGTGTCTGTACCGTGTGTGTCTGTCCCCAGTGTGTCTGTCCCCTGTGTGTCTGTCTCCGATGTGTCTGTCTCCTGTGTGTCTGTCCCGTGTGTCTGTCCCCTGTGTGTCTGTCCCCAGTGTGTCTGTCCCAGTCTGTCTGTCCCCAGTGTGTCTGTCCCCTGTGTGTCTGTCCCCTGTGTGTTTCTCCCCTGTATGTCTGTCCCCTGTGTGTCTGGCGCCTGTGTGTCTGTCTCCTGTGTGTCTGTCTCCTGTGTGTCTGTTCCCTGTGTGTCTGTCTCCTGTGTGTCTGTCCCCTGTGTGACTGTCTCCAGTGTGTCTGTCCCCTGTGTGTCTGGCTCCTGTGTATCTGTCCCCTGTGTGACTGTCCCCTGTGTGTCTGTCTCCTGTGTGTCTGTCCCCTGTGTGTCTGTCTCCTGTGTGTCTGTCCCCTGTGTGTTTGTCTGCTGTGTGTCTGTCCCCTGTGTGTCTGTCTCCTGTGTGTCTGTCCCCAGAGTGACTGTCCCCAGTGTGTCTGTCCCCTGTGTGTTTGTCTGCTGTGTGTCTGTCCCCTCTGTGTCTGTCTCCTGTGTGTTTGTCCCCTGTGAGTTTGTCCCCTGTGTGACTGTCTTCTGTGTGTCTGTCTCCTCTGTGTCTGTCCCCTGTGTGCCTGTCTCCTGTGTGTCTGTTCCCTGTGTGTCTGTCCCCTGTGTGTCTGTCTCCTGTGTGTCTGTCCCCTGTGTGACTGTCCCCTGTGTGTCTGTCTCCTGTGTGTCTGTCCCCTGTGTGACTGTCCCATGTGTGTCTGTCTCCTGTGTGACTGTCCCCTGTGTGACTGTCCCCTGTGTGTCTGTCTCCTGTGTGTTTGTCTCCTGTGTGTCTGTCCCCTGTGTGTATGTCCCCTGTGTGACTGTCCCCTGTGTGTCTGTCCCCTGTGTGTTTGTCCCCTGTGTGTCTGTCTCCTGTGTGTCTGTCCCCTGTGTGACTGTCCCCCGTGTGTCTGTCCCGAGTGTGTTTGTCTCCTGTGTATTTGTCTCCTGTGTGTCTGTCCCGTGTGAGTCTGTCCCCCGTGTGTCTGTCCCCAGTGTGTCTGTCTCCTGTGTGTCTATCCCCTGTGTGTCTGTCTCCTGTGTGGCTGTCTCCTGTGTGTCTGTCTCCTGTGCGTCTGTCCCCTGTGTGTCGGTCCCCTGTGTGTCGGTCCCCTGTGTGTCTGTCTCCTGTGTGTCTGTCCCATGTGTGTCTGTCCCCAGTGTGTCTGTCCCCTGTGTGTCTGTCCCCAGTGCGTCAGTCCCCAGTGTGTCTGTCCCCTGTGTGTCTGTCCACTGTGTGTCGGTCCCCTGTGTGTCGGTCTCCTGTGTGTCTGTCCCATGTGTGTCTGTCCCCAGTGTGTCTGTCCCCTGTGTGTCTGTCCCCAGTGTGTCTGTCCCCTGTGTGTCTGTCCCCTGTGTGTCTGTCCCCTGTGTGTCTATCCCCAGTGTGTCTGTCCCCAGTGTGTCTGTCTCCTGTGTGTCTGTCTCCTGTGTGTCTGTCTCCTGTGTGTCTGCCTCCTGTGTGTCTGTCCCGTGTGTGTCTGTCTCCTGTGTGTCTGTCTCCTGTGTGTCTGTCTCCTGTGTGTCTGTCCCCTGTGTGTCTGTCCGCAGTGTGTCTGTCCCAGTGTGTCTGTCCCCTGTGTGTCTGTCCCCTGTGTGTTTGTCCCCTGTATGTCTGTCCCCTGTGTGTCTGTCCCCTGTGTGTCTATCCCCAGTGTGTCTATCCCTAGTGTGTCTGTCCCCAGTGTGTCTGTCCCCTGTGTGTCTGTCCCCAGTGTGTCTGTCCCAGTGTGTCTGTCCCCTGTGTGTCGGTCCCCTGTGTGTCTGTCCCCTGTGTGTCTGTCTCCTGTGTGTCGGTCCCATGTGTGTCGGTCCCCAGTGTGTCTGTCCCCTGTGTGTCTGTCTCCTGTGTGTCTGTCCCCAGTGTGTCTGTCCCCTGTGTGTCTGTCTCCTATGTGTCTATCCCCAGTGCGTCTGTCCCCTGTGTGTCGGTCCCCTGTGTGTCTGTCTCCTGTGTGTCTGTCCCATGTGTGTCTGTCCCCAGTGTGTCTGTCCCCTGTGTGTCTGTCCCCAGTGCGTCAGTCCCCAGTGTGTCTGTCCCCTGTGTGTCTGTCCACTGTGTGTCGGTCCCCTGTGTGTCGGTCTCCTGTGTGTCTGTCCCATGTGTGTCTGTCCCCAGTGTGTCTGTCCCCTGTGTGTCTGTCCCCAGTGTGTCTGTCCCCTGTGTGTCTGTCCCCTGTGTGTCTGTCCCCAGTGTGTCTGTCCCCAGTGTGTCTGTCTCCTGTGTGTCTGTCTCCTGTGTGTCTGTCTCCTGTGTGTCTGTCTCCTGTGTGTCTGTCCCCTGTGTGTCTGTCCCCTGTGTGTCTGTCCCCAGTGTGTCTGTCTCCTGTGTGTCTGTCCCCTATGTGTTTGTCGCCTGTGTGTCTGTCCCCTGTGTGTCTGTCCCCAGTGTGTCTGTCCCAGTGTGTCTGTCCCCTGTGTGTCTGTCCCCTGTGTGTCTGTCCCGTGTGTTTGTGTCTCCTGTGTGTCTGTCTCCAGTGTGTCTGGCTCCTGTGTATCTGTCTCCACTGTGTCTGTCCCCTGTGTGTCTGTACCGTGTGTGTCTGTCCCCAGTGTGTCTGTCCCCTGTGTGTCTGTCTCCTATGTGTCTGTCTCCTGTGTGTCTGTCCCGTGTGTCTGTCCCCTGTGTGTCTGTCCCCAGTGTGTCTGTCCCAGTCTGTCTGTCCCCAGTGTGTCTGTCCCCTGTGTGTCTGTCCCCTGTGTGTTTCTCCCCTGTATGTCTGTCCCCTGTGTGTCTGGCGCCTGTGTGTCTGTCTCCTGTGTGTCTGTCTCCTGTGTGTCTGTTCCCTGTGTGTCTGTCTCCTGTGTGTCTGTCCCCTGTGTGACTGTCTCCAGTGTGTCTGTCCCCTGTGTGTCTGGCTCCTGTGTATCTGTCCCCTGTGTGACTGTCCCCTGTGTGTCTGTCTCCTGTGTGTCTGTCCCCTGTGTGTCTGTCTCCTGTGTGTCTGTCCCCTGTGTGTTTGTCTGCTGTGTGTCTGTCCCCTGTGTGTCTGTCTCCTGTGTGTCTGTCCCCAGAGTGACTGTCCCCAGTGTGTCTGTCCCCTGTGTGTTTGTCTGCTGTGTGTCTGTCCCCTCTGTGTCTGTCTCCTGTGTGTTTGTCCCCTGTGAGTTTGTCCCCTGTGTGACTGTCTTCTGTGTGTCTGTCTCCTCTGTGTCTGTCCCCTGTGTGCCTGTCTCCTGTGTGTCTGTTCCCTGTGTGTCTGTCCCCTGTGTGTCTGTCTCCTGTGTGTCTGTCCCCTGTGTGACTGTCCCCTGTGTGTCTGTCTCCTGTGTGTCTGTCCCCTGTGTGACTGTCCCATGTGTGTCTGTCTCCTGTGTGACTGTCCCCTGTGTGACTGTCCCCTGTGTGTCTGTCTCCTGTGTGTTTGTCTCCTGTGTGTCTGTCCCCTGTGTGTATGTCCCCTGTGTGACTGTCCCCTGTGTGTCTGTCCCCTGTGTGTTTGTCCCCTGTGTGTCTGTCTCCTGTGTGTCTGTCCCCTGTGTGACTGTCCCCCGTGTGTCTGTCCCGAGTGTGTTTGTCTCCTGTGTATTTGTCTCCTCTGTGTCTGTCCCGTGTGAGTCTGTCCCCCGTGTGTCTGTCCCCAGTGTGTCTGTCTCCTGTGTGTCTATCCCCTGTGTGTCTGTCTCCTGTGTGGCTGTCTCCTGTGTGTCTGTCTCCTGTGCGTCTGTCCCCTGTGTGTCGGTCCCCTGTGTGTCGGTCCCCTGTGTGTCTGTCTCCTGTGTGTCTGTCCCATGTGTGTCTGTCCCCAGTGTGTCTGTCCCCTGTGTGTCTGTCCCCAGTGCGTCAGTCCCCAGTGTGTCTGTCCCCTGTGTGTCTGTCCACTGTGTGTCGGTCCCCTGTGTGTCGGTCTCCTGTGTGTCTGTCCCATGTGTGTCTGTCCCCAGTGTGTCTGTCCCCTGTGTGTCTGTCCCCAGTGTGTCTGTCCCCTGTGTGTCTGTCCCCTGTGTGTCTGTCCCCTGTGTGTCTATCCCCAGTGTGTCTGTCCCCAGTGTGTCTGTCTCCTGTGTGTCTGTCTCCTGTGTGTCTGTCTCCTGTGTGTCTGTCTCCTGTGTGTCTGTCCCGTGTGTGTCTGTCTCCTGTGTGTCTGTCTCCTGTGTGTCTGTCTCCTGTGTGTCTGTCCCCTGTGTGTCTGTCCGCAGTGTGTCTGTCCCAGTGTGTCTGTCCCCTGTGTGTCTGTCCCCTGTGTGTTTGTCCCCTGTATGTCTGTCCCCTGTGTGTCTGTCCCCTGTGTGTCTATCCCCAGTGTGTCTATCCCTAGTGTGTCTGTCCCCAGTGTGTCTGTCCCCTGTGTGTCTGTCCCCAGTGTGTCTGTCCCAGTGTGTCTGTCCCCTGTGTGTCGGTCCCCTGTGTGTCTGTCCCCTGTGTGTCTGTCTCCTGTGTGTCGGTCCCATGTGTGTCGGTCCCCAGTGTGTCTGTCCCCTGTGTGTCTGTCTCCTGTGTGTCTGTCCCCAGTGTGTCTGTCCCCTGTGTGTCTGTCTCCTATGTGTCTATCCCCAGTGCGTCTGTCCCCTGTGTGTCGGTCCCCTGTGTGTCTGTCTCCTGTGTGTCTGTCCCATGTGTGTCTGTCCCCAGTGTGTCTGTCCCCTGTGTGTCTGTCCCCAGTGCGTCAGTCCCCAGTGTGTCTGTCCCCTGTGTGTCTGTCCACTGTGTGTCGGTCCCCTGTGTGTCGGTCTCCTGTGTGTCTGTCCCATGTGTGTCTGTCCCCAGTGTGTCTGTCCCCTGTGTGTCTGTCCCCAGTGTGTCTGTCCCCTGTGTGTCTGTCCCCTGTGTGTCTGTCCCCAGTGTGTCTGTCCCCAGTGTGTCTGTCTCCTGTGTGTCTGTCTCCTGTGTGTCTGTCTCCTGTGTGTCTGTCTCCTGTGTGTCTGTCCCGTGTGTGTCTGTCTCCTGTGTGTCTGTCTCCTGTGTGTCTGTCTCCTGTGTGTCTGTCCCCTGTGTGTCTGTCCGCAGTGTGTCTGTCCCAGTGTGTCTGTCCCCTGTGTGTCTGTCCCCTGTGTGTTTGTCCCCTGTATGTCTGTCCCCTGTGTGTCTGTCCCCTGTGTGTCTATCCCCAGTGTGTCTATCCCTAGTGTGTCTGTCCCCAGTGTGTCTGTCCCCTGTGTGTCTGTCCCCAGTGTGTCTGTCCCAGTGTGTCTGTCCCCTGTGCGTCGGTCCCCTGTGTGTCTGTCCCCTGTGTGTCTGTCTCCTGTGTGTCTGTCCCATGTGTGTCGGTCCCCAGTGTGTCTGTCCCCTGTGTGTCTGTCTCCTGTGTGTCTGTCCCCAGTGTGTCTGTCCCCTGTGTGTCTGTCTCCTATGTGTCTATCCCCAGTGCGTCTGTCCCCTGTGTGTCGGTCCCCTGTGTGTCTGTCTCCTGTGTGTCTGTCCCATGTGTGTCTGTCCCCAGTGTGTCTGTCCCCTGTGTGTCTGTCCCCAGTGTGTCTGTCCCCTGTGTGTCTGTCCCCTGTGTGTCTGTCCCCTGTGTGTCGGTCCCCTGTGTGTCTGTCTCCTGTGTGTCTGTCCCATGTGTGTCTGTCCCAAGTGTGTCTGTCCCCTGTGTGTCTGTCCCATGTGTGTCTGTCCCAGTGTGTCTGTCCCCTGTGTGTCGGTCCCCTGTGTGTCTGTCCCCTGTGTGTCTGTCTCCTGTGTGTCTGTCCCATGTGTGTCGGTCCCCAGTGTGTCTGTCCCCTGTGTGTCTGTCTCCTGTGTGTCTGTCCCCAGTGTGTCTGTCCCCTGTGTGTCTGTCTCCTATGTGTCTATCCCCAGTGCGTCTGTCCCCTGTGTGTCGGTCCCCTGTGTGTCAGTCCCCTGTGTGTCTGTCTCCTGTGTGTCTGTCCCATGTGTGTCTGTCCCCAGTGTGTCTGTCCCCTGTGTGTCTGTCCCCAGTGTGTCTGTCCCCTGTGTGTCTGTCCCCTGTGTGTCTGTCCCCAGTGTGTCTGTCCCCTGTGTGTCTGTCCCCTGTGTGTCTGTCCCCTGTGTGTCGGTCCCCTGTGTGTCTGTCTCCTGTGTGTCTGTCCCATGTGTGTCTGTCCCCAGTGTGTCTGTCTCCTGTGTGTCTGTCCCGTGTGTGTCTGTCTCCTGTGTGTCTGTCTCCTGTGTGTCTGTCTCCTGTGTGTCTGTCCCCTGTGTGTCTGTCCGCAGTGTGTCTGTCCCAGTGTGTCTGTCCCCTGTGTGTCTGTCCCCTGTGTGTTTGTCCCCTGTATGTCTGTCCCCTGTGTGTCTGTCCCCTGTGTGTCTATCCCCAGTGTGTCTATCCCTAGTGTGTCTGTCCCCAGTGTGTCTGTCCCCTGTGTGTCTGTCCCCAGTGTGTCTGTCCCAGTGTGTCTGTCCCCTGTGTGTCGGTCCCCTGTGTGTCTGTCCCCTGTGTGTCTGTCTCCTGTGTGTCTGTCCCATGTGTGTCGGTCCCCAGTGTGTCTGTCCCCTGTGTGTCTGTCTCCTGTGTGTCTGTCCCCAGTGTGTCTGTCCCCTGTGTGTCTGTCTCCTATGTGTCTATCCCCAGTGCGTCTGTCCCCTGTGTGTCGGTCCCCTGTGTGTCTGTCTCCTGTGTGTCTGTCCCATGTGTGTCTGTCCCCAGTGTGTCTGTCCCCTGTGTGTCTGTCCCCAGTGCGTCAGTCCCCAGTGTGTCTGTCCCCTGTGTGTCTGTCCACTGTGTGTCGGTCCCCTGTGTGTCGGTCTCCTGTGTGTCTGTCCCATGTGTGTCTGTCCCCAGTGTGTCTGTCCCCTGTGTGTCTGTCCCCAGTGTGTCTGTCCCCTGTGTGTCTGTCCCCTGTGTGTCTGTCCCCTGTGTGTCTATCCCCAGTGTGTCTGTCCCCAGTGTGTCTGTCTCCTGTGTGTCTGTCTCCTGTGTGTCTGTCTCCTGTGTGTCTGTCTCCTGTGTGTCTGTCCCGTGTGTGTCTGTCTCCTGTGTGTCTGTCTCCTGTGTGTCTGTCTCCTGTGTGTCTGTCCCCTGTGTGTCTGTCCGCAGTGTGTCTGTCCCAGTGTGTCTGTCCCCTGTGTGTCTGTCCCCTGTGTGTTTGTCCCCTGTATGTCTGTCCCCTGTGTGTCTGTCCCCTGTGTGTCTATCCCCAGTGTGTCTATCCCTAGTGTGTCTGTCCCCAGTGTGTCTGTCCCCTGTGTGTCTGTCCCCAGTGTGTCTCTCCCAGTGTGTCTGTCCCCTGTGTGTCGGTCCCCTGTGTGTCTGTCCCCTGTGTGTCTGTCTCCTGTGTGTCTGTCCCATGTGTGTCGGTCCCCAGTGTGTCTGTCCCCTGTGTGTCTGTCTCCTGTGTGTCTGTCCCCAGTGTGTCTGTCCCCTGTGTGTCTGTCTCCTATGTGTCTATCCCCAGTGCGTCTGTCCCCTGTGTGTCGGTCCCCTGTGTGTCTGTCTCCTGTGTGTCTGTCCCATGTGTGTCTGTCCCCAGTGTGTCTGTCCCCTGTGTGTCTGTCCCCAGTGTGTCTGTCCCCTGTGTGTCTGTCCCCTGTGTGTCTGTCCCCTGTGTGTCGGTCCCCTGTGTGTCTGTCTCCTGTGTGTCTGTCCCATGTGTGTCTGTCCCCAGTGTGTCTGTCCCCTGTGTGTCTGTCCCATGTGTGTCTGTCCCAGTGTGTCTGTCCCCTGTGTGTCGGTCCCCTGTGTGTCTGTCCCCTGTGTGTCTGTCTCCTGTGTGTCTGTCCCATGTGTGTCGGTCCCCAGTGTGTCTGTCCCCTGTGTGTCTGTCTCCTGTGTGTCTGTCCCCAGTGTGTCTGTCCCCTGTGTGTCTGTCTCCTATGTGTCTATCCCCAGTGCGTCTGTCCCCTGTGTGTCGGTCCCCTGTGTGTCAGTCCCCTGTGTGTCTGTCTCCTGTGTGTCTGTCCCATGTGTGTCTGTCCCCAGTGTGTCTGTCCCCTGTGTGTCTGTCCCCAGTGTGTCTGTCCCCTGTGTGTCTGTCCCCTGTGTGTCTGTCCCCAGTGTGTCTGTCCCCTGTGTGTCTGTCCCCTGTGTGTCTGTCCCCTGTGTGTCGGTCCCCTGTGTGTCTGTCTCCTGTGTGTCTGTCCCATGTGTGTCTGTCCCCAGTGTGTCTGTCCCCTGTGTGTCTGTCCCATGTGTGTCTGTCCCCAGTGTGTCTGTCCCCTGTGTGTCTGTCCCCAGTGTGTCTGTCCCCTGTGTGTCTGTCCCCTGTGTGTCTGTCCCCTGTGTGTCTATCCACAGTGTGTCTGTCCCCAGTGTGTCTGTCTCCTGTGTGTCTGTCTCCTGTGTGTCTGTCTCCTCTGTGTCTGTCCCCTGTGTGTCTGTCCCGTGTGTGTCTGTCTCCTGTGTGTCTGTCTCCTGTGTGTCTGTCCCCTGTGTGTCTGTCCCCAGTGTGTCTGTCCCAGTGTGTCTGTCCCCTGTGTGTCTGTCCCCTGTGTGTTTGTCCCCTGTATGTCTGTCCCCTGTGTGTCTGTCTCCTGTGTGTCTGTCCCCTGTGTGTCTATCCCCAGTGTGTCTATCCCCAGTGTGTCTGTCCCCAGTGTGTCTGTCCCCTGTGTGTCTGTCCCCAGTGTGTCTGTCCCAGTGTGTCTGTCCCCTGTGTGTCTGTCCCGTGTGTTTGTGTCTCCTGTGTGTCTGTCTCCTGTGTGTCTGGCTCCTGTGTATCTGTCTCCACTGTGTCTGTCCCCTGTGTGTCTGTACCGTGTGTGTCTGTCCCCTGTGTGTTTGTCCCCTGTATGTCTGTCCCCTGTGTGTCTGTCTCCTGTGTGTCTGTCCCCTGTGTGTCTATCCCCAGTGTGTCTATCCCCAGTGTGTCTGTCCCCAGTGTGTCTGTCCCCTGTGTGTCTGTCCCCAGTGTGTCTGTCCCAGTGTGTCTGTCCCCTGTGTGTCTGTCCCGTGTGTTTGTGTCTCCTGTGTGTCTGTCTCCTGTGTGTCTGGCTCCTGTGTATCTGTCTCCACTGTGTCTGTCCCCTGTGTGTCTGTACCGTGTGTGTCTGTCCCCAGTGTGTCTGTCCCCTGTGTGTCTGTCTCCTATGTGTCTGTCTCCTGTGTGTCTGTCCCGTGTGTCTGTCCCCTGTGTATCTGTCCCCAGTGTGTCTGTCCCAGTCTGTCTGTCCCCTGTGTGTCAGTCCCCTGTGTGTTTCTCCCCTGTATGTCTGTCCCCTGTGTGTCTGGCGCCTGTGTGTCTGTCTCCTGTGTGTCTGTCTCCTGTGTGTCTGTCTCCTGTGTGTCTGTCTCCTGTGTGTCTGTTCCCTGTGTGTCTGTCTCCTGTGTGACTGTCTCCAGTGTGTCTGTCCCCTGTGTGTCTGGCTCCTGTGAATCTGTCCCCTGTGTGACTGTCCCCTGTGTGTCTGTCTCCTGTGTGTCTGTCCCCTGTGTGTCTGTCTCCTGTGTGTCTGTCCCCTGTGTGTTTGTCTGCTGTGTGTCTGTCCCCTGTGTGTCTGTCTCCTGTGTGTCTGTCCCCAGAGTGACTGTCCCCAGTGTGTCTGTCCCCTCTGTGTCTGTCTCCTGTGTGTTTGTCCCCTGTGAGTTTGTCCCCTGTGTGACTGTCTTCTGTGTGTCTGTCTCCTCTGTGTCTGTCCCCTGTGTGCCTATCTCCTGTGTGTCTGTTCCCTGTGTGTCTGTCCCCTGTGTGTCTGTCTCCTGTGTGTCTGTCCCCTGTGTGACTGTCCCCTGTGTGTCTGTCTCCTGTGTGTCTGTCCCCTGTGTGACTGTCCCCTGTGTGTCTGTCTGCTGTGTGACTGTCCCCTGTGTGACTGTCCCCTGTGTGTCTGTCTCCTGTGTGTTTGTCTCCTGTGTGTCTGTCTCCTGTGTGTATGTCCCCTGTGTGACTGTCCCCTGTGTGTCTGTCCCCTGTGTGTCTGTCCCCTGTGTGTCTGTCACCTGTGTGTCTGTCCCCTGTGTGACTGTCCCCAGTGTGTCTGTCCCGAGTGTGTTTGTCTCCTGTGTATTTGTCTCCTGTGTGTCTGTCCCGTGTGTGTCTGTCCCCCGTGTGTCTGTCCCCAGTGTGTCTGTCTCCTGTGTGTCTATCCCCTGTGTGTCTGTCTCCTGTGTGTCTGTCTCCTGTGTGTCTGTCTCCTGTGTGTCTGTCCCCTGTGTGTCTGTCCCCTGTGTGTCTGTCTCCTGTGTGTCAGTCCCCTGTGTGTCTGTCTCCTTTGTGTCTGTCCCATGTGTTTCTGTCTCCTGTGTGTTTGTCCCCTGTGTGTCTGTCCTGTGTGTGTCTGTCCCCTGTGTATCTGTCCCCATTGTGTCTGTCCCCAGTGTGTCTGTCCCCAGTTTGTTTGTCTCCTGTGTGTCTGTCTCCTGTGTGTCTGTCCCATGTGTGTCTGTCCCCAGTGTGTCTGTCCCCAGTGTGTTTGTCTCCTGTGTATTTGTCTCCTGTGTGTCTGTCCCCTGCGTGTCTATCCCCTGCGTGTCTATCCCCTGCGTGTCTGTCCCCTGTGTGTCTGTCCCCAGTGTGTCTGTCCCCAGTGTGTTTGTCTCCTGTGTGTCTATCCCCTGTGTGTCTGTCTCCTGTGTGTCTGTCTCCTGTGTGTCTATCCCCTGTGTGTCTGTCTCCTGTGCGTCTGTCCCCAGTGTGTCTGTCCCCAGTGTGTATGTCTCCTGTGTATTTGTCTCCTGTGAGTCTGCCCCATGTGTGTCTGTCCCCAGTGTATTTGTCTCCTGTGTGTCTGTCTCCTCTCTGTCTGACCCATGTGTTTCTGTCCCCAGTGTGTCTGTCCCCAGAGTGTCTGTCCCCTATGTGTCTGTCCCCCGTGACTCTGTCCCCAGTGTGTCTGCCCCAGTGTATTTGTATCCTGTGTGTCTGTCCCGTGTGTTTCTGTCTCCTGTGTGTTTGTCCCCTGTGTGTCTGTCTCCTGTGTGTCTGTCCCGTGTGTTTCTGTCCCATGTGTTTCTGTCTCTTGTGTGTCTGTCCCCAGTGTATTTGTCTCCTGTGTGTCTGTCTCTTGTGTTCCTGTCTCCTGTGTGTCTGTCCCCTGTGTGTCTGTCCCCTGTGTGTCTGTCCCCTGTGTGTCTGTCCCCAGTGTGTCTGTCTCCTGTGTGTCTGTCCCCTGTGTGTTTGTCGCCTGTGTGTCTGTCCCCTGTGTGTCTGTCCCCAGTGTGTCTGTCCCCAGTGTGTCTGTCCCCTGTGTGTCTGTCTCCTGTGTGTTTGTCCCCTGTGTGTCTGACTCCAGAGTGTCTGTCTCCTGTGTGTTTGTCCCCTGTGTGTCTGTCTCCTGTGTGTTTGTCTCCTGTGTGTATGTCGCCAGTGTGTCTGTCCCCTGTGTGTCTGTCTCCTGGGTGTCTGTCTCCTGTGTGTCTGTCTCCTGTGTGTTTGTCTCCTGTGTGTTTGTCCCCTGTGAGTTTGTCCCCTGTGTGACTGACTTCTGTGTGTCTGTCTCCTCTGTGTCTGTCCCCTGTGTGTCTGTCTCCTGTGTGTCTGTTCCCTGTGTGTCGGTCCCCTGTGTGTCTGTCTCCTGTGTGTCTGTCCCCTGTGTGACTGTCCCCTGTGTGTCTGTCTCCTGTGTGTCTGTCCCCTGTGTGCCTGTCCCCTGTGTGTCTGTCCCCTGTGTGTCTGTCTCCTGTGTGACTGTCCCCTGTGTGACTGTCCCCTGTGTGTCTGTCTCCTGTGTGTTTGTCTCCTGTGTGTCTGTCCCCTGTGTGTATGTCCCCTGTGTGACTGTCCCCTGTGTGTTTGTCCCCTGTGTGTCTGTCCCCTGTGTGTTTCTCCCCTGTATGTCTGTCCCCTGTGTGTCGGGCGCCTGTGTGTCTGTCTCCTATGTGTCTGTCTCCTGTGTGTCTGTTCCCTGTGTGTCTGTCTCCTGTGTGTCTGTCCCCTGTGTGATTGTCCCCAGTGTGTCTGTCCCCTGTGTGTCTGGCTCCTGTGTATCTGTCCCCTGTGTGACTGTCCCCTGTGTGTCTGTCTCCTGTGTGTCTGTCCCCTGTGTGTCTGTCTCCTGTGTGTCTGTCCCCTGTGTGTTTGTCTGCTGTGTGTCTGTCCCCTGTGTGTCTGTCTCCTGTGTGTCTGTCCCCAGAGTGACTGTCCCCAGTGTGTCTGTCCCCTCTGTGTCTGTCTCCTGTGTGTTTGTCCCCTGTGAGTTTGTCCCCTGTGTGACTGTCTTCTGTGTGTCTGTCTCCTCTGTGTCTGTCCCCTGTGTGCCTGTCTCCTGTGTGTCTGTTCCCTGTGTGTCTGTCCCCTGTGTGTCTGTCTCCTGTGTGTCTGTCCCCTGTGTGACTGTCCCCTGTGTGTCTGTCTCCTGTGTGTCTGTCCCCTGAATGACTGTCCCCTGTGTGTCTGTCTCCTGTGTGACTGTCCCCTGTGTGACTATCCCCTGTGTGTCTGTCTCCTGTGTGTTTGTCTCCTGTGTGTCTGTCCCCTGTGTGTATGTCCCCTGTGTGACTGTCCCCTGTGTGTCTGTCTCCTATGTGTCTATCCCCAGTGCGTCTGTCCCCTGTGTGTCGGTCCCCTGTGTGTCTGTCTCCTGTGTGTCTGTCCCATGTGTGTCTGTCCCCAGTGTGTCTGTCCCCAGTGTGTCTGTCCCCTGTGTGTCTGTCCCCTGTGTGTCTGTCCCCTGTGTGTCTGTCCCCTGTGTGTCGGTCCCCTGTGTGTCTGTCTCCTGTGTGTCTGTCCCATGTGTGTCTGTCCCCAGTGTGTCTGTCCCCTGTGTGTCTGTCCCATGTGTGTCTGTCCCAGTGTGTCTGTCCCCTGTGTGTCGGTCCCCTGTGTGTCTGTCCCCTGTGTGTCTGTCTCCTGTGTGTCTGTCCCATGTGTGTCGGTCCCCAGTGTGTCTGTCCCCTGTGTGTCTGTCTCCTGTGTGTCTGTCCCCAGTGTGTCTGTCCCCTGTGTGTCTGTCTCCTATGTGTCTATCCCCAGTGCGTCTGTCCCCTGTGTGTCGGTCCCCTGTGTGTCAGTCCCCTGTGTGTCTGTCTCCTGTGTGTCTGTCCCATGTGTGTCTGTCCCCAGTGTGTCTGTCCCCTGTGTGTCTGTCCTCAGTGTGTCTGTCCCCTGTGTGTCAGTCCCCTGTGTGTCTGTCCCCTGTGTGTCGGTCCCCTGTGTGTCTGTCTCCTGTGTGCCTGTCCCATGTGTGTCTGTCCCCAGTGTGTCTGTCCCCTGTGTGTCTGTCCCATGTGTGTCTGTCCCCAGTGTGTCTGTCCCCAGTGTGTCTGTCCCCTGTGTGTCTGTCCCCTGTGTGTCTGTCCCCTGTGTGTCTATCCACAGTGTGTCTGTCCCCAGTGTGTCTGTCTCCTGTGTGTCTGTCTCCTGTGTGTCTGTCTCCTCTGTGTCTGTCCCCTGTGTGTCTGTCCCGTGTGTGTCTGTCTCCTGTGTGTCTGTCTCCTGTGTGTCTGTCCCCTGTGTGTCTGTCCCCAGTGTGTCTGTCCCAGTGTGTCTGTCCCCTGTGTGTCTGTCCCCTGTATGTCTGTCCCCTGTGTGTCTGTCTCCTGTGTGTCTGTCCCCTGTGTGTCTATCCCCAGTGTGTCTATCCCCAGTGTGTCTGTCCCCAGTGTGTCTGTCCCCTGTGTGTCTCTCCCCAGTGTGTCTGTCCCAGTGTGTCTGTCCCCTGTGTGTCTGTCCCCTGTGTGTCTGTCCCGTGTGTTTGTGTCTCCTGTGTGTCTGTCTCCTGTGTGTCTGGCTCCTGTGTATCTGTCTCCACTGTGTCTGTCCCCTGTGTGTCTGTACCGTGTGTGTCTGTCCCCAGTGTGTCTGTCCCCTGTGTGTCTGTCTCCTATGTGTCTGTCTCCTGTGTGTCTGTCCCGTGTGTCTGTCCCCTGTGTATCTGTCCCCAGTGTGTCTGTCCCAGTCTGTCTGTCCCCTGTGTGTCTGTCCCCTGTGTGTTTCTCCCCTGTATGTCTGTCCCCTGTGTGTCTGGCGCCTGTGTGTCTGTCTCCTGTGTGTCTGTCTCCTGTGTGTCTGTCTCCTGTGTGTCTGTTCCCTGTGTGTCTGTCTCCTGTGTGACTGTCTCCAGTGTGTCTGTCCCCTGTGTGTCTGGCTGCTGTGAATCTGTCCCCTGTGTGACTGTCCCCTGTGTGTCTGTCTCCTGTGTGTCTGTCCCCTGTGTGTCTGTCTCCTGTGTGTCTGTCCCCTGTGTGTTTGTCTGCTGTGTGTCTGTCCCCTGTGTGTCTGTCTCCTGTGTGTCTGTCCCCAGAGTGACTGTCCCCAGTGTGTCTGTCCCCTCTGTGTCTGTCTCCTGTGTGTTTGTCCCCTGTGAGTTTGTCCCCTGTGTGAATGTCTTCTGTGTGTCTGTCTCCTCTGTGTCTGTCCGTCCCCTGTGTGCCTATCTCCTGTGTGTCTGTTCCCTGTGTGTCTGTCCCCTGTGTGTCTGTCTCCTGTGTGTCTGTCCCCTGTGTGACTGTCCCCTGTGTGTCTGTCTCCTGTGTGTCTGTCCCCTGTGTGACTGTCCCCTGTGTGTCTGTCTCCTGTGTGACTGTCCCCTGTGTGACTGTCCCCTGTGTGTCTGTCTCCTGTGTGTTTGTCTCCTGTGTGTCTGTCCCCTGTGTGTATGTCCCCTGTGTGACTGCCCCCTGTGTGTCTGTCCCCTGTGTGTCTGTCCCCTGTGTGTCTGTCTCCTGTGTGTCTGTCCCCTGTGTGACTGTCCCCCGTGTGTCTGTCCCGAGTGTGTTTGTCTCCTGTGTATTTGTCTCCTGTGTGTCTGTCCCGTGTGTGTCTGTCCCCCGTGTGTCTGTCCCCAGTGTGTCTGTCTCCTGTGTGTCTATCCCCTGTGTGTCTGTCTCCTGTGTGTCTGTCTCCTGTGTGTCTGTCTCCTGTGTGTCTGTCCCCTGTGTGTCTGTCCCCTGTGTGTCTGTCTCCTGTGTGTCTGTCCCCTGTGTGTCTGTCCCATGTGTTTCTGTCTCCTGTGTGTTTGTCCCCTGTGTGTCCGTCTCCTGTGTGTCTGTCTCCTGTGTGTCTGTCCCGTGTGTCTGTCTCCTGT